>NC_066293.1:3615000-4215000 GCF_905404315.1 Leptidea sinapis
TTATCCGCTTTATTTTTCGAGTTACGTTCCCCGCGGTAGACTGTCTATTTACACGACAGCCTACCAACATTTATGTGTAGGGTTTAAATGCCCTACCACTAATTAAAATAATGAATTTATCTCACATTCCTCAAATATTCACGTTGATTTAGCCAGCAATATAGATAATACCGTGATGAATAGCCGTGAGCCGGTCGTTACCGCGAGCAAACGTGCCGGTTTTGGTTAAAACTCATTTTATTAAAATAAAACATCAAAGTGTAGTAATTTGTTTTAAAAGTTTTTAAATATAGTGTATAACAGTACATAGAGAATATTTATTCTGTATTATTATGAAGAAAAGTGACGATAACCAACAGTGTTAAATTGAATAATTGTAATTATCATACCTACTTCGAACCTACATTGCTAACAAACAAGTCGAACGGTGAGGCGGTCGCGGCTCCGAGCTAGTTGAGTCATCGGACTGGTCAGTCAGTGTTCGTGTACAAGGAACTATAACCAAAGGGAGGCAGCACTTACCGGATACCACGCGCAGAGTTATAATAATATAGGTTCTTTTAAAGTTTTGATGGATGTATAATAGTCGAAAAGTTGGGCAAGTACAATAAATTAACTATAATAATTATAAATATAACACTGCTATAACTACATTTAAAAGGATGGACGAACAATTTCAAATTCTTTTTAATAAAATGAAAATCGAGATGCAGAACCAGACCGATTCTATAACAAACAATAATGAACACAATTGAGGAAAAACTTCAACCGATCATAGAAGAAAACAGAACATTTAAACTTAAGGTAGAAAGCTTAGAGAAGAAAATAGAGATTATGGAGAAAGACAAGAAAAGCAATAACATTCAGTCATCGTCGCGAGCCCATTGAGTGCGGTCTCTGTGTTCGTTTGTTTACGTTCGCACTTTCGCCAAGCTAACGTAGTGTCCGCGACGAATAATTATCAACCTTAATTCTATGTGCGCAAGTACTTAAGTTAATATGGAGTGTGCGAAATGTTTAGAAACAGTGCATGACGGCGTATTATGTAGTCACTGCCACGGTCAATTACATTTCGGCTGCTCAGGCGTTGCTGAAACAACCTATCGCAAAATGGCAATGGATAAAAAGGCATCATGGAAATGTTTACAATGTCGCAATGCCAATATGTCTTCCACCGCGGCGGACATAACTACTGTCTTGCATGAAATTAAGGCTATGCGTGGAGATCTCAACAGCATGCGCTCAGATATAACCTCAAACACCAAGGCTGTGGAAGAATTTAACTATCGATAATTGATAGTTGTGGTAGTGTCTAGCTGCTCGCTTTAACAACTTAGATAGCCGAATTTCTACAGTGGAAACAATAATACAAAAGGATTTGACCTCTGCCAACATTACAATTGATGAACTTCATCGTGTCAATAACGAGCAGGATCAACACTCGAGATTGAATAATGTTGAAATATCAGGAGTGCCAGTCTCGAATGGTGAAAATCTGCTATCTATTGTACGTGATATCTGTCATAAGGTTGCGTTTCAATTACAAGAATCTGATGTAGATTACATCCATCGTGTTCGTCGTTTTGTGAATCCCAACATTAGTGAAGGTCAAACACAGTCTTCTAGCAGCCGTCCCCCCGCGATCATAGTCAGGTTTAGCAGGAGACTCCGCAAGGATACGTTGATAGCAGTGGTGCGCGCGCGCCGCGGCCTTACAACAGCTGATATAGGTTTGCCTGGACCCACAGTGAACCTATATGTGTCAGATCACCTTACTCCATCTAATAAGTTACTTCTGAAGCAGGCCAGGAAAATCAAAGAAGATTTACACTACTCTTATTTATGGATTCGTGACTGTAAATTATTTATTAGAAAGAATGATAAATCTAAGGCTTTCCGTATAACAAGTGAACAAGATTTAAATAAACTGAAGTGACTAATTCTCCTTACATTATATTATAGTAACATCACATTAAACTTTTTCGCATTAAAATTTATTATTGTATATACTTGTAGTGGTAAACAGGTACGTCTTATGTATAAATTTAATTTTTATTCACGTATACGAGGTTTAGGTAAATATGATAAATATACACAAATATTGGTTGGGTATTTATTTATTTTAATTAAATTTAGGCTAATAAAATGTTGACTCAACAATCATTTCAAATTTACTACCAGAACGTTAGGGATTTAAGAACAAAATCAAATGAATTCATTTCTGAAGTATCAATAAATAGTTATGACATAATTTTGATAACTGAAACCTGGCTAACAGCTGACTTTCATAGCTGTGAGTATTTCGATCGTAGGTATTATGTTTATCGTAGCGACAGGTCGTGGGAGGCGAGCGGTGCGGCCCGCGGTGGTGGCGTGGCAGTAGCCATGCGCGCCGACCTACAGCCAGTGCAGCGAGACTGGCCGGTCCCGCCAGCTGCTACTTGTAACTGTGTGTGGATCTCGATTCCTTTACATGATACGCAAAGTGGGCCGACACGTTATGTAAATATAGCCTGCATCTATATCCCTCAAGGACCTTCTTATAAAGACACTATGATTTCGTTTACTGAAATTACTGGTAAAATAATTATAGAAAGACCACACGATTTGTTTTTAGTAACCGGCGATTTTAATTTATCTAATGCACAGTGGCACGATTTACAAAGTAATAATCTGTTACTAATGCCCAGTGGTAACCAAGTTATACAATATTTCTCTGAATTTCTTGCTTTTTCTAATTTGCACAATTTTCATTTGGGTAAGTACAATGAAATTAATCAAGAATTATTAGCTACTGACTGGTTTGCGCTTTTTAAATCATTAGATGTAGAAAACTGTGTCTTAAAATTTTATAATATAATTAATAATTTAATTTCTAAATTCATTCCTTATCGTAAGAACCGTATTTCTAACTCAATGCCCATATGGCACAGTAATGCCTTAAAAAAAATGTTAAATGAGAAAAGAAAAGTACACAAAAAATGGAAACTATATGGTAATCCCCTTGACTATAGTAGTTACTCCCTATTAAGAAGAAGAGCTCGCAAACTAGAAATGGAATGTTATAACTGTTATATTGAATTTTCTGAAAAAAATATCAAGAAATATCCAAACTTTTTTTGGTCTTATATTAAATCTATTTTAGCTAATCAGGGTCTGCCACAAACTATGCAATATAAAGGATCGACGTCCTCAGATGGTAAAGAAATTTGTAACATGTTTAATGAACACTTTCAACCAGTCTTAGAAAAGCCTAAAGATCATCCACGCCACTATAATGACAATGAAATAAATCCCTCAGCAATAGTAGAAATTAGTACAGTCAGTTTAAGCATGGATATGGTTCTAAAATATCTTCAATCAGTTAATACTAATAAAGGAGCCGGTCCAGATGGCATTCATCCATTATTTATACAAAATTGTGCTAGATCATTAGCACTTCCTATTTTCTTAATATATAAGCAGTCTATTGATGAAGGATGTATGCCGAACCTTTGGAAACAAGTGTATATAACCCCTGTACCGAAAGGTTCTGTTAGCATGGATATAGAAAAGTATAGGCCAATATCTAAATTATGTCAATTTGGAAAAATATTTGCAAAAATAGTAACGAACCAATTATCTGTAGCTGTCCGTCAACATATTTGCCCAAATCAACATGGATTCTTTAAAGGTAGAAGTGTTGATAGTAATCTTTTGGTGTTTAATGAATTTTTGTTAGATGCTATGGACAAGGGATACCAGGTGGATGCTGTGTATACCGATTTTGCCAAAGCATTTGACAAAATTTGTCATGATACTCTATTGATGAAGCTCTGGCAACTCGGTATACATGGTGATCTTTTTAGATGGATAAAGTCATACATCACTAAAAGGAGTCAGGCTGTTGTAACTAGTGGTTTCGTTTCTGATTTTAAATCAATAAGTTCTGGTGTTCCACAAGGATCGCATTTGGGCCCTCTATTATTTATTTTGTATATTAACAATATTTCTGAGATTCTAAAGAAATCTAACTCAATATTATATGCAGATGATACCAAAATATATAAAGTAATACGTACTATAGATGATTGCATTGCACTACAAAGTGATATAAATACTTTTGAAATTAATTGCACAAACATTAATTTATTTTTAAATACAGAAAAATGTCATATTATTACATTTACAAGAAAATAATTTTAGACTCGAAACTCACATATGTTAATCATATTGATAAAATCGTAAATAAAGGATATAAACAACTTGGTTTCATTTTACGCGCTGGAAAACCATTTAAGGATCCTTTAACTTATAAAATTTTATTTAATAGTTTTGTACGAAGCCACTTGGAATTTGCATGTGTAGTTTGGAAACCTTTTTATCAAATTCACGTTGATCGTTTAGAAAGAATTCAAAAAAAGTTTATTAAGGCTCTAGAATTTAGAACTGGACATGATGAATTCATTAATTACCAATTATCATTAGACAAACATAAAATAGAATCTCTATCATACCGTCGTGACGAATTCGATATAACCATATTATATAAAATCATAAGTTATGTTATTGACGCCCCTGCGTTATTACAGAAGATTACATTTAGGATACCTCGTATGTGTGAACGCAACAGTAGAGAAAAACCTTTATTCTCAATTGCGATTAGTAGAACTTGTTTTACCCACAATAGTTTCATAAGACGTGCCTGTCGGCTTTATAATAACTCCTTTAATCATATTGATATATTTTGTAACTCGATAAATAAATTAAAAAGATACCTTAAAATCAAAAACAAAAGTAATAAATTTAAATAAGTAACATACTTTCCTATAAGATATTATAGTATCTATACATATTTTATATACTTTATAAAATTCACCTTCTTACACGTAAAAACTTTATGTATATAAATGCGCCATAACCTGTATATAACACAGGGAACTAAAGGTTAATATTAACTCATAGGTATTAAGATAGTTGTATGAAACTGTTTGTTAATAACGTTAAATAACGTAATTATCTATGGGTTGAATGAGGGAGCAAGATCTACACCAGAATTAATAATAAATGTGAAGGGAAAATTCTTAAAGGAATTTGATATTTCTTTAGAAGACTGTGAAATAAATAAAATATATCGTCTTGGAAACACATCAAAAGGTGGAAAGTCGAGACCCGTACTCTTGTCCTTCGTCAATGCATGGAAAAAGAGAGAAGTTTTGAAAAACAAGAAGAAATCTAAAGAATTGTATATCGCAGAAGACTTACTCTAAAGAAACTTTAGAAAAAAGAAAAGCGTTATTGCCACAACTAATGGATGAAAGAAATAAAGGGAATATCGTCTACCTTAAACATGACAAACTCGTAGTTAAGGAAAATCCCAATATCAAGGACAAAAGGAAAAGAGAACCATCTACGTCTCCACAAACTAACCCATACACAAAGAAACTACAGATTCCATCCTCATCAACTAACAACAGATCGAAGGCATCTGACTCGCAAAGAGTTCGGTCTAATTCTATAGCAAGCTACTTGTCGAACAAAAAACAATAACAATAAACAATCGGCGAACGGAGCCAATTACGTTGGTTGCAGCCAGGAGATGCAAAAAAATGCAAATTTACTTCAACTTATTTATTACAAGAAAGTTAAAACT
The DNA here is from genome assembly GCF_905404315.1 of Leptidea sinapis. NCBI lineage: Eukaryota > Metazoa > Arthropoda > Insecta > Lepidoptera > Pieridae > Leptidea > Leptidea sinapis. The sequence continues at coordinate 3,620,633 of NC_066293.1, forward strand.
AATTACAATTAATTATCCTAATGTCTACTGATCGATGCTAGATCAAGTAATGAATACAATTATATTTCCCATGATCGGGTAAACGCCGTCATGATGTCACCTAAGTCACGTTTCTGCTGCGCTTGCGCCTCGTGCCTCGAGTGCCGTGTGCAACGTTTATGGGACTATGCTTATGCGGCGCTTCGCTAGGGTTAGCTATACGTAACACCTCCCCCCGTAGAACAGCGACTATTGCAGGACGTCTCCGAGATGGTCGCTGGTAGGCATCCATGGTCAACTTTTATTTGGTTAGGGTTGATTATCCTGGGTGCCGGAACAGCATATGTTGCATCAGGGGTGCCGCTGCAGGTCTTCGTGATTCCGTTGGTTTCGTTTCTTCTATGTAATTGGAGATATAATAAAGTTCCAATAAGTGCACATGTACCCAATAGTATAAGGTACATGGGTATTGTCGTGTGATAGATTACTGGATCGGTGAAGCTTTCTTGATGTATCAATGATTGAGTTGCTATATCATTTTTAAAAGTATGGAGCTTGTGTAGACTTGGTGAATTTAGAATAAATTTTGGTAAAGATTTGGGCTCTGGTTCGATGTACTGGTGCATTTCAATTATTCTTACGACATGTCCTTTGATATGATCGTTTGAATTGAAGATCGTGAAGGTAGGTGCTTTCAAGTTGCAATTCAGTGGGATAATTGCTAAGTAGCTGCCATGTAAAGTTCGATACTGTTCTTGTCCGCAGGATATCTTTACTTTTGTTGGAATAGGGAAGCTCATGGTGTAATGTTTGTCGTCAAGTGCTTCCAGTGCTTCGTTGTTCAGAGTAACTGACGTTAATTCACAGGATGGCGGGAGTTCTTGATTAGTAATAAGCTGCTGGACACAATCGGGCTTTTCCTGTATCTGTAGGTTTGATTTCGATTCGCAGAGAAATAGTGAGTTTAACTTCGGACATTCTGTCTCTATGTACCGAGAATCTTTGCTAGAGATTGCTACGAATGGTAAAGGTGGGATCAAGGTCTTATGGTTTCTGTTAGGAACAAGGGAAAGCTTATAGAAGTCGTATAGTGAAGGATCCACAATCGGTACTTTAATAACTATTACTATTTGTTTATCTAGATAAAAATAACCTAATTTAATAACTTCATAAAAATTTCTAATTTCAAAGTCAAGGACTTCCTTATTAGAATATAAAATCCTAAGCTTACTTAACATATCTTTAACATCACTAACACTAAATATAGAGTATGGAGTGCTCGATGCACGAATAAATGTTTACGTATTTTTTAAGTTCTGTAACTCTTCACACAGATTTTCTACATTATCTCCTAAGATCAGTAAGTGTTGTGCCATATGTGCGTACTTTATTAAGTCAGTGTCCTTTCTGGCGTCGCTTTGTAATATTAAATTTAATGCTTTATTCATTTTATCTTGATTTGATACAATACTACTTATTATTTGAGTGCTCTCGGAAACAAATTTCTTATTTAAGCTGACATGATTATGTAATTCTACTTCTAATTTCTGTTCATTACTGTGCAAGATCTTAATAGCGCGATCGTACTTTAACGCGTCTGTGTAATCCAAATTACCAGAAATGCTTTTTATGACGGAACCGAGACCGTCGATGAGACCTCTTTTATTTCGTGATGATTGAAATATATTGAGTTTATTTGTAATTGATGCAATTTTACTATTGAGATGTTCTATGTGTGGGTCAAAAAGGAATACAGTTTTATTATTTAATAAGGGTCTTAATTCGGATATCTGGTTTTTCACTAATTCTATCTGTCTATGAATATTTTCTAAGTCTATATGGCTAAGGAAGGCGTGGTAATGTGAGACGATTCCTGCTACTCCTAGTTTGAAAGGAAGTAATCCTGGTCCATTGTCAAGTGAGTCAATCGTTACTTCTTGTCCTAAGGTCGTGCGGAGTACTGTCAGCCATAGAAATATCCTGCAACAAGGTGAGGTTTTTAGGGCTTCGCTTAAGGCGAGATTTGGCAACTGGACCGCGTTTTTTCTTTGTGTAAATGTGGATTGGAAGGTCTGCAAGTACAGTATCCTGCGTAAAGCGAGGGGCTAGTTTTTGTCGGGATTCCAAAGGATTTTTTATAAAGACTTGCTGGTCAGGGGTATAGTCTATCTCCGGTTCCCTATCCTTGTTACGATTTTCAGTCAGTTGGGTGCGTCCGTGTAAGGAAATCTCATTAATCATATCATATACTTGACGCATTCGTTTCCTATGGTCTTGTGAATACTGCTGAAATAGATGTTCAGTTAAGTCAATGTCAATTGGGTCACGCGGGTCAAAATGTCCTCTTATCAAGTCCAAAGGCCTACACCTCGTGAAACTATGGATGGAACTATTGTATGCTAAGATAGCATAAGGCATGAGATTAACAGCTGGTTCATTCCGTTTCTCAAGTTTCAGTATCCTGAGATGTTCAAGGATAGTGGAATGAAATCGTTCTACTATACCATTGTCGTTTGGTGAATGTGCTAGTATTTTATGATGTTGCATCTTATGGATCCGGATGAATTCTGCAAATAACTGATTTGTAAACTCAGGTCCACCATCTGTCACTACTGTCAATGGGACACCGTGATGTGTGCAAAATATTAATAATGCTTGTACGACACTCAGAGCAGTACTATCCCTTAAGTGGTAGGCTTGCGCGTATTTAGAAAACGCATCTACAATTGTTAAAAATTTTTCGTTTTGAGCTGTAAAAAGATCAAGGTGAATTATCTGAAACGGTTTAGAAGGAGGGGGAACTATTAAAAATCTCTGTTTAATTGGATTTCGGTCATATTTAGCCTGTCCACAAATGCTACATTCATTTATATATTTACTTATACATTCTTTCATCCTAGGCCAATAGTATTTAGATGATAAGGCCAAGTAACATTCAGTGATACCACGATGGTTTGTTTTACCCTCATGATATTTTTTCATGATGTCCTGTTGTCGCAAATATTCCTTAACGTTTTCTAATTCGATTTTTGTCAAAATGAGATTCATCGAAGAGCTTTTAAAGTTATCTTCTATAATTGGAATAATCTTATACATAGCGAGAGGTGGATGGATTATTATACCTGTTCTTACTTTTGGATTAATGTATTCCTTAACTGCATTAACAACGTCATTAGTCAAGTTAGATTCGGAAAGTTGTATAGTAGTCCGGGTGTGAGTTTCAAAGGGTTTAGTCACTACTGGCCTTTTTGTAATATCGCCTACTAAAATGAAACAAATCTGTCTATTGAATTTATTTAGTGGTTCATCTGAAATTGGGACTTCAAGGATTGGAATTTCGTTACAAGTGTGAACAGTCACTGTGTCTGAATTAATCGGTAATCTGGAGGGAGCCGATAGAGTTTCAGACCCCGCAACTGATTGAGGCTTTTCAGATACATTAACAACTATAGAACTAGTGTCTTCATTATTTAATTCAACACGAGACAAAGCGTCTGCATTGGTGTTATGTTTGCCTTGCTTATAGACTGCGGTGAAATTATATTCACTCAACTTAAGTCTCCAACGGGTGAGTCTAGAGCCAGGCTCCTTAAGGCTCATAACCCATTGTAGAGGTCTATGGTCTGTGACTATTTTGAATTTTCTACCGAATAAATACGGACGAAAGTATTTTGTTGCCCAAACGATGGCTAGCAGTTCCTTTTCGATTGTACTGTAGTTAGTCTCACTCGAGTTTAAAGTCCTGGATGCGTAAGCTATTGGTTTGTCGCTACCTATTGGTCCTTGAGAAAGAACAGCACCTATCGCGAAGTTAGAAGCGTCAGTTGTAAGTACAAAGTCTTTAGTGAAGTCCGGGTATTGTAGTATAGGGTCGTTAGTCAAGAGTATCTTACATTTCTCAAAACAGTCAATGTATTTGGGATCGTTGTAGGTGATTTTTGAACCTTTTTTTAGACATTGCGTCATGGGTTTAGTTATACGAGCAAAGTCTGGAATAAACTTCCTGTAATAACCGAGCAAACCGAGGAAACGCTTAATCTCGGAAGCAGTTTTTGGAATGGGGAATCTCTGGATGGCAGTGATTTTATCGGGATTAGGCTTTATACCATCTTTACTTATTACGTGTCCTAAATATGAGGTTTCTAACTTTAAGAATTCTGACTTATCCATTTGAATTTTGAAGTTAGATTCCCTTAATCTTTTTAAAACTTTTTCTAAATTAACTATGTTTTCCTGTAATGAGACGCTAAACACTATTATATCATCCAAATATACTAAACAGATAACATTCTGGAGATCCCTTAGGACATCATCCATCACACGTTGAAATGTGGATGGTGAATTTTTCAGACCCATTGGCATTCGTAAAAATTCGAAATGCCCATGTTCTACGTTAAATGCCGTCTTGTGGATGTCAGAGGGGTCCATTTCTACCTGATAGAATCCACTTGCAAGGTCTAAAGTGGTGAAATAATGACAGTTACCAAGCTTATTCAAAATGTCGTTAATGTTAGGGATGGGGTATTTGTCATCTATAGTTTTTTCATTAATTTTACGGAAATCAACAACAATACGCCATTTAATTTTTCCAGAGGCATCGCTTTTCTTTGGAACTACCCATATGGGGGAGCTCCATGCTGATTGTGAAGGACGGATTATCCCTTGCTCAAGCATTTTTGTAATTTGTTCCCGTACTTCCTGTCTGTGAACGTAAGGGTATCTATAGGTTTTAGTATAAACGGGTAATTCATCTGTGGTACGGATTTTATGTTTAATTTTATTGGTGAATGTCAAGGGTTCACCATCAAGATAAAAAACGTCAGCATATTGTGCACAGAGAGATTCTAAATTAGCACGTTCTTCTGGATTCAAATGATTAGTTCGTAATCGCGAAAGAACTTCCGAAGCACGATCACTAGGTTGTTGAGTGTGCGTGCATTGCTCATTAAATAGTTCTGCACTAAGCGGTTTATCCATTGAGAACACTATATCATGCTTAGTGGGGTTTACGATCTCTATTATACCGCGATTGTTCTTGACTGTGGTAATGCAATCGCGAATAGTACAGTTGGATATTATTTGTTCTGTCACTAAAACGTCACCATCATGAAAATTAATAGGTATGCGGATCAATTTGGATGTGTTAGCCGGTATTATATTTTCATAAAGATTACAATTTCGTGAATCATACATGCATAACTGGTTGGTCGACTTACGTGTAACTAAGACTTTATTTTTTAAATCTATGCTAGACTCTAATTTTTCTAATAAATCTAAGCCAATTAAACCATCAAAATAGTTATGAAATTTATATATAAAAAGAGTAATCTCACTATCTTCGTTAAACTCAGAAAAACACAGTATGGTAATTGAATAATTATTCCTAGTGGTCGCATGAATATTAGTTACCTCAAAGGGTTCATAATTACACGGAACATTTGAAAAAAAAATTTTGACAGCTTCAGGGCTAATAAAGGACTGATTAAGGGTGGATCTGCTATTTGAATAAATGGAAGTTGTCTCTGAGTTTGTAGATTAATTTCTATTTTGGTTTTTCTGATTTTTGAGTTTCCTGAAAATCCTGATTATCAGAAGGATGTTCATCATGGTGCTCTTCAACGTAAGCGGGAGTATGAGCACTATACGCTTGCTCGTACATTGGCTCATAATATAAAGGTTCTGAGTACGTCTGTTCGTAATAGTCATAGTCATATTCAGGGTATTCGTAATAATTGTAATAGTCAACGTCGTTTAAGTTTATTTCACGCGTCTTGAAATAATTAGATGGGGGTGGATTTCCATGTTGTCTCCAGTCACGTCCTATCATCGGTCTAGGCAATGGCTTAGTAACATAGTGGCTTACGCCACTCATGGGTGTAGGACCGTTATTATTAGGTGTGTGTCCTAACCTTTGCTGAGGAAATCTAAACACGTTGCTTTGCGGTCTGTAATTAGGTGGAGATGCGCTGAAAATTTGTTGTGTACGCGTAGGGCCTCTGTTAGGCGGTGCTTGGGGTTGCCAGACTTGCAATGGCCCCGGTGGCTGAAAATTATGCTTTGGAGTTCCTGGTGCGACATTGAATGAATTAAAAGTAAAAAGCCGCGAGGGTGGCAAATTAAAAGGCTTAACATTATACTTATTTGTTGCGTCATATGAAGACGTAGACTGCACTCTGCGTTCACCTGGTAATTGGTCATTGCGCTGCTGTAAATATAAGGTGTTGATTTCCTCTTGAACGTACTCTAATGCCTTCTCTATTGTATCCGGTCGCATGCACCGAATACGTGAACCTAATGGGTCTTTCAGACCTCGTACAAACGCTTGTAGGGTTAACTTTTTATATAATGTACGCTTTGCTTCTACGGTAGTGGTTATCGTTTCATGAAGTGTAACATAGGTCATTATTGTACTAAACAAACTCTGACATTTTTCATAAAATTCTTGAGCTGATGAATTTTTCTGGGTTAAAAGTGCTAAATCATTATACAAAGCGGTCTCATCTCGCTGGTCAGCAAAATTATTAATTAAGGCATTTCTAATACCCTGCCAATTTTCGGGGATGCCATTTGAATTTATTGTACGCGCGGCATGTCCGGTAATTTTACTAAGGATACCATTTAATAAGGAAAGGTTACTGAGTTCATATCCTGGCTCCGCTCTAATAAATTGATCACACAAATGCACGAACCGCGTAAGTACGTTCGGATTTCCATCGAACTCGGGTAACAAGCGTAAGGCCTTGAAAACTTGGTCTACTAAATCTACACTCATTTTTGAATTAATATTATTATGCAAATTAAATAAACTAGAAAATTCTATGCTATCGCTACTTTCTAATATATCCTCTAAATTCCTACTTGCATCAATTTGCGAGATTCTACTAATACTAATTGACCTAGTGGTCCTCGGTTTCCGTGGATGGAAAATTTTTAAAATTTAATAGGTACACAGAGGAAATTACACTGGAAAACAAAAGGAAAGAAAAAAAAATCACAGGAAAATTACAATTAAAAAGGGTGAGCAACTCTAGTAAGATCTAGGTACTTACCAAATCATCTGCATTTCTCTGCTGTATCGATTTTCGGATACTCTACCTCGCCGCAACTCAAGTAGGTTCTAATAGCCCTTATCGGTGATCGATTCACTGACTCTATTATTTTAGACTATCCTACCGACTGCGCCAATTACGTTGGTTGCAGCCAGAAGATGCAAAAAAATGCAAATTTACTTCAACTTATTCATTACAAGAAAGTTAAAACTAATTACAATTAATTATCCGAATGTCTACTGATCGATGCTAGATCAAGTAATGAATACAATTATATTTCCCATGATCGGGTAAACGCCGTCATGATGTCACCTAAGTCACGTTTCTGCTGCGCTTGCGCCTCGTGCCTCGAGTGCCGTGTGCAACGTTTATGGGACTATGCTTATGCGGCGCTTCGCTAGGGTTAGCTATACGTAACAAGCCAAAAACAAAATAAGGAAGAAAACAGAGTAACAAATAAACAACATGCTCCCCCAAGCCGACTGGTCCTCGTGTAAGAGTAATGTAAGATCTCTATGAACTCCTGAAAAACTACTGGAACTAGAACTGGCCATAGCGGAAATTAAATGGGAATATCGGAAATGAGAAGGTTTGGGGAAGGAATAGAGGATTATGGGAACTTTATCCTACACTATAAAGGCGAGACTCCAGGACTTTAATCAAAAAGAAACTAGCTAATAAAATCGAGGAAATCAAAGGTATCTCAGAAAGAATAACAATCTATAATATAGAGCTGCCTATTAATAAAACAGAAATGTGGTCTATTATTCAAGTATATACCCCAACCGAATCTCATAAAAAGGAAGACTTTGAAAAAATAGATAAGTTCTATGAGGATTTGCAAATTGCTATTAAAAATTCACATAAAAATATTATAATAATGGGCGATTTTAATGGGCAAATAGGGATGTGCAGTAACAAGGGAGAAGAGCATACGAAAGGCAAATACGGATGTGGCAAAAGAAGCAAAAATGGTACAAGGCTAATCACATTTGCTCTACAAAACAAACTCAGCATCCTCAACAGCTTTTTCCCAAAAAAGGCATCAAAGAAATGGACATGGATTTCTCCCAATGGTCTTCATAGAAATGAAATTGACTATATCCTATCTGATAATAGCAAAGTTTTCAATGATGTTTCAATTATCCAAAACCTTAACTTCCATACAGATCATAGAATGGTCCGTGCGACATTAACAGGAATGCCCATATCAAGGAACAGAAGATGACAAAATTACCATTCTACTCTGGTGAGTACAGGAAATATCGATATGCTTACGACTGAACTAAAAGGTCTAGCAGAAAAATGCAAGGGTAAAAACACACCTATGGAAGAAAGATATAATTTTTTTTTAAATTTATTTAAAACAAAAACAAGGACTTTGAATAAGGTGATAACAAATTCAATATCCATAATAACAAGACAACGAATACAGACTAGAAAACAATTATTACAAGGCCAGAAAAAACCAAGAAAACCGTGCTAATCTTAATCTAATAATCTTCGTGCTATCATTGCGAACGGTCACCTGTTTTGTGCAGTTACTCGTCGGTTACAATCGGAGTGGGTGTCTGACTTGTTGCCAGTGTTTCTCAAACTTTTGTAGCCTTAGTACGTGCATTAATTAAATTGATTGCTATCATGGTTATGTGCGCGCGCTGTGGTGAAGACGCCAGGGATACTGTCCAATTTTTGGACCAAATTTTTGTTGCTCCAAATTTTTGGACTTTCAATGCTCCGGAGTGACCGAAACGAGATATCGGAAACTTGGGGCAGATCGGCAAGCCACCTGGAAGTGTCTAGAATGCAAGTCATGCAAAATTACACCTTGTAGCCTAACTTCTTCTAAATTGGATTCTCAAGCTGGTCGAAGCGGATCTCCCAAACCGGTTACTCTTGAGCAGGTTATGGAAAAATTAAATGTTATGAATTTAAAAATCGGCACTATATCTGAAACTGTTGCAGAAGTGAGTACTATCAAGGCAGAAATTTGTGATTTAAAACTTTGTTGGTCTTTACTTCGAGAGACTCAAGGCTCTGGAAGAAAAGGTTCAAGTGATTGAGCAGTCGATGCAAGACAATGTTAAGCAGCTAAAGGACAAGCTTTCCCATTTGGAGCATGAGCTGATTGAACAGGATCAATGGATGCGGCTTAACAATGCTGAAATTAAAGGGGTGCCCATGAAGGACCGTGAAAATCTTTTTGAAGTACTCACAAAAATAGGAGCCAAGGTCCAACACCGCATCACCAAAAAAGACATTAACTTTCTTGCCACCTTCAAAGAATACTGATGCACCTAAACCAAGAATTGTGTCTTTTGTACATCGCTACATGAAAGAAGACTTTTTTGCGGCAGCTCGAGCGTTCGGAAAACTTCGACCAGTTGATATTGACTTAAGTGGATCTCATAATATCTTTATAAACGATCACCTGACAGTTGCTAACAAGATATTATTAAAAAAGGCCAAGGACATAAAAAACGAACGGCAATACGCTTTCGTTAGGGTAAAAAACGCCAAGATATTTGCTCGAAAAACCCGGAGTCGAAAGTAATTGCTATCAAATCCGAAAAAGATTTACTCAACCTGATCTAGTTAATTATTTTCTACAAATACGCATTTATTTATTTTTCGGATACGCTAGTTATATTATAATAATTTTTTCAATATTTCAAACAAGTTTGAGAATCGCAGGTTGTTTACTAATGAATAATATCTCTTTGATCGACAGAGCTATTAACGCACGCCGAACCCATTGTGTGCAACTTTGGTGCAAATTGCCTACATTTTTATTACAGATTCTAACTTTAACTTTTATATGTAATTGTAATAAGGTTTTATTCGGCTTAGTGGTACTATTGTTTTATATCATTATTCTAAATTTTATTGCGTTTATTGTGAATGACTGGTGTTGGTTTTACCTAGATTGTGGAGTTAAATGTTTATTAATACAGTTCGTTATTATTAAAGATTTTCAACGTGATTTCTAATTTAGTGATTTATTATCAAAATTGCCGAGGACTTCGAACTAAAACCACAGTATTCCGGCGAAATATTACAGTCAATAACTACGACATTATTTTACTGACAGAGACTTGGTTATTGAGTAGTATATTTGACAGTGAATTGTTCGATGATCGTTACATAGTCTATAGGAATGATCGCAACTATGCGCTCACGGGTCAAAAAAAAGGTGGAGGTGTAGCAATAGCGGTTTTAAAACATTTATCAAATTTATGCAATTTCGAGTGGAACTCCAGCGCAGAGGATACATGGGTCACTGTTAAAATGCGCAATAAACGACGGGTAACCCTTTCTTTAAATATTTGTGTTTTATATTTGTGTACTCAAAAGAGAGGAAATTCTTTTGCTCAGCAATTGAATAATTTTTGTGCTAATCTAAAAAATATTGTCAGTAACAACTCCCTTGACAAATTCCTTATAGTGGGGGATTTCAACATGAGTGATATACAGTGGGTACAGTGTGGCACGGAGTCAATTGGTTTCAAGCCATCCGGTATCGCTGATTCTAATACAATGAGGATGGAGTTCATAGATTTAATGAATGAATGTAATCTGTACCAATTTAACGCCCATAAAAACAGAATAGAAGGAGTTTTGGACCTCGTGTTTTGTAACGACTTTGTCTCTGTACTTGTTTGCCCTGACCCACTAGTACCTGAAGACTCGCTTCATCCTAGTTTAATTATTGAGCCTCTCTTTGTTGAACTAGACGCGCTAGAAGTACCTAAACGAACTATTTACACATACTGTCGTGGTGAGTATGATAAAATTAGTAGTCATTTATAAGACATGGATTGGGAAATTCTTCTTAACTTGGGTACAGTGGAGGATGCGGTTAATTATTTTTACTCAACCTTGTACAATTTACGCGATAAAGTTATTCCTACACGGAAAATTAAAGATTCTAGATATCCCCCATGGTACAGTTCCTCTCTTATTAAAATCGTCAAAGAAAAATACAAATATTTAAGGAAAACTATAACCTACGGTAATGTTTCGGACTCAAATACGTTTAAAATTCTTCGTGACAGAGTACGTGTTGTAGAGTATAATTGCTATAATAATTACATTGCCAAAATAGAAGGTCTAATTACTAAAAATCCTAAAATGTTTTGGAGTGATATGAAAGGTAAAACAAGTAATGCCTCATATCCGGCTACTATGACTTACTCTGATCAATTTAGTGACACGGGTCAAGGTAGTTCCCAACTCTTCTCCACCTATTTCTATTCCACTTTTTTACCTGTCTGTTACCACCTCAATCGATTTCACACCACGCAGCATATCCTCAATTGAAATATCAGCAGCACAGGTGTACAAGGAGTTGAAGTGATTAGACCTTAAGAAATCAGCGGGTCCTGATACAATTTCTGCTCTTCTTTTAACCAGTTGCGCTAGAGAACTTTCAGTCCCAGTCAGCATACTATTCCAACGTTCATTAAAAGAAGGTTTAGTCTCTGATATGTGGAAATCAGCCTATATCGCCCCCATCCACAAAAAAGGTCCGAAATACGTGGTTGAAAACTATAGACCCATCTCTAAGCTATGCTTATTAGCAAAGGTTTTTGAACGAATCATTTTTGACCAATTATATAATCAAATTAAGCACGTATTTATTCAATAGCTGCATGGTTTTCTCAGAGGTAGGTCTACAGTCTCCAATCTAGTTGTTTTTTATGACTTTGTTACTGAAGCTATAACGCTAGTCAGGTTGACACAGTATACACTGACTTCAGTAAAGCTTTCGATCGCATTGACCACAATTTGCTATTAGCTAAACTATCTGCGTTAGGTATTTATGGGAATCTTACCGTTGGTTCACGTCATATGTCCACAATAGATCCCAGTCAGTAGTTTTAAATGGGTATTCATCGACCTGGGCTGAAATTCCATCTGGAGTACCTCAAGGGTCTTGGGGCCTCTTTTATTTGTAATATTTATAAACTACATCAACACTTGTTTTCATCATTCTAAATTTCTACTTTTTGCTGACGATATGAAGGTCTTTAAATGTATTGTTTCCACTAGCGATGCTTTTCATCCGCAAGATCTTTTGAGACGACCAATATTGTGCTCTCAATAGATTGGACAAGGAATGTTGTGAAATGCTTTTTACTAACTTTTACTCGCAAACAGGAACCCATTCAGTTTCACTATGAAATTAAAAGCCAAAATGTATCTCGTGTTAATACCATCAGAGATTTAGGTGTTACCTTTGATACCAAATTAACATTTAGTGAACATATTAATGATATTACTGAGAAAGCATACAAAGCATTAGGATTTGTTATCCGGTCATCTCAGGACTTCAAGCAAATGAAAACGTTGAAAGTTCTTTACTGTGCTTATGTGCGAACCCACTTAGAATACGCGTCTGAAATATGGAACCCTTGTTATGTCACATATATAAATAATAACGTTAAGTAACAAGTAACGTAGCGTGTGTTAGCGTATTGAAACCACGTAATAATTATATAGAAGAGTAATTATAGTACAGAATAATATATTACAATAGTTTAGAAGACAATAAAGAAGTGTTAATGTTCGCGACGACTACTGGCAAGTAATTAACTAATAAAAAGTGATTTTTATAGTGACGGCTTACCCATAAGTTCCCGTGCATTCTAAACACTGTTATTACTTCACTGTTCACATTTACATTGAAATAAATCTTGTTCCTTTATGTGTGAATTACATGTGAATTGTTAAGTTCGACTTTAGACACTGTGATAATATAAATTCCAAAAGTGTATTAACTCACTAAGTGAAGTTATCCATTGAATCTGTGTCTATCAAACGGAGGGTAACCACAAATAAGAGAACACGTCACCCGTTTGAATCACAAATAATTCTCATTTAGACTATTAATTTCCGCGTCTGTGGCGTATCGTTATCTAAAGTATACTTGAGATCCGCAGGGCCCTGGTTCGTATCACACCCGTTGGTCAAGAAGTTCTTTTTTCAGTTTTTATTTTAATTTGGACTTTATATTTGGATATTATTTTAACTTTGGCATTATTGCCATAACTACATCAAAACCGTTACAAAAATATTGTTGGAACTTGTGAAGCGTGTAGAGAGCACATTAGTGTTACCGTAAAACGTATAAAATGTACTCAATGCAATAACATGTTTCATTCCGAATGCGTCCGATTTACGGGGGACTCGACATCGTCTAGAACACAATGGAAGTGCCCAAACTGTGTGGCAATTGCCAGGAAAGGCGGAGACAATAGTAACACACCGATCCGCGTAGACAAATCGAGTAAAGTAGCACGCTCGACACGCACCGACTCTGCCGATCCGACGATATCCATATGTGACGACACAAGGGCAACTACAGCCGCCAATTCTATGTTAATTGGTCGTTTCGAAAGTATCTTAGACGCTAAGTTGAAAACAATTAAGGATGAAATTGTCGAAGAATTGAAATCGACAGTCTTTACTGAACTAAAAAATGAAATAGTTTCTTTGTCTTCAGAGCTCTCCCAACTTCAGGTTGTACAAAATCATCTACAGTCAGAAAATGACCAGCTAAAAAGCGATTTATGCACGTTGCAAGCTCGTGTCACCTTTTCTGAGGATCAGCTTTCCGACTTACGCTCTCAGTTCGGTAGGCAACAGCAACAGGGTAGAATTAATAATCTAGAAATCGTAGGACTGCCCCAGATGACTAGCGAATCGCCCACTGATCTAGTGCTGAAAATAGCGGAGTATGCCGGCGTCGAACTCAAGCCAGATGACATCGAATTTGCGCACCGTATCCAGCCCCAGAGACCCACAGCAGGAAGGCCTAAGCCCATTGTTGTGAAAATGAGGGACCGAATGTATAAAGATAAAATACTGTCGGGTTTAAAAAGAAAAAAGGGTATTTGCACAAAAGATATAGGGTTCAGTGGACTGGAGAAAAAATTTTTCGTGAACGAGCACCTAACACCAGAAAACAAACAGCTTCTTAAAAAAACTAAAAGTTTCGCACAAAAAGAAGCATTCAAGTTTGTTTGGGTTAGGAACTGCAGCATTTTTTTACGAAAAAACGAAGAATCACCGGCCTTAAACATACGAACGGAAAACGATCTGATCAAGTTAAAGTGATCTTCTACAAAATGTCTCATGCTACATCCACATTAAACACAAACACGAAAACACAACATGTTTCACTACACTTTCAACAACAACTATCATCGCACAAGCTTAACATAACCGCCAGACATTACATTACCATCTTAGGAACAGTCATAAATCAAAACCACGCACATTACTCATTGAATAATCATCATATCCCTATAATTTTTTATTATTATAATATATTGGTACATTCTCTAAACTCACAGGCGTTAATCCTTTAAGTGTATTATATCAAAATGTGCGTGGCTTACGTACCAAAACTGAAGAAGTACGTCTTAATATTCAAAACCTCAATTTTAGTTTAATCCTTATCACAGAGTCTTGGTTAACTAGTAGTATCTACGACCGTGAAATTTGCGATAGTAGATACGATATCTTGCGTCATGATCGAAATCCTGAAACCTCCAAAAAGACATTAGGTGGTGGAGTATTATTATGTGCTTCTAAGAATTTGCAAATCTTACATCAACAAGATTGGGTTTGCCCTGGCGTCGAGTCTGTATGGGCGACCATACCAGCAGAAACTCTTTACATTCAAGGAAGACGCAATGTCCACATTGGCTTAATTTATGCGCCATCAGACAACCTCTTACCTGCTCGCATCAATTCCATCTCAACCCGTCTTGCTGAAATAATTTCTCTATATCCTAATGACTACATACTCCTTACTGGTGATTTTAATCTGCCTAACATTACATGGTCAGAGTCCGGGCCAGCTATTCAGAGCAGAGGTTCAGTAGAACTACAAAATGCATTTCTGAATTTCCACGACATATGCAATTTGGCAGGCCTGAAACAGCAGAATACAATTTGTAATTGCAAACAAAATGCGTTGGACCTCTTGTTTAGTAACATCGATTTTGAAGTCAACCACAGCTCCTTGCCTCTTGTCTCTGAAGATAAATACCATCCATGCCTTGAATTCGATCTGTCTAACTTGCTAATTTGTAATACACAGCGTAAACCTACTAAAGGCCCAAATTTTTTTAAAGGTGATTACACTAAAACAAATGAAACTTTGTCCTCAATTAAGTGGGACGAAATTCTATCAGCGGATTCAATTAACGACATTACCGATATTTTTTACGCTTGCTTAAAAGAATCTATAGACAACTACATCCCAGTTAAAGTTAAGTCCAAATCTAAATTCCCTGTATGGTACTCTAAATCTCTGATTCACATAGTAAAGGAAAAGCTTAAAAAACATAGAAATTGGAAGGAAACTAACAATCCTCGCGACTATGATGAATTTGTGATACTCAGGTCAAGGCAAAAAAATATTCAAAAGAAGTGCATTACAGATTACACAGAGCGCATGCAAGATTATATTCGTAAAGATCCTAAAGTCGTTTACTCCTACATAAAATCACTCAAAAACAATAACAATGGGTATCCTGTAAAACTCACGTTGGGACAATCTACATATTCCGATGAAATAACAGTATGCAATGGCTTTAGTAAATACTTTGAAAGCGTATTCGTAAAACCAGCAAATTCAAACGATGCGCCAAGTTTCACAAACATTACACACAACGAAACGATATGCAATATTATTATTCGAGAAGATGAAACTCTCAAATTGCTAAAGTCGTTGGATACAAATAAGGGAGCCGGTAGTGATGGCATTCCCTCAATTTTTCTACATAAATGTGCTTCTTCCTTGGCTAAGCCCCTTTCCATAA
The DNA here is from genome assembly GCF_905404315.1 of Leptidea sinapis. Taxonomy (NCBI): domain Eukaryota; kingdom Metazoa; phylum Arthropoda; class Insecta; order Lepidoptera; family Pieridae; genus Leptidea; species Leptidea sinapis. Next base: position 3,636,495 of record NC_066293.1, read on the forward strand.
TCTTTAATCTGTCCCTTAACGTTTTCTGCGCCTTCCCAGATAAATGGAAAGAAGCTTTAATAGTTCCTATTCATAAAAGTGGATCAAAAACTAAAATTGAGAACTACCGGCCAAATAAAAATCCTCAATGGGATAAGCAAACTATTTGAGACGGTTATCTGCAAGCGGATTACCCCAACAATTGCTAGGTCTATCCCCTTCGAACAACATGGTTTTATGAAGGATCGTTCCACCGTGACTAACTTGGCGGTATTCACCGATTACGTTTTAAAGTGCATGGATGAGAGGTATCAGGTAGATGTGATCTACACAGACTTTGAAAAAGCATTTGACCGTGTGGATCACATAATATTACTACAGAAGTTAAATGCACTCGGAATTTGTGGGAATCTGCACAGATGGTTCACCTCATATATCACGAATCGTATGCAGGCTGTTGTGACGGGTAGCGCCAGAAGCGACTTCGTGTCAATACCATCAGGTGTGCCACAAGGCTCTATCCTTGGCCCGCTTTTGTATAATGCCTATTTATTCGATATAGGAAGTTGCTTTACTCACAGCCAACATTTAATGTTTGCAGACGACAAAAAAATCTTCCTCAAAATACGTGATATTAATGACTGTTACAAGTTGCAAACAGACCTGAATGCTTTGTCTGAATATTATAGTAATAATAGGATTGTCGTTAACGTTTAAAAATGCCACTACATAACATTGACACGTAAAGTAAAACCAATACTTTTCAATTACAAGATAAACGGCGGATCAATATCTAAAGTGAGCTCCGTTAGAGACTTGGGAGTCAAAATTGATACTAAGCTTTCTATGAACGACCAGGTTAATATCGTAGCAGATAAAGCATATAAACAGCTGGGATTCATCAAACGCGTAACAAGTAATTTCAGCAACAAAGAGTGCATAAAAAGTCTATACTTCAGTTATGTTCGCAGTGCACTTGAGTATGCAAGTAACATCTGGTCACCTTACTATATCATACACAAACAAAGGATTGAATCCATACAAAAGCAATTCCTAAAGTATCTAGCGTTCAAGCAATTTAAAAACTTTTCATGCTATGAAGAAGCTTGTAAGCACTACGAAATTGACACTTTAGAGAATCGAAGAAAGCTAAACGATATGCTGCTATTGCAAGCAATCCTAAATGGTAAAATTGATTGTCCCTCCTTATTAGCGAGTTTTTCATTGAACGTCCCATCATTTAGAACTCGTCACACGCACTTTCTCGCTGTACCAAAAGCTAACACCAATTACACACAAAACTCTGTTCTGCAACGTCTGGCTCTCACCTACAATAAAGCTTATTTTAATTTACATATGTTTTGCTTGTCCAAAGTACAGCTAAAAAAAGAAATAAGAAATATACATCGACTGCAATGATTATCCAAACACACATACTACATACACCCTCAAATACACTACACACAACCTTAGATACACGCACACACACTCCTGTAACCTTATTATGTAAAGCTTATTTTCTAAGTAGCTTATTACAGTAATTGTAAATATTTTGTTAGCTTATTCTGGCTTGTTTAAATCATAAAATGTTACTTTTTTTGTTTAATACCTATATACTGTAATCAGTTTTTGGCCTTATTTTTATACTTAATAATGTAATTATATTGTATATAAATTGTGACGCTGTAGATTACATGAAAATAAATAAATAAATAAATAAATATAGAAAAGATTCAGAAGAAATTCACTCGTTTCCTCTGTTATAAATTCAGAGTACCAAGAGTTGAATACCCTCAGCGCTGTCAGAAATTTCATCTGTTACCACTACAGCTTAGAAGAGACTCGACTGATATTAGGTTTCTTGTAAAAATAGACCAAACTGTAGTGGATTGTCCTGAACTCCTCAGCATGAATGCGTTACGAACTCCAAATCGAACATTAAGAAAGCATGATTTACTTTACGTTCCTACCAGTCATTCTCAATATAGAATAAACAGTTAGATACTGCGCGTCACCAAACTGTTCAATATTTATAATTGTGATAGCCGATTTGATCTTTTTAGTGGTAGTATAAAAAGCATAAAAAGTGCGTTCGCAAATGATTTTACGAAATCAAAAAATGTATCATAAGTGTATCTTTATATCTGTATATGTGTTTCTATTCTAAATCTATTGTTATAGTTAGATTAAGCAAATTTCTTTCTATTTGTGGAAGCTTGTAATTGGCATTTAGAATTATGTTTACTTGACCGATTTGTAAATGTTGCTGTAAGCTCACCAAATAAAATAAAATAAAAATAAAATGAAAGTAATTCAAAAACCGCAAAGTCAGTACCTAAAATATTAAAAGAAGAAACAATTAAAGCAATTAATTCACAGAAAGCAGGAAAGGCGCCAGGGTCTGATCAAATCACAAATGAATTACTCAAATCTAGTATACCCGCAAGTATTCCCATATTAACGGACCTATTATATAATGAAATTCTCGAGACTGAAAATATTCCTGATGAATGGACAAAATCAACAATAATACTTCCACACAAAGAAGGAGACAAAAGTGACATAGGAAATTACCGTCTAATCAGATTAATGTCGAATATTTACAAATATTGGTCCCTCAGTGAAGTTAGGAAGGATAAGGGAATGCCAATTAAAGAGAAAAGAAAGGTTAATAATACGTGTATCCTACCTTGCTTGACCTATGGTTGTTAGACATGGGCTCTAACCGAACAATTATCAAATAAAATAAATGTCTGTCAAAACAGCATAGAAAGAAGCGTAATCGGAGTTAAAAGAAGAGATAAAGTAAAATTGAAAGATATAAAAAGTATGACTAAATTTAAAGACGCAAAATCAATATGCAGAACACTAAAGTGACGATGGAAACGACATATGTTAAGAGAAAAACAAGAAAAATTGACAAAAATAATAACCGACTGGTATCCAAGAGATGGTAGTAGAAGAAAAGGGCGACAAACTAAACGCTGGGAAGATGAAGTAAAAAGAGTAGCTGGGCCTAAATGGATCCAAATAGCGAAAGACAGAGAGGCATGGAAATCTTTAGAGGAGGCCTTTGTCGAAAGACAAGCTGTTTAACCTAATATATAATTTAGATTATGTATGTTATTTAGTTTATATATTTATATACTTTATATTTATAAAGTTAAGTATCATTTATAATATTTGTGAACAGCAATAAAGGCTTATTTTATTTTATTAATAGATAATACTAATTTAGAAGAGGAAAACACAATAAACAGCTTACTTATAATTGAGGAGCTTCATTTTGTTTTAAGAAACTGTAAAAATTCTTCTCCTGGCCCTGTTGGTATTCCTAATTGCCTCATTAAGAATCTGCCAAAAAGTGGTATATCATATCTCTTAAAGTTATACAATAAAATTTGGCAAAATAATTTATTTCCTGAGATATGGCGTACATCGATCATTGTTCCTATTCCAAAACCAGGCAAGGATCATACCTGTCCTCAAAATTACAGGCCCATTGCTTTGATTTTAATCTTTGGAAAATATTGGGAAAAATGATTGCAAATCGCATTCGTTGGAAATTAGAACACGAAAAACTTATATCACCATTTCAAAGTGGCTTTCGTAAATTTCGTTCGACTAATAACAATTTAGTGTGACTAGATTCTAATAAGTTCACTTATTAGCAGTATCAATGGACATTGAGAAGGCTTACGAAATGGTTTCAAAAAAGGTAGTGCTTCGTACCTTAAAACGTCTTAAATTTACAAGCAATGTTACTATGTTTATAAATAATTTTCTATCCAATAGAAAAATTAAAGTTAAAATTAACAACAAATATTGTTTGCGCCGTTATTGTTCGCATTCAATAGCATATAGCGCCACCTGGGGGGCTGATGTACTATTCGAGCATTGGCATCACCCTGGTCTTCGCATCGGGCGCTGAACGACTCTCTGGCCGCTTATAACGCGACACTTACCGATTAATCTTTTCGAGTGGACACCGCTGACCACGCACGCGCCGCGTTACGCATTCGAGCATCATTTATACTACTTCTTTCGCATCATCGTAGTTCCAAGTGAAGTGCTTGTCTGAGGAAAGGGCTGACCAGTATCAGGTGAGTACTTCAGCCACTTGGCGTTTTATGTATGTTTATTGATTGTGAACAGGCCAAACCAGATTACCCGCAACCTCACTTGACCTGGACATCTTGCATTACACCGCACCCCATTTTGACTCCCTCGCATCAACATAATTTTGATCCATTCGACCCGGATAGAACCAGCAGCTTTTGCTATTTAATTTGCTTTTATTTTTGCTTACCTAACTTAAAATCGATTCGCAATTCATACCTATTTCCAACCTTCGCATTGTGTTAATATATTTAGCTACTTACTTTGGTTTATTATATAAATATTTGTTCAATAATAAACACGTTACTGATTAATTTTGCATAATCTAACAGTATCATAACGAAACATACATTTCATAAAAAAGCATTACAAGTTTACAACACATTTTCAATATGGCGCTTGAAACAAAAATCAAACTTGTAGTTGGTAAGAAACAGGCAATATTTTCGCATATAAATGAACTGTATAGTACTGCAAAAAAGATAACTATTGATACAAATACGCGAAGTTCACAAGAATTTGTGGCCACGTCGGCGAATATTGAGAAATTATATAGCGAATTTAACGATCTATGTGACCAACATAACGCTTTATTATTGGAACAAAACCCAAAAATTTTATTGAATTTTAAAAATTGGACCGCATTTCAAACATTATTTTCTGTTGTACAGCAAACTCGGAATGAGTTCTTACAATCTCGTCGTCAGCAAGTTGAACCGGATAAATCTAATTCGGTTAATAATGTTTGTCGCCTACCACCACTTGACTTAGTTAGTTTTTCAGGACAACCCGAAAGCTGGCCTCTCTTTTATCAGAGTTTTAGCACAAACGTTAAAATAATAATAATAATAAGCAACTCAATGATTCGCAACGAGTGCAATATTTGGTAGGCAAGCTAAGTGGAACCGCGCTTAATATTTTTGCAGGTATCATGCCTAATGAGCATAACTATTCGACAATATGGCAGTTGTTAGTTGATAAATACCAAGACAAGCGAGCACTTGGTACTATGTATTTAAATAACATACTCGACATTAGGTATACATCTGAGATCCCCTCCCACCTCAATAGTTTTGTTGAAAAGTTTCATGCGTCTATGTCCGCTTTAAAACTAGAAATTTCTGATTTAACAGATTTTATTTTTCTTCATCTCGCGCTTAAGAAACAATACTAAATAATAAAAATTTAGTACAACGCTTTGAATCATCCATTAAAAAAGATATTCCATCGAGTACCGACTTAGTTGATTTCATAAGACACCACATTAAGGTTCTAGAAAGAACAACCAACACCAGTCGACCAAATAATATATCGAACGTTCAAAGATCTCGTGGAACCGTTTCTAAATCTTCGCATAATTCTCATACCTTTGCAATAATACACAATGACAACAACACTTGCAATTTATGTTAAACCGCAAAACATTCTCATATATATCAATGCCCGGATTTTATAAAACTATCAGTTAATGAACGCTTCAATTTTATTAAAAATAATAAGTTATGTATTAATTGTTTAAGTTCAAAACATATGGCGAGCACCACTCGTTAATCCATTTTGTTAAAAACAAACCGGTTCCGCAACCGCTGATACATACGGAACATCACACAGCTGTAGGCTCGTCCAGTACAGCTGAGCGGCCGCTCGAGGATGGTACACAGTCGCTATGCATGCATTCGGCTAATAGTAACGTCGCATTAAGTCATTTGCATAGCTTTGACACTATCTATTCTAACAACCGCGCAAGTATATGTAGTAACTGATAGTCGAAAAAGTACTATAAGGTTCTTAATTGATACCGCCTCGCAAAATAATATAATCACGCGCGCTTCTTGCATTAGATTAAATTTAGATGTTAAACCTCTCATAAATTCGTCGATTAAGACATTAGGGTCTATTTCCACTCCTATTAAAGGTTACGTTTCGCTTATAATACAGTCACGTGTTTCAGACGCTCAATACAATTTAATTCTTTTAGTTGTAGATAATATAACTGAACCGTTACCGGCGCACACGATTGACAAGTCGACTGTACATTATTTCGAACATTTATCGCTCGCTGATGAATCTTGGAACGCGCCCAGAAATATAGACGTCCTTCTCGGTGCTCAGATGTTCGCTTTTATATTATTGGGTGGTAAAGTTATACCACCCAATAGCCAACCGCTCGGTCGCTCTGCTCACTCGTCCAGTGTCATTTGCGCAGCACCCCACGCGCTTGAAACAACGCATGGCTATGTTGTTATGGAGGAAATACCTTCAACTCATTCTAGCGACATCGTCTGGTCCTTCGACCCTTTAGTAAATAATTTAAATAACATTTTAGTAAAATTTTGGCAGCTGGAGCAACTGCCTTCTGTTAATAATATAAGTCCTGAAAATAAGGAATGTGAGCAGATCTTTAAATCAACGGTCGCAAGAAGTTCTTGTGGTCGCTATATCGTTTCGCTTCATTTTAAGAGCGATCCTAAGTTATTAGGTAATTCTTTTGTTTACGCTAAACGTCGTTTGACCGCGTTGGAACGAAGATTCCATGCGTTTCCCGCTTTACGTAAAGCCTACAATGAAGTTATTGTAGATTATATTGAAAATGGATACTAATCAGAAATTCCATATTCTTTAAACGCTACATGTGACGGCTACTTTATTCCGCATCACGCTGTTGTTCGGCCAGATAAATCGACAACAAAAACTCGCATAGTTTTAGACGCTAGTGCTAAAACCGATACTGGCGTATCGCTTAATGACTTATTGCATATTGGGCCTAACTTGCAGATTTATTTACACTTCTTTTAAGGTTTCGTTATTTTAAAATCGCTTTAAACGCAGATATAAAACAAATGTATTTTGCTCATTTGTATGTGCCCCTGAGTTGACGCGTTTATTCGGGCACTCTTATTCCAAAGGCGTAGTCCCTGACTCATGGAAGTCAGCCCTTGTCCATCCGATCCAAAAAAAGGAGACAATTCGGATCCGGCGAACTACAGGCCTATTGCTATCACCTCCCTGCTCTCTAAAATCATGGAGAGCATAATTAGCCGCCAGCTTTTAGTATACCTAGAGGGTCACCAGTTGATCAACGACCGACAGTACGGCTTTCGCCATGGACGGTCGTCAGGTGATCTTCTGGTATACCTAACACATAGATGGGCGGCGGCTATTGAAAGCAAGGGGGAAGGCCTGGCAGTTAGCCTGGATATAGCGAAGGCATGATCGTGTATGGCACAAGGCGCTCCTCTCAAAACTTCCAATGTTTGGGCTTCCCGAGAGCTTGTGCAAGTGGACCTGCAGCTTCCTCACTGGGCGTAGCATACAGGTCGTTGTTGACAGATATTGCTCGAACCCGAAGCCCGTGAATTCTGGAGTGCCCCAAGGCTGTGTGCTGTCTCCCACGCTGTTTCTTCTGCAGACGACAGCACTGGTGATGCCGTATACACGGGCCATGCAGGTTTCTCTCGGGAAATCGTCGACCAGTGCCGAGAGAAACTTGTGTCTTCTATCGAGTCCTCTCTCGAGAAGGTCGCGGAATGGGGTAAATTGAACCTTGTCCAATTTAACCCCCAGAAGACTCAAGTTTGCGCGTTTACCTTAAAAAAACCCCATTTGTCGTATCACCGCTCTTCGAGAATACTTCTCTTTAAGCCGCGCCTAGTATCGGAATACTGGGTCTCGAAATCTCGTGCGATTCAGTGGCCATCTGGAAGGCAAAGCCAAATTGGCTTCGAAGAAGCTGGGTGTCATCAATAGAGCACGGCAATACTTCAAGCCGGCCCACATTCTAGCGCTCTACAAAGCGCAGGTCCGGCCACACATGGAGTATTACTGTCATCTCTGGTCTGGCGCACCCCAGTATCTGCTCGATCCATTTGACCGCGTACAACGTAGAGCAGCTCGAATTGTCGGGGACTGAGTGCTCTGTGAACGGCTGGATCTCTTGGCGTTGCGTAGAGACGTCGCTTCATTGTGTGTCTTCTACCGCATTTATCACGGGGAGTGTTCCGGAGAGCTGTTTAACCTGATTCCTGCCGCCGAATTCCACCTTCGCACGATACGCCACAAGTTAGGATTTCAACCCCACCATCTGGATGTGTGGCGGTACTCCACAGTGTGTGTTTTTTAAGGAGGTTTCTCCCTCGTACTACAAAGCTATGGAATGAGCTTCCTTGTACGGTGCGAGCGCGTACACCTTCCTTAAAGGCCGGCAACGCTCTTGTGATTCCTCTGGTGTTGCAAGAGAATGTGGGCGGCGGTGATCACTTAACACCAGGTGACCCGCTCGTTTGTCCTCCTATTCCATAAGAAAAACATTTTATACCGCTTCGCTGATAACGAACCAAATCGCATTTTTCAATTTAATTCAGTGGCTTTTGGCCTTCGTCCGTACTTAGCTATGCGGACTGTACGACAGCTCACAGACGATGAACGTGAACGCTTTCCTCTCGCTGCTGAAGTTGCTACACAGGAACTCAGTACACTCTGTTGACGACGGTATACGCTTGGCGGACGAGTAACGCGCTGTTATACCCCAGTTATGTAGGTATTAATGCTGACTTAATTGCTATTCCATCTCAACCAGCATTATTGAATCAGTTATATAAGCCCTAGCTGCGCGCGGGCAGCCAGTTCGTGCTCGCTTCTCATAAGTTACGGTTCTGCCCAAGGGTCTCTAAAACTATTATTGTATAATCAAGTCTTCATATTCCTTATAATATATTATATTTCTCTGTGTCAAATAAATGTTTTTTTTAAAAAGCGAACTCAAAAGAGACCCATAACATTTTTGGTGGCAGCGGTGGGATACGGAAATCCCCAGTGACCTTAAATTATTCATAAACCAATAAAAATCATTACTCATAAAAGTTTGAATCTGTGATCGTGAAAAGTGTTATTCATCGTGTAATCAAAAATCTCCAGTGATCTTAAACCCAATAAATCAAAAATCACTATTCATAAAACCGTGAACCTGTGATCGTGAAAGTGTTATTCATTGTGTAATCAAAATCTCCAGTGATCTTAAATCATCAAAAAGTCTCTATTCACAAACCCCAAAACAAAAAAAAACCCCACGTGTCAATTTCCTTCAAAACACATCTAGTGAAGCCTATAGCCAAGACGAGGTTGATGATGCTCAACCCGGTCAAGGTCAGGATTTAAACTAAGGCCTGGCCCGCGCTTGTGCCGTCCGGGCCGGAGATCTTCCAAAATCGACACAACACTCAAAAATCACGAATTCCTACCATTTACTAACCGACAGGGTAGCCAGCCCCACACCGACAGTACTATTCACCTTAAATCCAACACTAACCGACAGGGTAACCAGCCCCAAACTGACAGTGTTACTACCATCTTACCACGTACTAACCGACAGGGTAGCCAGCCCCAAACTGACAGTACTACTCACCTTAAATCCAACACTAACCGACAGGGTAACCAGCCCCAAACTGACAGTGTTACTACTATCTTACCATGTACTAACCGACAGGGTAACCAGCCTCAAATTGACAGTACTATTCACCCTAAAACCAACATCAACCGACAGGGTAGCCAGCCCCAAACTGACGATGTCTCAAATTTCATGTCTAGCCCAAATCAAGGAAACACTCACAATTAAAATATTTACGAAGTAAATATAGAGACAACTAAAAGGTTGTTACCACACGTTCTTTTAACCACGCAAGTTTCACATGTTCCCCTTACGCTCTTAGTTGACTGAGGATCAGCTATATCACTAATAAAACAGTCCAGTATATTATATAAATAACATCTAAAAAGGGAATCGATTAATATTAAAGGAATTGATCCAGGTGAAGAAACTACACCAACACTTGGCCATTTTGGTCTAAAATTACAGCTGACCGAAAAGAAAACGATTTGTCATAGGTTTCATGTCATATCGAATATAAATTTACCATATGACGGCATCATAGGTACCGACCTCCTTACATCATTCAGCTGTAACATCGACTATGACACAGACATTTTGAAAATAGGTAATTTTAAAATACCACTTCATTTTTATGATCATACTATGTAATTCCACCTCGTACAGAGACTGTGATCGAGTGTTCAATTCAAAACACTGACCTTAATGAAGGCCTAATCCTGGATCAACATCTTTCCCATAACCTACTTCTATCCAACTACATAGTAAGAGTCAAAGATAACAAACGTGTTAACGTAACGGTCGCAAACATATCGGAATCCCCTATAACCATTAATCCAAACTTGAAACTTAATCTTGAACACATCCCTCAGCCTTGCAAATTAACAGTACCTTCACCGAGCTCGTCGACCGAACTACAGAAGTAATAAACTCTTTAAGGACTGGTCATTTAAATCATGAGGAATCCCAAGCTCTTATTGAATCTGCTCACAGTACTCCGATATATTCCATCTACCCAATGATCAGATCACTTATACTAATGCACTTAATCATCGAATCAAAACGAGCTCCGATGTTCCAGTTCACACAAAATCATATAGGTTCCCTGAATGTCATAAGAAGGAAGTCGAAACCCAAATTGATAAAATACTTAACCAAAATATTATAAAACCATCATCATCACCCTGGAGCTCGCCGATCTGGATCGTACCTAAAAAGGCCGATTCCCAGGGGCAATGCAAATGGAGAATTGTAATTGATTATAGAAAACTAAACGACATTACAATTATAATAATAATATCTTTTATTTGACACACACATGAAACATTACATTGCTACAAAAATAAGAATAAGAAAAAACAAAAATTATAACTAAAACTAACCTAGAACATATTTTACAAAGAATAAATAAATAACTTTACCAAGATATTATAATATAGCAGCTGTGTGGCAGTGTGTATCAAAAGGGATGCTACTCAGGTTACCTGTGACAATTGGTCACAGCACTGATTTTCAGTAGCTCCCGTTTGACGCTTCACGTCGCGGTGCCGAGTAATAAATTATAAATATTTATCACAACATAATATTATATAATAAAAAAAAACAAAGAAAAGTCCAACCTAGTACTGTTAATGCCTATTATTTTTGAGCAACCAGAGCTGAATCAATCTGACTCGCCATTACGTATTTCTTCATTGTTACTCGAAAGTTTGAAATTGTAGTGAGGTCACGCAATGGTGGAGGCAGGTTGTTCCAGCATTTGGTCGCGCTATAACGAAAGCTACCTCTGAAGGCAGCTGTATGATGTTTAGGCACGTCTAGCATCCAGTGTGATGCTCTGGTACTATAGGCCCTGTTTTTATCTCCTAGCCAAGACAGTTTTTTATATAGGTAAGGAGGCATATGATATTTTACAACTCCAAAGAGTAAAACTGCAAAATGCGTGCGCCTACGACTTTCCATATTGGGAACTTTGGCATCGTTTAGATATGGTGTTATGTGGGATCGAGGTGCAATATCCCAGCAATAGCGAGCACACGCGTTTTGAATGCGCTGAATAGAATTTTGTGTACGAACAAGTATGCAATCGCCATAAACCGTATCACCGTAGGTTAATTTAGAAAGCACCAGTGCATCACATAGCTTCTGCCGGAGTTTAGGAGAGATGTGATTTCTAATACGGTAGAGTAATTTTAGGCGATAAAAGCAATTGCATATTACTTGGTCGATATGTTTGTCAAACCTTAAGCTTTCATCGAACACAATGCCAAGATTCCGAGCTTCATTCACGCGTCCCAGCGATATTCCCTTAATATGTATCAATGGATTAGCTTGTTCAAAGTTTTTTATAAGAGAAGGTGTACCAAGAATCATATATTTAGTCTTATCTGTATTCAAGGCTAAAGCACTTCGTTCAGACCACTCAGCAATAGGTTGTAGATCAGCGTTCAACTGATTTATGGCTACTTGAATCTGATCTGTAGGAAATCAGCAGTGTAAAGGTTATAAAGTAAAGGGCCAAGAATAGATCCTTGCGGTACACCTCTTGATATCGACTTATATCGGGAATAAGGTGTGTTTCCACTATCGTCTGTAACAGCAACGCTCTGGTACCTATTTCCAAAATAACTTTTGAACCACAATACTGTCTGATCACTGAATCCATAATAGACAAGCTTAGAAAGCAGCAATTCCACATTGATAGTGTCGAAAGCACGGGAATAATCTAATAAGACTAACACAGTGCACTCACCCTTGTCTTGTGATAGCAAAATATTATCCACAACGTCTATCAATGCGGTGGTGGTACTCCTACCCCTTCTGAACCCAGATTGCAGGCTTGGAAGTATGCCAATAGTTTCCAAGTACGTCATAATTTGTCCATGTACAACTTTTTCTAATATCTTAGACATACATGGGAGAATACATATTGGTCGAATGTCTCTGAAGTCTAATGGATTTGCAATCTTGTTTAGTGGACGAACGATAGCTTTTTTCCATTGATCCGGATACGTGCTTGTGGTCATAGAATTATTGACTATCTGTGTCAGGACTCGCAAAAGGTCAGCTTGAATGAGGCGTAGCATTTCGAGAGAAATACCGTCACTACCAATGGCTTGAGATTTCAGTGTTCTTAGAATTTTCAAAATTGTAGACTCATATACAGGTTCAAAACAAAAAACGATGTTACTGTATGAGTTACTGCTGCTACAATTAGAAAATGAGCATTAATAGTATCCGGATCATTAAGGTGTGACGGTAGAGCGATTTCTTTTTGCGGCTTGATGCGTACTTGGTTTTTTATGTGCTTCCAAAGAGTCTTAGGTTTATCTAAATTCGAATTAATGTATTTATTAAAATATGCAGCCTTTTCCCTCTCTATTGCCATTTTAGTAAATTTTTTAAGCTCAATATAGTATGGTCTGTGCTGAATATTTCTTTTGGATAAGGCTAGGGCTTCATCACGTTTTTTTTATCATCAGTTTGATGTTGTACGTGATCCACGGATAGGATTTTTCCCTGATATAAATAGTTTTTACGGGTGCGTAGGAGTCGAAAAGGGTAATTATAAATTGGTTTAGACTCTGTACCATGTCACCAACGTTGTTGAGTTTGCATATGTTGTCTAATTTAAAGTTTAATAGTGCGACTTGAAATTGATCCGTATCTATATCTTTGATAGGTCTATAGGTTATCCATTTAGGCTTAAATTTTTCTTTCATAATTTTTAGTGTGCAGGATATTAAAGCGTGATGGCTAAGTACTTCAATATGATCAACAGTGATGTTGTAGACTGGAGCGTCGGTACATACTAGGTCTAGTAGCGTTTGACTATTGTTAGTAAAATGTGTAGGTTCAGTTCCATATATTGAGTGAGATTCGTGCGTTGTGTGAATTGGTGTAATTTAATTGTGTTAGTGTGGTCGTGATTCAGAAGGTTTATATTGAAATCGCCCAGTAATATGATGTGATCACACCATGCAAAAGATCCTATAGATTCTGATAAAGCGTCCAAAAACACGTTACAATCCATCCAAGGAGGTCGATAGGCCGTACATATAACGATAGATTTTCTACTAAGATTTAACTTTATCCCTAGCTGTTCAACTTGTGGACTTGGTGGGTGTGGAAGTATACGTACATTGAGACCCCTTTTTAGGTAAAATCCTACACCTCCCCCACGTGTTCGAACACTTATAGGACGTGGGATATGTTTTAGTCTATAGCCTGGCACTAAAGGTACACGACCTTCTTCCCCATCTTTCAACCAAGTTTCATTTATGGCCATTACATCTACAGCGTGTCTTTCCATTGCAACAATAAATTCCTCATGGTTAGTGCTTAGCGAGCCTGGATTTAGGAGACCAACTTTCAAATAGGTATTTTTGTTTTCACCAATATTTGAATATAGAAACCACAATTGTGGTGTTCGCATTCAAGGAGCAATTATCTAAACAGTAACCTAAGGAATATTTGAAAAGTTTTATATTGTTTTGGTCTCGCTCCAGTCTCGAGTCAGAATAATAAGGATATGCCGATATTGATATTTTCCCATTTCCCATCAAATCAGTTATATAAAAATTATAGTACGATTCTTTATAAAATAATAATATTGATATAAAATACTGCTATATGACTGTGTCGATGTAAAACGAGATTAAAGTTATACATAGATTTTTCAATCAATCAATTGGGGAAACATATCCAATTCCCCAAATTTCAGAAATCCTGAACCAGTTAGGAAAGAGTAAGTACTTTACTACTCTCGACTTGGCTTCGGGCTTTCATCAGATCCTCATTTCCCCAGAAGACGCATCCAAAACAGCCTTTTCAGTGCTTCAGGGCCATTTTCAATTTACTAGGATGCCATTCGGCCTTAAAAATGCGCCTTCAACTTTCCAAACATTGATGAATAATTGTCTCTCTGGTCTCCAAGGTACTAGATGCTTCGTATACCTGGATGATATAGTTATCTACTCTTATGATCTAGCTTCACATATAAAAAACCTCACATCTGTTTTTGATAGACTCCGAAATTTCAATTTAAAATTACAACCTGAAAAATGTGAGTTTCTCCGTAAAGAAGTTGCCTATTTGGGGCACATCATTAGTGAAGAAGGCGTTAAACCGAATCCCGAAAAGACTAGATCAGTCTCCGAATTCCCAACTCCAAAATCCCCCAGGGATATAAAATCCTTTCTTGGGTTAGTATCGTATTACCGAAGGTTCATTCCCGATTTCGCTAAATTAGCCAAACCACTAACTTCTCTCCTAAAAAAGGACACTTCTTTCAGCTGGAATAATGAACAGCAATTGGCTTTTGAGTCACTCAAAAATAAATTGATTACTGCACCGATACTAGCTTACCCGGATTTTACAGAGCCATTTCTTTTAACTTGCGACGCCTAAAACTTTGCTATCTCTGCTATTCTATCCCAAGGTAACGTAGGACAGGACCGTCCAATTGCCTATGCATCTCGTACACTTAATAAAGCAGAGTGTAATTATAGTGTCACCGAGAAAGAGTATCTAGCCATAATTTTTGGCACAAAAGTCTTTAGACCGTATCTGTACGGTCATCGTTTCAAAATTTTAACCAACCATAAACCACTACAATGCCTATTTAATTGTAAGGAACCGGGATCTAGACTCGTCCGTTGGCGACTAAAACTCGAAGAAGTCGAGTACGATATTCAGTATAAAAAAGGCACAACCAATTCCAATGCAGACGCTCTCTCTCGTTTTCCTGTGAATCCAATTCAATCGACAAACCCCACAACAACTAACCCGAACGCCGAACAAAGATCACAAAATCTCGATAGAGATTTAATGGACCTACTCATCTCTCCACCCTCATTTAAACCTGAGGAAGCTTTATTAAATCCACCTTCCAATATTCCTGACACCTTAAGGGATGAAATTGAACACGAACTACTTGACTTACCTCTTCAAAACTTAACTGACTTACCTCAACAAGAATCAGCTGACTTACCCCAATTAAACTTAGACGATCTACCCGACTGTTTAATAGAACAAGGTACACCTGAAGTCCAGGTACATGATCCTATACCATCCACTAGTACATCCCCGGATGTGCCAATTGAAGATTACTCAACTTTCCTAAAATCAATATCAAATAAGAATAAGACCTTCGACACCTGTTTCGAAGAACGCAATGAAAGTTTGTTGAAAAGCCCATCAAAAATAATCCTAATCCCCACTTCAATTTACTTGGATGAATCAAACCCGTACATCCCAGAAATCCTACGCAACTCAGAAAATTCCGATACTATTACTAGCAGTGAAAAGGATCTATTCAACTTTATATAAATAAATAACAGGAACAAAATATATTACCTCTTATTCACCAGAGTTCATCACTTTAATATTGCTACATATCCTGAAATCTATGAAACATTTAAACATATTAGAAACGAATTACTAGTAATTGAAAATATCTCCGAAATTAGCATTTCTGATTTGAAAAACATTCTTTTAATAAAATCTATAATATGTTGAGTTATTTATTCCATGAAACAAACATAAAAATAGTTATCTATCATAATAATATTATATATCCTTCCCCATCCGAAATAAAGAAAATTATGTATGAAAACCACGACATCCCCGCGGCAGGTCATTTGGGATCCGTCCGTATGCTCAATAGGATTAAAGAAATGTACTATTGGAAAGGTATGCGTAGTGACATCGAAACATATGTCAAGCAATGTGAATCATGTCAGGAAAATAAAGCTTTAAGGAAAATAAATAGAGCCCCAATGCAGATCACAAGCACTTCAACTGCTCCATTCCAACGCATATCTCTCGATGTCGTAGGTCCACTGCCTGAGGCTGGCACTGCAAGGTTAAAGTATATCCTCACTGTCCAAGATGACCTCACGAAGTTCTCTTCTGCATATCCCATGCGGAGTACCACAGCCGAAGAAACAAGCGAATGCTTGTTACACTTCATATCTATATTTGGTATACCCAAGATGATTCTCACTGATCAGGGTACCAATTTCACGTCAGACCTATTCAAAAAGACATGTGAGTTCCTTAAAATAAAAAATTTATGGTCTTCACCTTACCATCCTCAGACTCAAGGTGCTCTTGAACGAAGTCACTCAACCTTAAAAGAATACCTAAAATCATACATAAAGAACGAACAGACAAATTGGCCCCGATACGTTTATACAGCCATGCTCGCGTACAACACATCCGTACACTCCACGACGCATTATTCACCATTTGAGTTAATGTTTGGCTGTAAGCCATTCATCCCTAACTCAATTTATAATGACGCCCCAGGAGCTACATACCCAGACTATGTCCGCATGCTCCAAAATCGCCTCAAGCACTCACGTGATAAAGCGTTAGAGTTTATAAGGAGTTCAAAAGAGTCATCTAAAACCTACTACGACTCTCACACTCGTCCGGTCCAATATAAAAGTGGTCAATACATCTACTTGAAAAATCACCTTAGACTCAGACGGGCACTCTCCCCGGTGTGGAAGGGCCCTTACAAAATAGTTAAAGTAAACGGAAATAACACTCTCACATTACTCATCAACTGGCGTCATGTTACACACCATGTAGATCAAGTGAAACCGGCAAATGTTGAACTTGACCCGTAGTGTAAGGATTACATAGTTGCATTATTTAGGGACCCCATAGGGACTCTTTCTTACCACCACACCTCAAAAACCCACATTTTTTAAATGATTTTTTTTGAATACACTAGGGGATGTAACAGTTCCTTCTTCTACGTGTAGTTTTTTTTGAATTAAACACATAAGATAGTTCCAGTCATTACCCATTTAGTCTTGGAAGTGACAATGAAGTTTTAAAGGAATTGCAATCCCTGAAATCTCAAGCTTACGGTATTTACGACATTGTTTGGACATGATCAAGTTAACTTCTTCCGTTACTTTACCAACAATCACCCACATAATAAACACCTCTCTTAGCACTGCCACCTTTCCAGATATTTGGAAAAATGCTCTAGTCAGTCCTCTGCCAAAAGTAGACAATCAAGAAGTTCCGAGGGATCTTCGACCTATCAGCATATTGCCATGTCTTTCCAAGATCATGGAGAAGATTGTTAACAATCAGGTCATAGAATACCTACAAGGGCATAGAATATTATCAGATCTACAGTCTGGTTTTAGGAAGAAAAGAGGTACGACAAGGGCTCTTGCTGATGTTGTGGTCAACATTCTGAGTGCTCAAGATTCCGGGAAAAGTACAATATTGGTTTTGCTTGATTACTCCCGAGCGTTCGATTGTCTCAATATCAGACTACATCTAGCCAAATTAACCTATTATGGTATCACGCCACAAACTGTGAAATGGTTTGCTAGCTATTTGAATAACTGTACACAGACCGTTGCTGTGACACATGAAAATGGTTCAACCGAACTTTCTAGCTGGTGTGCTGTCACACGGGGAGTGCCTCAGAGTAATAACCCGTATTACTTGCTCGCTTGCATAATTATACCTATATTATGTTTAGTCTACTCATGGAAACTAAACTGCATCTGTAGATTAATTTATACATGTTTTGTGGTGATTAATATATCTGAAGGCGGAATTTAATTCATTAGGATTGATTTTGGTGTTGTTAATTTCTTTTAACGGTTGATACTTAGAATAATTACACATAGAAACCAAGTCCGCGCGCCAATTTTGAAGCACCTTAATTGGAGCCATAAATGGCTCCAAACGCCGGGCCGCTCCGTAGTGTTCAATGTCAATGCACGGCGAACGTGTCTCGCGAAAAAAAAATATTATGACGATTTGTGCACTTAAATTGTGTCACAACACATCTGAAAAACAAAAGAAATGTGATAACATCACTTTTCACAGGTAAGCTTTCAGTATTTCATAGTATCTTGTAGTTAATTAAGTCAAAATATAACAAAATAGAAACGTTTTAATTCAATGCACAGTGTTGCCCGATTGTTAAAATATTTTCCCATTTTAACTGACTTCATTGCTCCGACTAATTAATTTTAAAACAGTTGCTACTGTTACTTACTGTTGTTGTTCTTTAATGTAGATGTTTGTGTGATTTAGCGATATCATATACCTGAAATTGTGTTACTTGAAACTTGAGAAGTAAACGAACTTTATTTCCACACTTGTTAAAATGACAACTTATAGGAGTATTGCGTGTTGTTGTTCAAAGGATTCCCATCGACCCTGTTATTGCTGACAAGTGGGTGAAAAATATAAGGCTTAGTCGTGGAGAAGTATATTGGAAGCCAACCAAAAATACACGAATATGTTCAAAACATTTTAAGAATGAAGATAAGTACATAACACGGGGTGGATCGTGTAGGTTGCGTCGAAATGCTGTCCCTGTTAAGGTATAATTATCAAAGCATTATTTAGTACTTATTATGTGTATTTTGGGATTTTGTAACACAATGTTGATAAAAATAAATGAATCAAATGATAATAAAATTACTTTTTTCAGGATTTACATATTTCATGCACAGGCACAGATGATCAATTTGAAGATAATGTGGATGAGATTTCACTTTTTCATGGGCTATCGGTGAGTGTAATGGTTAATATAAACAACTTGACTGTCAAATGAGTCACATGTGACTCTTAGGAAAATAAATATTTTTTCCCACGCCCATTAGCCATTTTTGAGTCATAAAATAAAATATAAACAACTATTTTTATGAAATATTTTTATTTAATACAGTGAATGCTTTTTAACCTTAGAGAAACAAAAAATAATAGACGTTTGGTAGTTTTAGACAGTGAAGTTGTTAATAACTATTTAATTTTAGTAAACTATCTATGTAGTAAACTTACTTACCTGACTTTTTTTAGGGTTTAAATGCTGCTAAAGACAAAACGGAAGGTGTTCGTGGAGCTTCCAATAGAAATTAAGTTACTGAAAGTTCATCGCAGCCTGTAAGTAATCGTTAATAATTCCAATCAAAAGTGTTGAATTTGGGTATTTAAAATCTAACTGTTGATTTTTTAATTGGTCTTTTCCTTGTTACACCCAGAATTTGTAAATATTGTGGCATGAACTTATAAGAATTTTTATTTTACAGAGTACGTCACGCGGGAATGTGAGGCGCCCATCAGACGACGAATTCGACTATATATTCAACACTCCTCGTAAGGCCCTCCTTCAAAAAAAGTTAAAGAAAAGCACATTACTTAATCTCAAACATAGAAAAGTTATAAAAACTTTAAAACAAAAGACCCGGCGTCTCCAAAAGAGGAATAAATCGCTCAAAGGAATTTTAAGTGAAAAAAGAGATATATTAGTAATGATGTGTCTAATTTAATGTCTGTAAATGTTTTTGCAGCCGATTAATTCAATAACATGGTAAAAAAAATTAAAAAAGATAAAAAGCGTCCTATGCCAAAATACACACCTGAGTTCAGAAAATTCTGTCTTACGTTGCACTACCATAGACCTTGAGCATATACATACGTTCGTAATACTTTTGATAGGTGTCTTCCACACCCAAAAACGTTGTATACAAATTAATCCTTTAAACTTTTAAATCAAAGTCCCAAAGCTCAGACAAAACGTTAATATGTGGTGGTGGTGCTGATTGCCGATGAAATGGCGATAAGACCTCAAAATATTAAAGGAGGTCTGGGAAATGTAGATGTTGGCACAGGCACAACTAGTGGTATAAAAGCCTCACAGTCTTATGTTTTTATGCTTGTTTGCCTGAATGAGCGTTGGAAAATCCCTTTGGGATATTTCCTAATTCACAGTTTGGAGGGAAAACATAAAAAAAAAAATAATAAACATATGTTTCGCTAAATGCCATGATGCTGGAATTAAAGTTGTATCTCTTACCTTTGATGGTCACCCCACCAATATTTCAGCGATGGAATTGTTAGGTTGTCGGGTTAAAGTTCCAAAAAATATGTGGTTTTCATATTTTTTGGACCAAAAAATATGAAAACCACCTTTAAGCACTCTTCATCAGATCACGAAGTGGCGGTATTTCTAGATCCATGCCACATGATTAAGCTTATCCGTAATCACTGGGAAGACAAAAGCCAAT
Source organism: Leptidea sinapis (assembly GCF_905404315.1). Taxonomy (NCBI): domain Eukaryota; kingdom Metazoa; phylum Arthropoda; class Insecta; order Lepidoptera; family Pieridae; genus Leptidea; species Leptidea sinapis. Next base: position 3,657,033 of record NC_066293.1, read on the forward strand.
TCCTCGATGAGCAAAAAAATGTTGTGGATTGGAACTACTTGGTACTTTTAAATGATTTGCAGGATACAGAAGGACTGAACATTGCGAACAAGCTAACACGAAGACATTTAGAATTTAGAAATACAATTATGAAAGTTAAACTGGCCATGCAACTTCTTAGCAGAAGTGTTTCTCTCAGTCTAAAATTTTGCCGCGAAACCCTAAAACTGGACAAATTTGAAAAATCTGCGGGCACAGAAAATTTTATTATGCTTTTGAACGACCTATTTGATGTTTTTAATTCAAGAAGATTAACACAATACGGATTTTGTCGGCCATTGTCAAAAGATAATAAAGTAAATATATTAGATCTTCTTGAAAAAGCCAAAAAATATATCTTAAATTTAAATATAAAAACTACTAGGAAGCGTACGTACCATGAAAATGAGGCTGCTATAAGAATAAAAGTTAAGAGTTTTGAGTCAGTCTTAAGTGTTCAAAGTAATAAAGGTTTTAAAGGAATGTTGATATGCATAGAAAGCCTAAAACACTTGTATAAAACTCTTGTTGAGGATACAAAAGAAATGTTCTATATTTCTACGTACCGTTTAAGCTAAGATCATTTGGAACTGTTCTTCGGCATGATAAGAATGAATGGAGGGCATAATGATAATCCGAATGTCCTTCAGTTCAAAGGTGCATACAGAAAACTATTATGCCACATGGAACTACAAGCAGTGGTAACAGGCAACTGTGTGCCATTAGAAGATATTTCTGTCCTGACTTGTTCTTCTGCAATAAAATGTATTAATCAAACCACTTTTTCTGAATGTTTTGACGATGACGAAGAACAGCCGTACCAAGAATTAGAAAGACACGCACCTGATGTAGACATTGCTTCTCTGATAGCTTCGACTGATGACCCAAACTACAAAAATTATGTCGTAGGCTACATTGCAGGGAATGTTGCGAGATACTTAATGAAAAAAATTAAGTGTAATTTTTGTATCGATAGCATGCTCACAAAAGAAAAATTGTGGTTTCACAAATTGGTCACTCTAAGGGACAACGGCGGCTTAATTGAGCGAAGCTGTTTACTTAATCTGCGGCATAGCCGAAAATTATTTCCGGAAGTATATGGCGGAGACAAATAACTTAGATAAAACATCACAGACAAAACTTGCTCTGACAATTACACGACTCTACAAAAAAATTTTCGTTCTTTGTCCTAAAGTTTATACTATTATTGTCCAGTTAGTTATGCACAAAAACGAAAAGAAAATACCTTTTTTCGGTATAAAGTTTGCTTTTGTGATAGATATAATAATAATACTCATTTTTAAATTTTTTCATAAATTTTAATTGATTTTAATATTTTTAAAAAGACCGCGCGGTGAGAGTGGGGTATTAACGTTTACACTGTGCCGCTAGATGGCACCCGAGTGATAAACAACCATCAGGTGTTATTTACAAGCCCAGAATAACTTAAAATGTCGTCACGAAAGTGCAAATACGATACTGATGCATTTTGTTTTATATGTGGTCAATTTATTAAAGTTCAAGACGTGAAATATGAACTAAAGACATCTCACGTTCTCTGTGAAGCCTATGAAGCATATTTTGACTGTCCTGTACGGAATCAAGATAAGCCATGGGCTCCACATGTTGCTTGTAGTTATTGTAAAAGGTGTTTCGAAGGTAAGCAATTTTTATTTAATTAAGCGATGAATCCAAAATAATAGACATATTAATTTTTATTTTTATATTTTTAGGTTGGTATCGAGGTGAGAAATGGTCTATGAAATTTGTAATACCAAGGATTTGGCGAGAACCAAAAGACCATATTACTGACTGCTACTTTTGTATGGTGAATCCGAGTAAAAGACGTAGAGGTAAAAATGCAAAACCTATTGAATATCCTGACCTCGAATCTTCTTCTGCTCCAATTGCTCACGACCTGACACGACCAGTACCTGAGCCACCAAAAAAATTATCGCAGAAAAGTGGCTCATCTTTTAGTTCTTATAAAAGTAATTCCGATAAGGAGTTTTTGCCTATACCTGAACAACCAAAACACTATCTCATTACTTCAGAAGATTTTAACGATCTAATTAGAGATTTAAATTTGCCAAAAAATAAAGCAGAGCTTCTAGGCTCTCGGTTAAAACAGTGGAATTTGCTTGATGATGTTAAGATCACGGATCAGCGGACTAGGCATGAAATGTTTGCAACGTTTTTCACGAAGGAAGATGGACTTTGTTTTTGTAATGACATTAAAGGTATGTTTGAAGCAATTGGCATACCCTGTGTCCCTAGCGAATGGCGTTTATTCATTGACAGCTCTACAAAAAGTTTAAAAGAAGTTCTATTGCACAACGGAAATAAATTTCCGTCTCTTCCAATTGCTCACTCAGTACATCTTAAAGAAAATTATGAAAGTGTCAAAATTTTGCTTGAATCTGTAAAGTATCGTGAGTATAACTGGGAGCTGATTGGAGATTTTAAAATGGTGGGATTTTTAATGGGGCTACAGGGTGGATATACAAAGTATCCGTGTTAATAGTGCTTGTGGGATAGCAGAGCGGATTCTAAACACTATATTCAACGGTCATGGCCTGTAAGAACAGAATTGTGTGTCGGAAAACAGAACGTCAAATTTGAGCCGATTGTTTAAGCGGAAAAAGTGTTAATGCCGCCTTTGCACATTAAGTTAGGGTTGATGAAACAATTTGTTAAAAAACTGGATGAAACTTCAGAAGCTTTTGGATACTTAAAAAAAATTTTTCCGAAGTTATCGGAAGCAAAGGTTAAAGCTGAGGTTTTTGTTGGTCCGCAAATAAGACAGATTTTCGCCGATGGAAAATTTCCAACGTTGCTGAATCGTACTCAAAAAGCAAGTTGGAACAGTTTTAAAGCAGTAGTTTCTGGAGTTTTAGGAAATAATAAAGCTGAAAACTACGAAAAGTTGGTTGAGGATATGCTTACAAATTTTAAGGCCATGGGCTGCAGGATGTCATTAAAAGTACATATGCTGCATGCTCATTTGGATAAATTTAAAAACAATATGGGAGCCTATTCCGAAGAGCAAGGAGAACGTTTCCATCAGGACATCATGAATTTTGAACGACGCTATCAAGGCCAATACAATGAAAACATGATGGGTGACTATATTTGGGGTTTATTGAGAGAAAGTAGCTATGAACATAAAAGAAAAAGTAAAAGTGTGCACTTTTAAGTTATTTTCCACTTTTCTGTAAGCTAATTTGATAGTAAAACTTAATAAAAATAATAAACATTTTTATCTCAATAGTTTTATTTTCAATCAAAAATTAAAATCCGAGATTTTTAAAAATTTCGTTCAATCAGTCTTCTAAGCACAATAGCAAAGTTTTTCATGCCATATATTTTTTTCCGTCTAATTACGACCTAAACTACCGAAATTTAATGCTTTGCAATCAAAGTCAAATTTCATGTTGACCCGTGTTATGGAAAAACTTGTTGGTTGGTCTGTTTTCCCTAATGCAGAGGAACATGTAAATGAGAAAAATCATGTTAACAATTTGTCAAGGCTTTATGTCATTATTGAAAGATATTTGCGCATTCGTCTTTTTTACAAACAACAATAATAAAAACAGCATTATCAAAGCGGCAATTACTCAGAAAACAAATACAGTTTACGAGTTTCTAAACTGATTAATTTTTTAATAATTATTTTTTCTTTTTCTTAATATGAAGACTATTCGATTAGAAATATTTGTTGATTTGATTGGTTTACTTTAGTTACACAGTATACAGATTCATAATTGTATACAATAATTAAAATATATATATTTTTACGTGTTGTTGTTTTCTTTAATTCGTTTCATAAAATAAACATTCCCGTACTATAACAATATTACATTAACATATAACCGGTTTAGTGCGTCACTTTTGACAGAGCGCTTGTATGAAGACTATCTTTCTATGAGTAATTATTCTAAGGGTTGATATTAATGTGAGTATGCTAAATACCAAAATACTCGAGGCTTGCATACAAAAAGTACAACATTTTATCGTAATTTATGTGCTAGTAATTTTCACGTGATTATCTTAACTGAGACGTGGTTAGTAAGTAGCATACTAGACACCGAATTATTTGATGAAAGGTACGTTGTATGGCGAAGAGACCGTGATTATGCATTAACGCATCAGACTAAAGGGGGCGGTATTTTAATAGCTACTCGAAGATTTTTTCGAACTTTCTGTAATACCTCAACCTAACTTTCACTCCAGATCTTTGGACATCCTTACTCGTCAAACAACGAAATGCTAGTGTACCTACTAAAATTCACATAAGTATGTGTATTATACTAAATTGAACAAAACCTAGGATTCACCTTTTCCCGACAACTATCTAATTTTTTTAATAAACTCCACATTATTATGTCTGAACATCCGGAGGATACGTATTTAGTCACGGGTGATTTTAATAGGGGTGACATTATGTGGTCGCCGTCTAATATCGGTGATAACACATTTCAGCCCTCGAATTACCACAGCTATCTTAACCCAACCAAATGTAATTTGGTAACTTTTAGCCATTTGCTGAAAAGAGAGAATGTGATACGAGTTCTTGGGGTGCACCATGATAGTAAATTAATATTGACATCATCACAGCCAAGGCGTGAAAGGCACTAGGATTTATATTGCGTAATTCTAAACATTTTAAATGCTCTAAGACACTTAAAATCTTGTACTGCACATTTGTGCGCAGCCATATGGAATATGCATCTGAGGTTTGAAATCCAGTGTACTCTACTTATGTTAAACGTTTAGAAAACATTCAGAGAAGGTTTGTTCGGCATCTATGCTTCCGCACTGGTCAATCCTATGACTCATCTGAATTTATTAATATTTGCAAATGGGCACCATCTGCTTCCTCTTGAACAAAGACGCGAAATCGCCGATTTAATATTTCTCATGAAGATGCCTATGGTTTTATTGACTGCCCCGAACTTTTATTCTTAATTAGACTCAGAACCCCTCTAGGCGGCTTAGGTTTAATCCACTTTTATATCTTCCTCTTACTATTACCAACTATAGACAAAATACATTCCTTTGGCGAGCAAGTAAGAACGTTAAAAAAATATCTAGGGATAATATAATCGATCTTTTCCAGAATAACTTTATGTCAGCGAAGAGCATGTTAAGCCGGCGTGTCTTTAATAAGTATTAAGATAGTACTTAAAAGTAGTACTGTAATGACACTAAATCTTTACTTGTGTATTAACTGATTTAATTATGTAATTATTTTAAATTGTGCATTGTATTTTAGTAGTATACTTATTGTTTATTAGAATATTTGAATTTAATTATTCTGTCACTACTGTTGGAGACCTATAATTGGCTCACAATTATGAAAATTATCATAAAATAGTTGTTAGTTGTTGGTCTTCCTAATAAATAAATAAATAGTCAGATCCTTTTTTACATACTTACAGATGTGTTTTATAGATTTTACTGAGTTACAACTCTCAACATTGACATAAGTCCCGAATGTATGGGATAGAACGGGATTGTACGGCCCTATCAATCAGTTGTCGATTTCAACTCCGTTGAGATTGAAAGTTTTTCCTCTGTCTGCTGGTGATCACATTATACTTGATACTTGGGATATCTGTCTTCTCCTGTTTGAGTTTCATACAGGGTGAATTTAAATTGAAAGATCTACATCGACCGTGAACCATGGTTGTCTTGATAACTTTGTAAAGGCAACTCAGATGGCGCAGATAATTTGGTCAATAGACTCTGGTCTCATTTTCTCTTCTAACCATAATAGAATATGAACATGAGGGAGTCCACTTTTTTGCCATTCTATTTTATCATATGCTTCACTTTCACATTAAAAACCCTAGCTACGATGTCATGTTTATCATGAGACTTTCCAGCCACTTAGGATTGCAGGTGAATGTTATGAATAAATCTGGCCGTCCTTAAAGACGTACATATGTCATTGCATCCTGAGTTCACTCATGCATATAACGGGGTTCTCCAGTAAAAGAAGAAGGCAACACAACCATTTTTCCCATCGGTGATAATTATTCATCATTTTTCGACAAAGCATCTTTCAAGTGAACGTATTTCTCACTTCTCAGTGTTTTATGGTTGTTACGAATGTAATTAAGTCTTTCAGTCTCAATTTTTGCGCACATATCAACTAAAAATTTATTTAAAAGATTGCGGAATCGCGGTAATTAGCACACTTCACTCTCACGCTCATTAATTCTAAAACTGTAAAATGATGAAGCAGTACTGTATATTTATCGAGAGACAGTTTAATCGTCTCGTCAAGTTTAGATATATTGGTGCAATAGATCATCTCCATAACAGAACAGAATATTTTAAAGCATCATATGAGCGGTGTGTTTCACTGATTTGCATTAATTTACTGTCTCTACTGTTAAGAACAATGTCTCAATTTAGAAATTCTGTTCAACAATGAGAACTGCAACTTCTATTGCCTGAGGAGCATTAAAACGGCCCTTATGTTCTCCAGACGGCTTTCTATCAGCTTTAATTATTAATATGAAGTCTTTTTGATTGTTAGGAATAAAATCCACAGTAGCCTTAAAATCCTGAAGATATTTGTTATGCTGGTGTAACAACTTCTGCAGTTGATGAACTAATTCTGGATAAACGCCAGGATAAATTCCAGAATGGATGTCTTTTTCATGACACTCATCACCAACAAAGCATAGTTGAAGAAAGAAGTCTTCTGGTTGGGTTCAGACATCAAGTAATAAACCTGTCCTTGAACTTTGAAAGTTGGCATAAAATTTCCTTCTCTTACCCCTTCGGCTCCAAAAGATGTCATTTGGAAACATCCATTATATCTACGGGCATTTTTCAGAAAATGTTCTGATAGATGGATCCTGACGAGTCGATAAACTGTAAAGAGGTTCAGGATAGGGGCCAAGCTTAAAAGGTTGGACTTTACCACTACTACAGCACATTCCTTGAGTCTCATCTTCCTATTTTAGAGCACGACTCCATTGACAAGGAGAACGTGGAACGTGGACGTAACGTAACAATTGGTAAGTAATTAATAATTATTATATGTTTATCATGTTTGATACAAATCTTTACATCATTGATCAATTATTGTTTGGCTCAAAACTTTTTTTTGGATAGCTTTAATTATTATATTATTTAAGAAAAGTAAAACTTTCTTTAGTGAAGGATATTTTCTTGAATGTAGAAAATTTTTTCTTGCTCTAGAACATCTGTCTTTCTGAATATTTTTTCATTGATAATAAAATTTTTATTTTTGAGTAAAATCAACTATAAAAATAAAAAATCATTAAGAATTTTGTTTTGTTTCTAAACAGATTCTGTCAAGCAGATTGACGGGATATATGTGGTTGGATGCACTACTATTGTGAAAATTTGAAATGGTCGCATTGATGCGAGAATGGCTTTTAAAGAATCACGAAGCGATCCTTATGGAATGGCACATGATCAGGCACGAAATTCATGGCAATTTCCTTGATTAGTATTAAAGTTAATTACTTACTTTGTTTAATAATTAACTATAATAATTTATTTTTATTCTCAATAGGGATCATTTAACAGGGCTCTTTATTACACCTTCTTGTATTTTAACGAATTTTGCGACACTTTATCCTCTTTGACCGAACTAAAATTAAAAAGATTGGCTGATGGAGAACGATTAAAATCTGAGTGGAGAAAAAAAAATCATAATTATTTATGATTCATTGCATTTTTTCGCGCGCTAATAACCGGCTGTGGTCTCATCGCCTCATACCCGCGGCGGATCTAAACGCATTCCGTTAACGACATCAGAGAGTGTCACATGTTTTCAATGTATTAACCATATTATACCTTTGTCTTTATTAAACCAGTGAATCAGTATTAACCAAATCTGTAATTTTTTAAATCGGAACACCTGGCTACTGAACCTTCCCTAACAGAGGTCCTACGACACGGATAAACATCGGAGACCATGAGAAGAAAAGATAAAATTACTTTAAATTGGTAACAAGAACAACGCCCGGTCACCGGCCACCAGCGGCCATTTTATGTTGGAAGTTTATTCATGGCGAGCGTTATTGTTCCGATATAATATATTTCTGTTGAAGCTGAAGATCACACACGCAATCGTTATACAATAATTTGTGAAGGAAAAGGAAGTCTATCGTATCCACATGGAATTAATTATGCAGTGGCATTAACATTGTGAGTTCGTTCCATAACATACCTACTCCTTTACCTTTATTTCTTTCATAGCATTTGAATTGAAAATTGAATTTATTAAATTATTGCGTACATAATCTATCTACTATCTATATTCGTATGTCAAATTGCTAGTTCATTCGTAAACGTCAGCCATTAAACGTAATACATAGGTACTTATTTGGTACATAAATAATCATAAGTACTAAAAATTAAGTAAAATTACTTATTACATTTAATCATCACATCTTTATATCTAACCATTACACCTATTAACTACTAAAACAGGTAAAGTTTCATTCGAAACGTAAATAATTGATGCCTTGTTTCCATTTTACAAGTACCCTCAAAATTAATACAATAATTATTTCGTTATGCAAAACGATACAATTAATATGTTTGTTACTTTAAATTAAGTGAAATCATTTGCTTTATTAATACTTTCCTCGATTTCATACCTTTCTATATAATAACAAATATTTAGCAATTTGCTTTTAGTATTTCTTATTACGTTTCAGTAACCGAAGTGCAGTGTGACGCGAGGATACCTATAGGTAATCGAACCGTTCACTCATTACCTCCGCTATAAGTAAATTAATGCCTTCGTGTCCTGGGGTCTGCGCACATTAATCATTTAAATATTACGTTCTTTTTGTCATTGCATTTTGTTTTGGTACAAAAATTCTTAGTTATTTTTAATTTAACATTTCGGTAAATTAAACAAATTTATTTGTTTGGTACTTCATTCATATATAACGTATAGTTGGTTGATTTAGTAAGTAACAGATCTAACTTAACAAATTAAGTATTTTAACTTATTTTAAATTAACATTTTGTTTTTTAACTTTATTATTTTCATTAATATTCATATAATAACACAATATGTCTACACTTATTGAATTAAAAATAAAGCGAGCATCCTATAAAGCCAAATTTACTCAATTTAATTCTTATTTAGGCTAAGCACTCACGAAGCGGTTTTCACCCGTGACGGCCGCGGTTGCGGGCCCGCAGCCTTTGTAGAATACAGATATTTATGTAAAAAATTAAAGCGCATTTCACTACACGTTTTACGCCCGCGGCGTGTGCGATTGATTGCGGGTCCCGCTGCACCGGCGGTCATCTTGTATCGGCGGGCGCGGGTCGCGGTCCCGCAGCCGCGCGTTCTGCGGTCGGTTGGCGGGCGACCGCGCGTGGACAGCGGGGGGCGGGGGGGAGGTTAGAAATCCGACGCCATTTTGCAGTGACTTGTTATTACTCGTTGCGTAGTGACGCGTTCGTGCACATTTGTCAACAAAATTGATATTGATATTGAAGTCGATCTACTAATTACTTTGGTTCAAGAAAGGCCAGTTGTATGGGATAAGAGCTTAGAAGAGTATAAGTATAAGAACTTGACACTCAAAGCATGGGAAAAAATCAGCGGTATTTTAAAATAATGATTTTGAAAATTTGGACGAGATAAATAAAAAAAAATATGGTAAGTATTATATGAGTTTATTTTTAAGGTACAATAATTAACTTTATTAAATATGTGACAATTGCCAGCTTAAGGCTCCGCTGTCACTCATAAAATATTGTTGAAAAACATCTCTAATGTTATTGGCTTGTCTTCCACTGCGTATTGATGGAGGTATTTGTATACTCTCAAGATTATGAGTAAAATCTTCTTCTCTAATATGATGGCCGTCTCGTTTTCGTACAAAATTGTGAAGTATGCAACATGCCTTCACAATATTAATTGATAAAGGTATTGATACATCCAATGCACGATTTAAAATTCGCCATTTGTTTGACAAAATGCCAAATGCACATTCACGTATCTTCGTGCTCTAGATAGGCGATAATTAAATACCCTTTTTTGTACACTCAAAAATTGACCACCATAAGGTCTCATAATATTTTGATGCAACCCAAACGCCTCATCGGCTACGAATACATATGGGACAGGTGGCAAAGTAGATCCGGGTAGTATTTTTTATTAGGTAGTTTGATAGAATTGCTATTAAACGCATTCCAAAGAGTAGTATTTAAAAAAATGATTGAATCAGCATTACTTCCCGGGACTCCAATGCCTACAAAAACAAATCAGTAATCCGCATAAAAAAAAACTACGGCCATTAACACAAATGAAAAAAAAATCTTATAATTGTAGTAAGTTGAAGCACTGTTATCTGGTTTAATTATTCTTATATGTTTGCCGTCTATTGCTCCGACACAGTTAGGAAAATTTGCGTACTTGTAAAATTTTTGGCTGATTTCTTCTAAAAGTTCTGTAGTGATTACCGGAAAACATTCAAACATTAACACCTCCCATAATTTTTCACATGTCATTCTTATAATTGTTGATATAGTTGTGTGCCCAATTCTGAATGTGTAGTGCAAATCGTGCATTGAAGTCCCACTTGCTAGGTATCTGAAATAAATAAATTTACTTAATTACGTATATATTTTTTCAGGTAACATGATTATTAAAAAATGGAAAAATATTAAAGATTGCTGGATGAAAACCAACAAAAAAGTTGTAACGGAAACAAAATCTGGATCGGGAGCTAAAATAACTAAAAAGTACATATATGATGATCAGTTACAGTTTTTGAAGAAAAATATACCTATTGATAATACCTCCTCAACCTTAACAAGCGGTGCTAAAACTGAATAAACTACTAACACTACTACTGTTGCATCACCATCAGAAGGTTTTGCTACACGTACCACCTCAGATTCTTCTCAAGCAGGTGTTAAAAGAAAAAAAAAAGACGACGCCGAAAAAGCAATAATAGAGATGTTGTCTCAACGCGAAGATAGACATTTGTCATTTTTTCGAGGAGTTTTGCCTTCATTGCAAAATTTTGATGAAGCAAAAACAAGACGATTTCAAATAGCAGTTCTACAAGTTATTGATAATCTTGCTAATAATCTTCCAGCATTGCCATCTTATCAATATCCACCATTTAATTATAGTCAAGAAAATATCGGCTATCGTACCTATTCTACTTCTGAAAGCAATACTACCCAAAGTCCACAAAATATTCCATCAGTTTCTTCAGTCAATACTAATTTGTCAGATGATGTGTATTTTCAATAAAGAAACATTTTCAATTCAAATTCAAATTCAAATATTTTTATTCAAAATAGGATTTATAATCACTTATTGAACGTCAAAATCTACCACCCATTCAAAAGAGACTGCCTCAGACCTGAGAAGAATGGGCGCAAGAAACTCAGCGAGCATTTTTTTTATATAAAATATGGATTACAATGTAATATCGTACAATAAACATTAATAATTAAAGAGCCTGAGGGTGTTCGCTTTAATCCCAGTCCGTGGTGTCATTAAGAAAATCGTTTATGCTATAATAACCTTTCCCACACAAATGTTTTTTAACAATTCTTTTAAATTTCGTAACACATTTGTTTTGTACATTTTCTGGGATCATATTGTAGAAGCATATACATCGCCCAACAAAAGACTTACTAACTCGACCCAACCGAGTAGTAGGCATAACAAGTTTATGTTTGTTCCTCGTGTTAGCATTATGAATGTCACAGTTTCTAGAAAATTCCTCAATGTGCTTATGAATGCAATATTACCACTTATTTCATTAACACCTGACGCAAAAAATGGGGTACCCCCTATGTGTATGTGTGTGAGTGAGTGTGTATGTTCGTACGTGCGTGCATACGTGCGTGCGAGTTATTAATTTATATGGGTGGTATGCCTGAAATAAATGTTTTTATTATTTATTATTATTATTATTAAAAGAAACTTACATATCTTAATGTCACTGCCAACATTTCCTCTGGTGATATGGGATCTCGCATATTAGTATGTTGTTTTTGAAGAGCAGTTTCTGTTTTTCTTAAAAATTCTAAATAACTACATACAGACATTCGAAAATAATTAAAGAACTTTTCTTCATCCTTCTTTAAGTAATTAATAAGAATAACAAATAATCCATAACGATCTCTTTCCGCAATCAGTGGATGTGTCCAGAACCTTTTAGGCCTTCTTTTTTTAATTCTTCTGTGAAGGAAGTATAACGCAACAGCTCGTTTCTGGTGTGTGTCCATGACGGTCTGGAACTAAACTGATCGTTTAACCGCCCGTCTTGCGATTATCAACCATCACGTTTGCGAGCGATAATCGCAACCGCGACGGCTGCGTAACCGCACAAAACTCCGGTCTCATGAGTTTTGAAAATAAAACTCCATTCCGCCACCACGGCGGGCACGGGTGAAAACCGCTTCGTGAGTCCTTAGCCTTAGAGACCATAACTACTTGTGAAAAGCCAAGTAAATCATAAATCAGTGATCTAAACCTTAGATTATCTAAAATAGAAGAGTGGTATGGTGAATATGATGTTTTACAGATTGAAATAGAAAGTTTTCCAAATATTTCAGAAATTGAGTGTGAAAAGGAGTATCAGTATCGTGAGAAGTTTGAAATTGAGTACTTCTCGACAGTTGGCAGCGTGCGAGAATTGGTGAACAGGTTTACCGCTGCGCAGCCGGGCAAGGACCACCCTGGGTCGGCCGACTCTGTATCTGGTACTGAACTTATGGCAGGTAGGGTAAACCTAAAGTTACCGACGATACCTACCTTTTCGGGTCGCTATGATGATTGGTTGAGATTCCATGATACCTTTATGTCACTTGTACATTTAAATGATAGCATACCGAAGATAAATAAATTTAATTATCTGCAATCATCATTGAAAGACAAAGCTGAAAACGTTATTACGTCCTTAGATTTCTCCACCGATAATTACGACATTGCATGGCAGTTATTGTGTGATCGCTTTCATAACAATAAGGTTTTGATTAACAATCATATTCAGGCATTATTTGATATTGAGCCCATAACGAGAGAGTCATCTCTTGCGTTGCGCCACGTGATCGACACCATTAATAAAAATCTTAGATCACTTCAAACTCTTAACATTAGTACACAGAACTGGGATCTACTTATAATTCACATGGTTTCTAGTAAGTTAGATAGTTTTACAAATAGGTAATGGAGAGAATATATAAACGAACTAGACAAAATGTCAGATTTAGAAAACTTTATATAATTTTTGAAAAATCATGCAGAACTACTAGAAACAAACACACATTAAACGCAGACATACTGAACTAATCAGGTCACGTGCACTTGTTGTGAACTCAGATATTCAAACACAACGTTCATATACGTGCCCATACTGCAAACAAAATCATGCCATTTACCAATGTCCTAAATTTAAGGCTTTAGCTGTTCAAGCCAAAATAAACAAAGCAAAGCAATTGAAACTTTGCCTTAATTGTTTGCGTCACGGTCACGAAATTAAACGGTGTAGGTTTGGTCCATGTCGAGTCTGTGCTAAGTGGCACAATACTCCATTACATACTGCATCATGCATAATGTAATACGTCAAAACAGTCTGGTGCTACAAGCTCACACATCACAAGCGAGAAGCGCGCCATGGTGACGACGCCTGTGCAGCAGAATGTCGAGTGTCGCGATTCCCATTCCATCAGTGATGATGATCCAAAACAAATTAATGTTGGCTTGTCATCCACTCATTATGGTTACACTCTTCTGTCAACAGCGCTCATCGACGTTCTTGGCGGCGACGGTAGATGGCACGTTGTTCGTGCACTCCTTGATAACGGTAGTACGTCAAATTTTATTACTGAAAAACTTAGTAAAGTACTAAAGCTTCCTGTTCATACAACTTCACTATATCCTCTAGAACGAAAACGTACAAAAGAGATATTTCGTGTTTCATTATATCACACATAACTCAAATGCTACCTGCCACATATTAAACATACCCAAGAACATAATACGCGCGCACGTCGTGCGTTACGAAGTTCATTCAGATCATTTATTATCTTAGTAAAAACAAGAAAATAGTGTTATAGAATAAATACATTATAAAACAGTTATGGATCCAAGTTGTAACATCAATATGGAGCGTGGAAGTCGCCTCAAGTCGAGTGAAGCACAAGTTGTCGATCGTGACAGTGAAGTGATAAAAGAGTTACTAGAGTTTAGGCAGGAAATGAATGCTCGTTTCAAGGAACAAAAAAAGGATTACAACCTTTTACAAAAAAGGTTTACTACTATGGAAGCAGAATTAAAAGAATTGAAAAAAGTTATGCAGGTAGATCGAAAAAACATTAATAAAGTCGACATGCTAGAAAATAAATCAAAGCATTGACCGAAGAAAATGAGATCCTTAAGACCTGTATAAGTACTAAAAATTCAAAGTCTAAATCTCAGACCGCATCTAACGAATTGGAATCACCTGAACCATCATTTGTGAATGCCGTTAAGAAAAATTTAGATCGGAAGACTGTGGAGTGTATGGCCACGAAATCAGCAGTGGAAACTAGCTTGATTTATGATGCAGAAAAGCAAAAAGGCAGGCAGGAAGTGGACACGGGTTTTGGTAGTAAATGGACAATTGTAAGTAAAAAAAAAAGAAGTAATTACCCCAACAGTCACGTAAAAAAAGGAGAAAGCACAAATGCGAGAGAAATTCAAGGTACGGAGCGTAAAAAATATTTACTAGTATGGCGCTTGCAAAAGGAAACTACAATGGAAAGCTTGGAAACCTATGTAAGGAATCTATATAGGGAAGAAGTGCCAATAAAAGTAGAAAGGATAAATCATAAAAATGAAAGAGATTATGCCTCATTCATTATAGGTGTACCAGAAAGTAAATATGAAAAATTATGCAATCCCGAAAATTGGGCCGTAAATATCGAGTTTTGTGAATGGGTGTGGTTTCGGAGACCGTCAAATAAATCAAAAGTACGGTAATAGACCTTTTGAAATTTTTTACCAAAATGTAAGAGGACTCCGAACCAAACTACAAGATTTTTACAATGGCGTGTCATCAATAATGGCGGATTTATTTGCCATTACAGAAACAGGCTGCAATGAATCTATTTTGGATGCAGAATGAGTTCCTTCTAAATACGATATACTACGATGCGATCGCGCGGACGGCCGCAAGCAGGGGGGCGCGTGTCTCGTGGTCACACCGCGTATTGAACTGCGACGTGTACCAGTTCCGTGTGAATTAAACATCAACGCTCGCGCATTCGAACTTGTTTGTGCAACAGTTTATTTGCAAAAAAGATTCCTATTTACGGTGTGCGTTATTTATATTCCACCGAATAGCAAAGATAGTGAAAACATGTTATTATTTAAAACTATTGAAGAGTATTGTGACGCTTAAGCATAGTTTACACGGAGGCAACACTGGCTGCCAATAAGACTGGCAGCCAGTGTTGGCTTGGTATTGACCTTGTGTAAACAGTTTTTCAAGCCAAGCCAGCGCTGGCTGCCAACGCTGGCGAGAATAGAGCGCCCGTCTATTTTTCTAGCCAGTGACCTCCGCCCGCATACCCTTCGACCCCCGCGCCAGTCACTGGCGAACGTCCGTACGGTGTGTGTACTTTGTTGTTTTGTTTGGAATTTCTGCGACAAAATGCCGAGAAAATTCAATGAAGAGGATACTTTAAAATTCGCACAACTTTATAGAGAGCACGAACGCTTGTGGGATAAGCGTTGCGATGCATATAAAAATAAAGAAATGCGCGCTTCGGCACTAGAACAACTTCGTGTAGGAATGAATATAGAAGCACTGACTATCGACGAAGTTAAATAAAAAATCAAAAGTATTCGAAATACGTACTACTTGGAACTCGACAAAATCGAAAAATCTACAAGATCTGGGGCTGCGGGAAGCGTTTATAAGCCAAAAGCAAAATGGTTTGATGAATATGATTCGTTTGTAAAGCCGGTTTCTATTAGGAGAAAAACCATAGTAAGTAAAATCACATTATTATTTATTTTAAACGAAAATTACATTTAAGGAAAATTATAAAGCCACTTAAAGACACACGCATAGGTACTACAACAAAAGAAGCTCGTGTAGGGATTTGTCCGTTGTCCGTTTCAATGTAGATTTTCAAAGTGGATTGTTAATGTATGCTATTTAATTGACAAGGAACTCTTCCTTCGTTCTTAAACATATTTTTTAAAACTTCTCTTCTCTCTCTTGCTATTTCTGCTGAATGATTGCTACCTTGATTGCCAATACTCTGTAGGGCATGTATTTGGCTCCTCCATGAACCGGGCAGAATATTTCCCTGTTCATCTTCCCTATCAACACAAGTAGCGGTGATGTATGACTGTGATTTCTTTCGTAGCAAATTATGAAGGGCACAACAAGCACAAACGATTGCATCTACTGTTTCCAAGTTAGTTAATATTGGCTTTTCTTATACCCGGAATCTACTAACTAAGATTCCAAATACATTTTCGATTATGCGTCTTGCCCGAGATAACCTGTAGTTAAAAACTTTTTCTTCTGTACTGAGGTTTACACCTGGATACGGATTCATTAAATAAGTCTTTAGTGGAAATGCCGCATCTCCCACGATGATTCCGTTGTCAGGTAATAAGTTATTTTCCAGGCCTTGGTATATAGAACAATTTTTAAAAACTCCTCCATCAGATGCGCTACCACACGCACCGACATCTATGTACGAAAAACAGTAGTCGAGATCAGCAATAGCTAACAATACGACGCTGCTTGTTTTTTTATAATTTAAGTATAAACCTCCACTTTTAGGAGGAGCTTTAATTGTCACATGTTTTCCGTCTATACAACCATAACATAAGGGGAAATTCCATCGTGTTTTAAATCCCCTTTCGATGTTTTTCCATTCTTCTGCGTTTGGTACCTGTAAAAAAGGGTAGTAATGAAAGCGGCCTATTTAATACCATTTTTAGTCATCAAAAAAAATCTATAACATTACAATTATATAAATTTGTTTTGTATAATTACAGGACAACATGAATACCCCAAATAGCAATGAATCAGGATCATCGAATAGCAATGAACCAAGACCATCGTTGGTTCGCTCTGAAAATGGGTTAGAAAATGAGTCTGCAGAAGAGACACCACGATTTACCCCACCCACAAAACCTAAGCGGGGCAAGTTATCACAAATATCTAACATGATAAATGACTTAAGGGAAATTAACGATAACACACAATACGAAGAAACAGATCTAGATCTATTTGGAAAAAGCTTCTCAGCACAAATGAAAAAATTGACAGAGGAACAGGCAGTCATTGCTAAGGAAAAGATACAGAGTATATTGGCTCAATGCATGCTCATAGATATACAAGCCAAGAATGCGTATCAAATGCAACGATCGGTTCAGCAATTGCAAAATACGCTACCTACTAATTGGAATTCTACACAAGTTCTTCCGAGCTACACAGTACCCCAATACTCTCTGGAAACACCTACAATCTGTCCTCCTCCAGATCCCAGTCCATCGACATGCTCTTCTTCGTGTTCCCAGTATACCACTGATGTCTTATCCCCAGAAACTCCATATAATTATGTCAGTTATGACGAAAGTGTAGACAACAGTGATGCCATTCAACAAGCATTCAATAACGCTTAAATCACATTGTCATGTTTGTTGTATTTTGTAATAATGTGTGCCTTATTATTACAATTTTAAGTAAATAAATAAACACTTACCTTAATATACTGTTTTAATACTTTATAAATTGTTCGACAAACTTCTGGTATGAATTGTGATATAGATGGTTTAGAAACATGGTAAAAATGACTCAAGCTTCGATAACTCATTCCTGTTGCTAAGAACGATAACGTTACTTCTAATTTTATTTTCGCTGGTAATGCATTTCTCATCAGAGTGTCTTGGCGCTGAATCGAGCTCTGTATAAGCGAAAGCAACTCATCAAAGTTTTCAGCAGTAACCCGCAACGCTAACCTGTACTCAGAAGGATCTTCTAATCTTAGTTGTTTCAGCAATAAGGCAGAAGCTCCAGTTACAGGTCTATCGCTTAACCATTTTCTTATCCAAAGTCGTTTCGCTCCCTTGTTTTCTAATATATCAATCAACTCTTCTCTTAATAGTGCAGAGATGTTTTTTAAACATTTCTTTTTCAACAGCCTTTGCCGCGTATCCATTATTTTTTTAAAACGTGTGCAGACCCGAAGAAAATATCCGTAAATGTATGACCTCGTCTAAACAACAAGGGCCAGGCCAACGCTGGCTTGTCTGCAGACTGGCGCCTGCATTACTGGCTCCGTGTAAATTATGCTTTATAGTGATGTATTAGTGATCGGAGATTTTAATTTGTATTCACGTTCTTTAAACATTGTAAATTATTACGAATACTTTCTAACGTATTGTGGGTTCACCCAGTGCAACAAAATAGGTAATATTAATAACCGGCAGTTGGATTTAGTGTTGAGTACATTCGAAGGAAGTAAAATTAGTGTATGTGAAGCGGATGAGCCGCTGGTCGCCGTGGACCCTCACCATCCGCCGCTGCTCGTGTCGGCGCAGCCGCGGGTACGGCCTTTTGTCACGATGGCTAGCTCTTCCTACATAAATACAACCGTAAGTACCAATACTATCGTAGAATGGAATTTTAATAAAGCAGATTTTGTGTCGCTATATTCTAAAATAGGAAACGAAGATTGGAGTGCGTTATATAATTTAGGACTAGATATGAGTGTGATTTATTTCTATGAGGTTCTAAACTCCATTTTTGATGACTGTGTACCGAAGAAGAAGCAAAGTAATCACATATGCTCTAGGTATAGTTATCCAGACTGGTACACTAGAGAAATCATTCGAGATACAAAAATTAAAGCCGCGCATCACAAGCGTTATAAGGCAAGCAAATCAAAAACAGCTTACGAAGCGTTTAGTTATTATAGATCGAAAGTAAAATACGCGATTGTATTGGCCTATGATCAATATCGCCAGCGGGTTCAATCGAATTTAATAGAGGATCCAAAGTCCTTTTGGAACTTTATAAACAAAAGTAGGGCTAGTGTAAAAAGTAAATCTTTGATTAAAGGCAATGGGGAGGTGATGACTGCACAGCAAAACGTGGATGAATTTGCGGATTATTTTAGATCAGTTTATATCCAGCAGAAACCAATTTTAGACGTAAACCTAGCAATAAAGGAAGCGAACTATGACAACGAAGCTGCAAGAGTTCACATTGGGGAGTTACAGCTAAGTGACGTGCAGAGTGCGCTAACTCAACTTAAGCCAAAAAAATCGGCAGGTCCTGCGTATATACTTCCATATATATATTAAAGGATTGCCGACTGGTGTTGGCGAAGCCACTACTCCATATTTACAACTTGTCTTTAAAAGCAGCTATATATCCCGAGTGCTGGAAGATTAGTCGTGTAGTTCCGGTACCCAAAAGTGGGGGTAGCAGTAGAGTAGACGAATATAGACCTGTGGCAATCTTGCCAGCAAAGGTTTTTGGGTCAGCAATTCAAGTGCGTCTTAGCACAGGTACAATGTTACTTGTCAGATGCTCAACATGGGTTTAGACCGCAAAGAAACACCACAAGCAATCTATTAACTCACATGGTAAATATTATTCCAGTAGTTGATGGTGGCGTACAGGTCGATGCAGCCTACTTTGATTTTAGAAAAGCATTTGATCTAGTCCATAACGATGTGCTGATAAAAAAGTTAGGTGGATTTGGATTCACGCCGCAACTATTAAACTTTATGGCCAGCTATATGGCTGATAGACAGCAGTATGTAAATTATGCTGGACATACATCAAGCCTTATTTTACCAGATCCGGTGTAATTCAAGGCAGTAATATGGGTCATTTATATGGTCCATTTATTATGATGATTAATGATCTTCCTAAGGTAGTTCAGTATGCGAAGTGCTTGCTCTTCGCCGACGATCTGAAACTTTCATTACCAATAAAAGAAAAGAATGACTGTGAGAAATTACAAAGCGACATCGACAGGGTTGTAGCCTGGAGTAAATATAATTTATTGCAGTTTAACACCTCAAAATGTTTAGTTATTACTTTCTCCAAATCTCGTAATCCAACATTATTTAACTACCACGTAGACGGGGCGCAGATGACCAGGGTATCTGAAGTCAAGGATCTTGGAGTGATACTTGATGCCAACTTGACGTTTCGTGATCATGTCACTAAGGTTTGTAAGAAAGCTTTTAGGAATCTGGGGTTTATATTACGTATGGCTGGTAGTTTTTCCAATATTAAGGCAATTATTAATTTATATAACGCTTTGGTTAGAAGCCAGTTAGAATGCAACGCCGATATCTGGGCTCCTCATGAAGCCAATACAGCGAGCTGAGGGTAAGAAGGGACCTGGCGCTGATCTCATATCTATTCAAAGTACTTAGAGGGAAGGTGCATAATGCGGATATATTGAGTAGACTGTATTTTGTTGTTCCGGATAGGTACGTATGGCGCCGACGTCAGCCGCCGTTGCTGATGGTGCCGTCCGCGCGCACCAACTTGTTAAGCCAGGAAGCGGTGACGCGTACTATTAATGATATAGCCTCACAGAAGGATCTGTTTTGTTGCACTCAGGGTGAATTCACGAGAGTAGCGTTATAAAATTTAAGGATGTAAAAAAGTGAAATATTGTATGTACCTCTATCGCATTGGAATATACTGTAATGATAGTGTGTATTATGATAAAATAAATAAATGAATAAAAATAAAATAAGTTTAGCTAATTCAGGCTTTAATACACCGTCCGAAATCGACATGTTGCTAAACGCTGATGTTTTTTGGAATACATTGGAGAACCAACGCATTGCTTTAGCTAAACATCGACTGATTCTTAGTAAAACAAATTTGGTTGGTTAGTGTCTGGCGCTATGCCTACACAACATTTGGATACACAAAATACGCGCGTTAATACAGTCCATTGCAATTTCTCAGATAAAGTGGAGCTTCAACAACAGCTTAATAGATTTTTTGATTTAGAATCAACACCTTTCCATCGTAAAATAACAAAAGCAGAGAATGAATGTGAAAGACATTTCGCTACGACTACTAAACGTCAAAGGGACGTTTTGTTGTCCATATTCCCCTTACACAGTCTCCTGAGGTGTTAGGCGATTCGTATGAACAGGCATTAATATGACTGCAGTCATTAGAAAGAAAATTTAAACGTGATCCATTACTCAAACAAAAATATTATGATTTTATGCAAGAGTACATTGACCTCGGCCACATGTCTGTAAATATAAATAGCTCAAGTTTGACTTACACCAACTTTTGTCAAAGTTTTGAAGCAGGAAAATATTGCCATTCACCATCCTCTTAAAGACCAATGTGACACTTGCTGCAGCTTTAAGTCGGGTAATATTTCACAGACTGAGTACGATGATCACATTCTTAAGAAGAATGAAGCTCGCCAAGCAAAGAAAGATGCCAGAGGTTTGGCAAATGATAAGACGGTGGTGATAACGGTAGATGTTCAAAGTGTTTTGCTTGCACCTAAGCTGTTAGCGAGTGCGGTATATTATAAACTAAAATTACAGTGCGATAATTTTACTGTTTATGACACGAGAACCAAAAAAGTTACGATTTACTTTTGGCATGAAGCGGATGGTGGCGTGACCGCTAATGAATTTACTACTTGTTTGATTGATTACCTTAACAACTAGCACCTGAAACTGAACGAGTCATTGTGATTTCTGATGGATGTGGACATCAAAATCGTAACCGTATTCTTTCCAGTGCCTTGAGCGACTTTTCTCAAAGTACAAACATTGTAATCGAGCAGTTGTATTTAGAAAAGGGCCATAGAATGATGGAGGTGGACAGTGTCCATTCAACTATTGAACAGTACATCAAACCTCCCATTTATGCGCCTAGTGATTACGTGTATCGAATGCAGCAAGCTCGACCAAAATACCTGTACGATGTTAAGTCAGTACATTACGAGTTCTTCCTTAATTATGAAGAACTCAAAACAAACTTCAAGTCTATACGTCCCGGCAAAAAAAGGGAGATCCTGTCGTGGTAGATATAAGAGGACTTAAATATTTGCCACAGCGAAGGCCAACTAGGGTCGAGATCGCGACTCCAGAAATTTTATATTCTCAGTCACCAAAAATCACTGAAAGCAAATTCAACCATTTACAGGTGCTAAAAGCTGTCATGGATAAGGATTATCATCCTTTTTGTGATTCAATTCCATTTACTCCTGGCACATAATATTTAACTTACTACGTTTTTCAAAACTACTTTATTAAAAGATTTGCTCGTTTTTCAAAACTACTTAATTAAAAGATTTGCTATCGTATTTTTTAGTTTTATTTTATTTCCTTATAAAAACTCCTATGTGACTACATTTTCAATTTCATTAATTTTGTGAATAGTTAAAAGATCTTATTTGCAAGAAGAAAACACAAAAAAAAGCAAACTATCTCCTATGTAACAAAATCTTGCAGTTAAAATCTCTTATGTGCAGCGGAATCGTTAAAAAAATACTTTTCAGGCTTTTCAAAACCTTTTTTACTATTAATTTTATCCACAAATATCCATTAGCAGATGCCACATATATTTGCATTAAAAAAACTACAAACCTTCCTCCTTTTTTTTTTCAGTAGGCAGTTTTTATCATTTTTCTCGGAAACTTAAAAATGTCACATGAGAGTTTTTATCTTTGCAACGACGATATGTTTTTAAAGACCCTGCTGATATATTTTCAAAAATTTGGGACAAGGCAGATTATTGAGCAATATAGCAATCCTGCCAACAGCTCCACTGTTACCAAGTATTTGGGGCAGTGGGCAGATAATAATAATAATATTGACACACTTTTTACACAAATTGTCTTGCCCCAAGTTAAGCATATATAGCCTGTGTTATGGGTTACAAGACAACGATATATTTAATACAATATACTTACTTAAACATACATAAATTCATATAAACATACATAAATACATTTAAACATCCATGACTCGGAAACAAACATCCATATTCATCATATAAATGCTTGCACCTACCGGGATTCGAACCCGGGACCTCTAGCTTAGTAGGTAGGATCGCTCGGCTATACAGGTCGTCAGATGTCACGATACAATCTGTGTGCGTGCCAAATTTCAAGAATATTGGTTCTTGTAATTTGAAAGGAACCAAATATCGAGATACGTAATTGCGTTCCAAAACGAAAGAAAGACGAACTTCGAATTAAATCCTATTACCAAAGTAATTCGGATCCGAATAGTGCGGGCGTATTTCTTTTCGGAACCATACCGATAAATCGTGCCTAAGCCGATAACAAATTAGAAATTAAAAAAAAAGATTTTCGTTATGTTAACATTTATTTAAATAATGAATTGCTTTATATTACTTTTAAGTAATCCATTTAAAGAATAATCCTATTTTCCTGCAAGAAAATATGCTATAATAGTTATACTAAGGGAGTATGGGCATTTTGGTCTATCGGCGGTTATTGATGAAATTAGTGTCAAATGATAGTACTGATAGTTAGGAACAACTTTCTATGGACGTTTTATTGTATTCCATTTAGTTTAGAAAAGAATGAAACACGAAACAATGTTATTCCATAGAACAATATCGTAAGAATTATTTATTGTTTGTGTTTGATGAGCAGGTTGCCGATACCTGCTCAGGCGACCGACCAATATTAAGACGACGCATTGACGGTATTGCATCAGGGATTTCAACTTTTTTCAGCAATTACAAAACTTAAAAATTATTTTGAAGAAACACGCCTAAAACAACAGTAAGTTTATTTTTACGACATTTTATAACATGACCTGAAAGGTCATAAATTAATCATAACATCATATCATAAGTGTTTAATTTATCTTTCAGATTGAGATGGAATTAGATGATAATGATGCGCCTCTAAATATATCGCAATGCGAATCAGAAGCAATGATAAACAAAATTTTATTATTCGTTTTATATCGTAGCTTTATTCGAACAAAGTATTTTTACTAGAGTGATTATTTTGGTCATGGGCTAGAATGTAAATAATCAATCATACATTTTTAATTTTTAGACAGAAGAAAATCAATATAAGGAAAAGGACCAGGCTTCAAACGTATTACCTGAAAATCAATGTGATGAAAGTAATGCACTTCCATATATAGTTGAAGGCACATCTGAAGTAACAGTAAGCATTCTGCTATTGTAAGATTTACATTGCATGTCCTTACAAAAGTAGGAAGATCATACAAGACCCACAATAAACAAATAAATATTTCTGTATCTTTCAGATGCAGCCTGAAATACAATCTATTGATATGCATGGTTTGGTTTACGCACGTTTTATTGCTGATGGTGATAGCAGGACTTATTCGAAAATATTAGATGCCCGGCCATATCCAGGTATTACAGTTGCAAAAATTTACTGTCGCAATCACTTATTAAGAAATTATTGCAACAAGTTACAACAGCTTACTACTGATACACATTATAAAGTGGTGGATAGAAAAAACCTTACACAAGAAAAAATACTACGGTCAAGGAAATATATATGCGAGTTCATAAAACTTCACAAAGAGAGCAGGAATGAAGATGGTTTGTACAAAGACATAAATGCATCTATTTGCCATGCTTTTAATCGTCATGGAAATTGTAATCAGCTATTATGTAAATATAATATGCATCCAGAAGCTCCCAACCCATTTTTCGGCAGTTTACTTTGGCAGAAAATAAAAACACTAGTTGCTCAATTAGCTGATAAAGCACATAGTCTAATTGAAGATGTCGATAGCAATATTGTGGAAAGATTCAATGGCGTCATTGCAAAACTAGTTGGCGGAAAAATAATAAATTATTCTCAAAGACGATTTTATCAAGCAAGATGCTCAGCCGCTGTAATTTCTTTCAATACAGGCAAACTATTCTCTACTGTGCATCGAAATATATGTGGACACAGTCCCAATCAGTCTATTAAAAAACATGAACAAACAATGAACGATAAAAGGGCTAAGACAAAAAATGTATAAGAAAAAAGAATCGCTTATTGGTACCAAGGACGCTTAATTTGGATTATGGTGAAATAGTAGACAAACCAGATTTAGACGAAGACACTTTGAAAAAAGCAAAAACTACCTTTGTACAAAATTTGATGAAAACTGATGAAGAGCGAAGAGACATCGAAAAGAGAACCATATTACAGAGTGAATCTGGAGAATGGTTAGAGCCAAGGCGAAACATGTTAACAGCCTCAAATTTTGGAAAAATTGTAAAACGAAAACAGACAAATACATGCCAAAACATAGTAAGAAATCTACTGTATAAACCTAATATTGACCATGTTTCGTCAATAAGCCATTGAAAAAAATATGAATAAATCGCGCTGGAACAACTATCTATAATGAAAAATGTTAAGATTGAAAATTGTGGTTTATTTATTGATGACAAATACCCATTTTTGGGTGCAACGCCTGATGGCATCACAAGCGACATGATTGTGGAAATAAAATGTCCCATAGCACCATTTAAAATTGGTTTAGAAGAAGCGATTCGGCAGAACAAGATGCATTTTTATAAAAAAAAATAAAAATGGCGCAGTAGTGATTAACCAAAAATCGGATTGGTATTTTCAAGTGCAAGGTCAATTGCATATCTGCAAAAAACAACAATGTTTGTTTGGAATTTGGTTTGGCGACAATAAAATAAAAACAGAAATTATAGAAAAAGATGAAATGTATTGGGCAGACGTGATGGAACCAAAATTGCTGAAATTCTATTACGATTGTCTCCTTCCTGAGTTAGTCGATCCCAGACACATAAGGAATAAGCCAATTCGTGATCCGGAGTACGTGGTTGCACAAAGCAAGGAAAATGCTGCGTCAAATATTGTAAATATTTCAGAAGAACCAAAAACAAAAGAAAATTCTGATGACACTGTTGCTGACACGGATAAAACTGCTGATGTCGACAATTTTGCTTTTGTTGACGAAGATGTTGCTGACGCAGACGATGTTTCTGTCGTAGATAGTTCAGAATATATTATGGCTTTTTCTGAATATTGACCGCAAACTACCTACTATGTCCTCAATAATTTGATAACTTATTTAGGTAATCGTTACATTATAATAAGTATCAAAATTTAAATGACAACGAAATTTTTCTTACCTACCTCTTAATTTTGGTTTTTACTTATATATTATTATACTTACCTATGTCAGAATTTTATAATTATACTAAAATCTAATAAGAGCGGAAGCAGTCCTTAATTCTTTATTGCACACAATACAATACATAGGAAAAAGACAGAAATAGAGGACATGTACAAAGGCGAGCAAACAACCCTAACAAGAGTTTTCTTCCAGCAAACCTTTGAGGCTAGAGAGAGGTGCCTTTAGTGGCAGGTTCGTGTACATACATAAGGTATGAATACAAAGGATTAAATGGAAAATAACTATACTTACTAAAATACATATAATACATAAATATATATTTATATATTTTTATATATAAATATATATACTTATATAACAATATAGCAGTGAATATGAGATCCGGCGTTTGTATGTATATAAGTTTGTAGGTAGGTAGGTATGTTTAGTATGTAGGTATTTGTTCATCACTTAATGTTTATCATGCCGTCAAATTATTTTTATCGACATAGTACCACAAAAAATATCAGCTTGTCTACAAAAATTTAAAATATTCAAATCATTATAAAAAACTAAATAGAGGTAAGGCGACTTCACGACGTCTATGTCCCAGCGCGGCAGCGCACGACAGAGTAGCGTGCGAGTTATGACGCGAGACGGGCCGCTCGCGTGGCCCGAGTGCACGATAGCTGCTGCTAAATTACCGGGATATGAACTGATTGCGGGGAGCTCATGGGGGCGTGGCACCCGATTTCAAATAATTGTTTATCAATGCGTCACCTTAATTCGATTGGGCGCCATTGAAACGACGCGCCATTCAAAGATGTTGTCTGAGTCAAACGCCAAAACGAAACTAGCTATTTATTTAATGAAGTTGCAACCTGGTGACAGCAACGAGAGATTAGCCACGCTCTTTAACATAAGTATAAGGACTCTTGAAAGGGATTGTACCAAATGCGTTATTTGGAAATTCCGAGTCATATACGGAAGAAAGGAAGTCGGTTACAATAATGGATGGAACATATATTTATTTACAGAAGAGCTCCAATCCAGTGAGAGACGTACAGTCTACACAAATCGAAAATCTATTAAAACTGTTCTTAATGGTGTGTTCCGATGGGTATATAATTGATCTTTGAGGGCCCTATGCTGCTACCGACTCAGATGCCAGTAATTTAGAAATAATAATATATGACGCAGAAGGCACATTTCACTGGTTTTACCGGGCTGGCGATATATTCATATTCGATCGTGAGTTTAGAGACGTCTGTGGCGATTTAGAGCGATTCAACTACAGTGCCTATATGCCCGAAACCAAAGACCATGGTGCAGACCAGCTACTACTGAACAAGCCATTAGAACTAGGCTGGTCACTCTATGTTGCTAAGTAGTGGAGGTTATAAGTGGCAGGTTCAAGCGAGACTTTAAATTGTTTAGGCAAGAATATTTTAATCGCAGCTTAAGTCACATGTTCTAGGACTTCCTAAACGCAGCGGCACTCATCAATGCATTTCAGACACCAATACAAGATAGTATTTATGCATAATTGTTCGTGAATATAATTAATGAATGCTTTGAAATACCGTTTTACCTCGTAGCGGACTATGTTATCCGTCATAACATAAATAGACAGAGGGCATCATTTGAAAGACTCAGCAGCGATCAACCTATTTTTGGAGACTTCCCTGAAGAAGACCTAATTCTGTTTGCACTTGGCAAATACCAAATCAAGTTGGCTCGCAGCTACTACGCTGAACACTTAATTGAAGGCTTATACAATATTGAAGTATACCGGGAGCGACAAATAAGTCAGCTCAGAGATTTTATTGAAGAAAAAGGCATTTGGTTATAACATGTACGTAAACAATCTAGACATGTAAGTCTTATAAGTTTTTGTATTTCCAACATATTCTCAGGTCCAGAATATATTATTCGTATATTGTAACTAACCAAGAAAGACAAAATAGAGAAGCAATTGCTCATTATTACTGCAGTTGTATAAGTGGAAGGCGCAAATCGGTTGCTACGCACACGTTGTGTGCAGTGTGGTATCTGGGATGGGCTAGACATCAAGACGAGGATATTTTATTACCGGCATCAGAACTCAGTGCATCGTACATTAATGACGTTGTTATTATTATTATTTATGGCGATGTTTTGTCATAGTGGTAAAAATAAATGTATTTTTAATGAAATCTTCAAGTCATTTTATTTTATTTCCTTATTCTTAAGACTAAATCTCAGTTATAATACGCTAAATCACAAGTTGACATATCTAAAATAAAAATGTATTTAATTCCATTATTAATTACTCCACAGATATAAAACTTCTTGAAGGTGATTGTAGGGTGAAATAGCGTTAAGTGTAATTATTGAATAGTGTTTTTGAAGTCAGTTGTTTTTTTTAAATATTTTTTAGTTTAAAAATTTTCAATAGTAAAAAGTAAAAGTTATAGAGAGAAACAATTTATAGACTATTTTTTACAGTTGTAATAAAATGTCTGCTACTGGGTTTGATCCTGTTGAATTTACAGAGGACGAACTTCATGAAGAAGATGAAATGCAAAGAGGGGTGAACCAATATGTTACTGGGCCACCATTAGAGCAGGCGTAGCCCACACGAAATGAGCTAAAACAATTACTCAACAGAAATTTAAGGTAGTTTTCCACTAGATTTAACTATTATTGCAATCTGGCTGTAAGTGATAAAATAATAAGATAAGATGAAGACTAGTCTGGCCAAAAATTAGTGTATAATCATGTAAACACAAAATAATATTCTTTTGTTGCTGATAAAGAGAGAAGTATTTGTATATATATTTTTTTTATATATGAAGCCCTATGCTCCACACCAATCCAATATTCAAGCCGCTCCCGGTACAGGAGACACCGGGAGCTCAGGTAACGGCCAAACCCTCACAGGTGAGGCCGACTCCAATAATTATCTCAAAGGAGAATTTTAATATTGAGAGATGCCGAGCGGCGCTTCTTGCCGCGGGCATTAAAAATTTAATGGAGGCCATACACGCTAGGTTTTGCATGATGGTTTTAGCCGTGCATGCATAACCGACAGGCAAGCCCTAGCGTGTATGTGATTAAACTGTACAGTTATCGGTGCATGTACATGCAACCGAGCAAATATCAAAATTGATATTTTATGCCGCTCGGTTATGTTTGCGCGCGAGCATAACCGAGCGTGTGTGGCGTCCGGCGAGCTTGCCTGCCACAGTTCTCAGTTTTTAATTGTTTGTGACGGCGGAAGGTCGCGCGCGCTCATCCTCGCGAAAATGGCGAGCCGCAAGCGCAATGCCACATTAGAAGAATTCATTGAAATTTATAAGTCGGAACCTTGTATTTGGCGCGTAAAGTGCAAAGAATATCACGACAGAGACAAACGATCGACAGCATACGAGAAATTGATAACTAAGCTCAAGGAATTGGAGCCAACTGCTACAAAAGATGATGTGATTAACGCAGTAACGTTAGACGAGAGAAAAAAAAAATACGATGAATCTGTGAAGTCTGGAGCATCATCTGATGACATTTATAAACCAACACTGTGGTACTTTGAATTATTCAATTTTATTGGAGATCAAGATGTTCCTCGCAGCTCGCGATCTAACATTTCGGACTTTGACGTCAAAGTCGAAATGGAGTAAGACCATGTAACCTACAGCTAATGCCATCTGTCTGTTTCAATATGAACTATATAGCTGTGTGGTCGCAGTTTGCAATGTACTGAATGAATTAATTGTAGAAATGAATTTACCAGTGGGATGCTGAACCGCCTGCGCGTCTCGTTCCTTATTATCATTAAAAAAAATATTTGGTTAGGTTTGTTACAACTTACATATTTAGGAATTGTTTGTGTTATTCATAAATAATGACAAAGAAATGGTTATTAGTGTAACTTTTTTCTTTGAAATTTATACGTTAAAATAACAGTATTAATGATAATTTAGCCAGTACTATTGGAGCCATTGTTTCTTTTGATGTTACATTATCACCGCACATAATGATTCGCCACAGACCGAGCTGTGACAACTGTAGAAATGGACTAACTGACATAAAATTACATCGATAATGTTCTGGTTAGTTAAACTTTCGAGTCTTTAGAGGACTTTTGAGTTCATGTCAAGACGGTGCATGCAAAACCTAACGTGTATGTGTAGTATGAAACTCGGTTATGCTTGTCGGTTTTGCATGCACGGCTAAAACCATCATGCAAAACCTAGCGTGTATGGCCTCCATAAGGGCGACGCACTGGTACCAAGGTAAGAGGTGACGCTCCCGAAGAGCACCGACATAGGTACATTCAGGAAAATTAAATATATTTGTCACCAATCGGTGCGCGTATTAATAATAAATACGGCACCATGTGTTCCAGGTGCCAGACTTTCGGTCATGCAAAACGGAACTGCAACCGGGCCGCCCACTGCGTCAAGTGCACAGGAGCCCACCTTACAGCGGAGTGCGACCGGAAGGAGGAGGCTCCAGTTCGGTGCTGCAACTGCGTGTTCTGTGCTATTGGCGTTAGCCAATGCCCCCAACGCCGCATCTACCTTGAGGCCGTCAAGGAGCACCAGGAGCGCTTCCAGACCCGCCATAGCGCATCACCCCAGCCCCGCCTGTTCAAATCGAACATGGCGAACGGCCGCGGGTGGAACTCAGTTATGACAGGGAACGCCCCGTCACCGTCAGCCCTTCAGCCACAGGGCCTTCAGCCACCCTCAACGCTGTCCACTGCCGGACCGCCGCCCCTCTCGGGCACTCAGTCCGGAAGACAAGTCTTCCCAGGCCTTAGGCCCACTGGCCCTATGCCAGGTATCTTTAAAAGAGTCGAGACAGACTCATCAACCTTTAAAACAAACGAAGAGCCAGACTCTGAGGAAATGTCAAGCCACGAAATAATAAAACTAATTAAAATCGCAGGTCAGCTGAAACCTTTGCTCCGCCGCAGCATGAGCTACGAGGAGCAAATCATCACAGTTTTTGAGTTCCTGAGCATCCATGGATGAAGAGACGGCGACCCCTCCCCCGATTGGCATTGCTCAACAAATTACTAAGTTTTATTTTTTGCTGTTTTCCAGAATTCATTTTTCCACACTGACTTCACAAACGTGTGTACACCGAAAGAAATATCCTCGACTACTGACGAAATACTGACTGCGTCTAAATAGCACGAGTCAGTTTTCGGCGCCAGCACTGACGACAGTTACTGACCCTGTCTAAACTTGCCTTTATCCAAGTAAACGCGGCGACAGCGTAAGACGCGGGGCCATGTTAAGCGCGTGATCAGCACGGTGCCCCGGATCAGGCAGTGGTC
Organism: Leptidea sinapis; assembly: GCF_905404315.1. Classification (NCBI taxonomy): domain Eukaryota; kingdom Metazoa; phylum Arthropoda; class Insecta; order Lepidoptera; family Pieridae; genus Leptidea; species Leptidea sinapis. Next base: position 3,688,547 of record NC_066293.1, read on the forward strand.
CGACGACCCCAGAGGAGGGTCAACGGAGACTAGTTAGCCGTCCGGATGTGAGGTCAACAAAAGGTCCAACAGTGAAGGTTAATCTTCCACATCTGGGATTCGTAATGGCGCAATATAATATATATAATAATCTTTATTTGCATTCGAATAAGGCGAAGTCGTGAACATATCTCCTTACATGCATGAATACGATTTCACACGATTCATGAACCGATAGAGTCTGAAGTAGTATAGTTTATTTTAGTTAAATTTCCTTTTATATTCTAATATAAAAATAATTGTGTGGTAACTTTTAAATTTATGTTAAAGCCTTTTGGACTATAAGGTAAGCCAATGATGTTATAATCTCGAAATGTACTGATTTGGTATCGCTCCTATAAGTTGATATAATTTGGTTGTTTTAAGCAAAATTATTATTAGTTTGAGTTTTTTAAATAAAAACATATTATGTTGGTTTATACATATGAAAAACCTCTAATATATATAATAGGTAAACAGACGCCAAAGATTTGGCTGTATGGGCTTGAACCTTTTGCCTAGTCTCGTAATGGACGAAGAATATACAAAACAAAATCAAAACAAATATAGAATATATTGTAACAATAATACTGTACTACGTACTAGTTACTGCGTATTTCGAATCGATACATACTTGATACTTTACCTGTTAAATTGAAAATTAAATGAATTGAACTATTGTATTTATCTTAGTTCTGTGACTTTAATTCCATACAACTTGCAACATCGATGCAATGTGGTCCAATCAAAATGTTAATGTAATAGCCGCGATTTGTGAAAATAGAGGCATTGAAGACTGCGACGGAGTTCCCTGGCGTATAAAGTAAGATGTTGGATAATCTCAAACTAATATATTATTTTACTTTTCTACAGAAAGCAAAACGTTGAATTACGCTATAGTTATCCTTGAGCAGGAGAGATTTAAATACATTTAGGTATAACACTAAAATAAAACAAATGCATAGCTGCTAGTGTAGCTATGCCGCTTGACGACGATGACGCTTTAAGCCTGAAGCTGTTCGGTGTATGGTTAAATCAAGACTGCCACAGGAAATCTCTGGGACAGAGTAATAAAGGAGTATCCACTCTGTGAGGCACCATGCGATAGAATACCTAAAACAAACATCTTTCAAAAGAATTACCACATTCAACTGTTTGAATAGGTAACAGACCATTCAGGAGTAAATGAAGTAAGAATTTACACAGACGGTTCCAAAATGGCAATCGGAACTGGAGCTGGCGGTTTGTCACAGGAACTTAACATACACCACACCCATACACACATACCCTTAGCCAGGTCCATCTTTCAATATGAGTGTGTAGCCATCATGGAAGCTGCAATCGCGATACTAAGGAGGAAAGTACACGGACATAATATCCAAATTCTATCTGATAGTATAGCGGTACCGACTGTGCTAAGGAGCTATACCGACAACACAGCGCTAATATACGAGTCATCTGTCCTTGTAGCGAGGTTTCTCTAACAACTGGATAACTCTGCGATGGATCAAGGTCAATCCATCATCAAGATCAAACCTAAACGGACACTATCGAATCATTGTGGGCACCCTAACGGATCACTAAACAAGCACCCTTTCACAATCGGCGTAGCGGACAGTCCTAAGTACAGAGGTTGTGTTGACCGAGGACGAAACGGTCACTCATGTAATCCTGGAATATGCAGGGGTGGCCAATCATCGAACAAAAACCTTAGTGAATACGAGGTCGCTACAAGAAGTCTGCGAACACCACAGGAGTGTCCTGATCTTTTGGAAGGAGCTGGGCTGATTGTAATGACTGGCCAACTAAGTGGTCTAATAGTTAGAGGAGCTTCTTTACCATACCATAGTATGAGAGCTGTATTATTCAATCCGTGATTGAATAATTCCGGGTAGCAGGTATACGCGATGTAGCAGTTAACAAATAACAAATGAATGCAATATACTACATTAGGTTACCGATGAGTTGTGAAATTGAAATTAAAAAAATAATCAATAGCAATGTTTCTAACTGGCCAGTTCTAAACATTTTCAGTGTTAAGGCAAGTTTAGACAGGGTCAGTAACTGTCGTCAGTCGACTGCCGAGTCAGTGCTGACCTGGCACTGCCATCGTATAAATTGATTTCAAGTCAATACAGTACTGTCGCTTCAGCACCGACTTATACCGAATATTCCCGCTTCATATTTTCGGCGTCAGTCCGCTCCCCCCGCCACTCGCGCCAGCGCAATTGACGCCGTGTAAAGGCTGATTTACACAGGGTAAGTAACTGACTACAAATTCGAGGCAAGTCAGTGCTGACCCGAAAAAAACCCTGTGTAAACTGATTTGAAGTCAGTACAGTGGCTTGAAGTCAGCGCTGACTTGAATATTCGGACACGAATATTTTAAAGTCAGTTGGCGCCCCCCGCCAACCGCGCACCCTCGCGCCAGCCAAATAAACCCCGTGTAAACAGACAAGTCAGTGCGTGGTTAATCACTGCCGCTGCGTTGTAGAGTGACCACGTTTTTTTCGCTGGCGATAAAAATGACGCGTAAGCTTAGCGAAGACGAAACCTTAAAATTGGTGCAATTATATGGCGAAAACGAGTGCCTTTGGAATATTAAATCCCCAAATTACCACAATAAAGAAATGCGGTCAACAGCGTTGCAAAATATGGCTCAACAAATGCAAATCAAAGGGCTCACTTCTACTGAAGTAAAAAATAAAATTAAAGCCATAAGGGCTACATATTATTTAGAGCTCGACAAGATACAAAAATCCACCAGATCTGGTGCTGGTGGGAACGTATATGTCCCAAAAGTCAAGTGGTTTCAAGAACTGGACGGCATTATAAAAAATGCTCTTGTAAAAAGGAAAACAATGGTAAGTATTTATTGTAAAACTGATTTATTTTATTTCCATCCTAGGTACCTATACAAAATTAATGAATTCTATCCAATTGCCATGGTACACTTCCAGCAGTCATAAAGAAGTTCCTATATAGGTCTCTTTTTTCTTTAGCAGTCATGGAATGGTTGCCTCATTGTTGTTCTGAAATGCTTGGTAGTGGATTTATTTCCGATCTCCATGTTCCTTCTATTATTTGTCCATCATTGTCCTCTCTGTCTACACAAGTAGATGTTTTGTAGGAACTTGAACGCTTTCGCAACCAATTATGCAGGGGGCACAGGCTGCACAGACAATGGCATCAACTGTGTCCACATGGGTTGGAATTGCTTTTTCGAACACTCGGAATCTAGAAACCAGTATACCAAAAGCATTTTCACTTATGCGCCTTGTACGCGACAACCTGTAGTTAAAGACTTTTTCGGCAGTACTTAGCTGCGTACCTGGATAGGGTTTTAGTAAATAATTCTTCAGTGGAAATGCTGCATCACCAACTATTACTCCATTTGTAGGAAGCAATCCATCTTCCAACCGACGATATAATGAGGAATTTTTGAAAACACCTCCATCAGAGACGTTTCCATTCGCTCCAACGTCTATATATGAAAAACAATAGTCGTGGTCTACAAGTGCTAACAATACTGTACTATTGGTTTTTTTATAATTATAAAATTCACTTCCACTTTAGAAGGAGCTTTAATTATAATATGCTTCCCATCGATTGCTCCATAACATGAAGGGAAATTCCACTTGGTTTTGAAACCGTCTTCAATAATTTTTCATTCTTCCTCTCGTTTTGGAATCTGTAAACAAAAAAAAATACAACCTAAATACGTATTATCATCAACTAATAATTTATTAAACATTACATTTTATTCTCATTAACAGGATAACTCAGGAACCAGCAACGATGACGCTGAGTTGGGTGAAGCTGAGGGTGTTGGTGACGGAGCTGAAAATGTATCAAGATCTACTGAAAATAATGATAATTCTACTGAAACGCCAACTCAAGCCATCCAGACGCCAGTTCGAAATTCTGTGACAGCTCCCAATCAATCTGGGCCTCCGCGATCAAAACGCTCCAAAATATCTCAGATGGCCACCATGATAAAGGACTTAAAAAGTGTGTCAAATGATGTTAATATGTCACCATCTGAAGAAGAGTCTGACGCTGATATTTTCGGTAAACATGTGGCGGCTCAACTAAAAAAACTGTCTGAAGAACAATCTGTTATTGCACAAGAAGAGATCCAAAAAATATTATCCAAAACTAGATTGGCTGATATACAACAAAAGAAGTATACAGAAAATGCACACTCTTCAGCCCCTAACTATTTTATCCCTAGTCCGGCAGCAACTACAACAAGCAGCACAAGTAGCATGGGATTTTACTCCCTGGAGCCCAACCCAATGACTGCATCAAGCGACAACACCATAACATTTTACCCGCCAGAGGTTGCCGAGCCTGCCACTAGCAACAGCTCTTTAGGATTTCATTCTTCCGATCGATCAACGAACCCCACATTTGTAAACCCCAGGCAGATTATTATTACACCCTCAGGTGTGAATTACAGCACCACGATCAACGAAGAAGCTGAAAGTGAAAATAAAACTGCTGTTAACACGATTATGCGTGCCTATGAAAATTCTTAATACTATTTTGATGTTGTATTTCTTAATTTTCTAATAATTTAATAATAAAAATTTTCTTACCATAATATGTGTTTTTAGTGCCGTATATATTGCCCAGCACACTTCTGGTATTAGTTGAGAAATTGCTGGTTTTGAGACACGATAAAAGTGACTAAGGAACCGATAGTTCATTCCTGAAGCCAAAAATGTCAGCGTTATTTCCAGTTTAATTTTGCCTGGTAAAGCATCTCTCATGAATGTATCATGTCGTTGAATAGAGCTCGATATCATTGACAGCAATTCGTCAAAATTCTGTGGTGACATCCTCATAGCCAGTTTGTACTCCGCAGAATCTTCAAATCGCAATTGCTTCAGCAACAAAGCAGAGCCACCAGTTTCGTTTCTATCGTCAATCCATTTTCTTACCCATTGTTGTTTATTTTTAGTTATCTCATTTTCTACCATTTTTATTAACTCATTCAACAGCAAAATTGATAAATTTTTCAACAAATAATTAAATCGACGTTTCAATTATTTTCGCGAATTCATTTTTCCCACTGACTTCACACACGTGTGCTCACCGTGAGAAACGCACACATTGCCGACACTTGCAAGGCGCCGACATTGGCGCTGCGACTGCCTTGTCTACTGACCCTGTGTAAATCAGCCTTAAATGTCGAAGTCAGTCGCTGCCACTGTATTGTACGGGGACCACGCTGCGTTGCACAACTCGCACCGCATCACAAAATGACGCGAAAACTGAACGACATGGAAAACTTGAAGCTAATTCAATAATAATACCGCGATGATGAATGCCTGTGGGATAATAAAACACAAAATTATAGAAATAAAGAAATGCGTGCAACATCATTACATAATATTGCACGAGTATTGAATTTAGAAGGGTTTGGCCCTACCGAGGTCAAAAATAAAATTAAAAACTTGAGGGCAACTTCCTACTTGGAACTGGAAAAAATTCAAAAGTCCTCAAAATCAGGCGCTGGTGGAAATGTGTATATCCCAAAAGTGAAATGGTTCGAAGAAATGGACGCTTTTATAAGAAATGTATCTATGCAAAGGAAAACAACAGTAAGCACCCACAATATTTATTTATTTTTAGTATAAAAATCACACAAAATATAACTTAATAAATTCTGTTTTACTGCCACGGTACACTTCCATTCGTCATAAAGCATTCTTTTAATAAATCTCTTCTCTCTTTCGCATTTACCGAGTGGTTACCTCTAAGTTGATCAGTTATACTTGTTAATGGAGTTATTTCCGATCTCCAAGTACCTGGTATTATTTGTCCTTCAGAGTCCTCTCTGTCTACACAAGTAGGTGTTATGTAGGAGTTAGATTTTTTTCGCAACCAATTATGAAGGGCACAGGATGCACAAACTGTTTTCAAACTGGTGGGAATTGCTTTTTCAAACACACGGAATCTGGAAACTAGAATTCCAAAAGCATTTTCCACAATACGCCTCGCACGAGATAATCTGTAATTGAAGATTTTTCACCGGTAGTCAGTTGAGTACCTGGATACGGTTTTAGTAAATAAGTCTTTAATGGAAAAGCTGCATCGCCAACAATTATTCCATCCATTGGCAGTAATCCATCTTCTAAACGGCGATAAATGGAAGAATTTTTAAAGACTCCCCCATCAGAAGCGCTGCCATTCGCACCAACATCGATGTATGAAAAACAGTAGTTATGGTCTACAATAGCCATCAAAACGATACTATTTGTTTTTTTATAGTTGTAAAATTTACTTCCACTATTTGGTGGAGCTTTAATAGGAATATGCTTTCCATCAATTGCTCCGTAACACGAGGGAATATTTCATCTGTTGTTAAATCCGTACTCGATAATTTTCCATTCATCCTCTCCATCTGGAATCTGCAAATGAAAAATAATAATTGTATTAAACAGAAATAAACAATAAAATCTTTCCTCTTGTAGTAATGTGTGTACATCTATACTAATAATAATGCATAATAATAATCGATTTAGGTACTCGTTAACTAACTGATTACTTACTTTCAGGATAATTCTGATACTCCCAGAAATATTCCTGTTTCTGGTGATGATAATGATGATGTTGAAGATGAGATAAGATCAAAGAGAAGACAGCTTAGTAATGCTGAAAATAATAACACTGGGAATTCACCAGCTTCAGAATCCGGGCCGACCACACCAAACTCCAATCAACCGAAAAGACCGAGGTCAAAACGTAGCAAACTGTCTCAGATGTCCGAAATGACAAAAGACATAAAAAATGTATCACATAGTATTAATATGCCATCAGACGAAGAAAATGATTGTGATATTTACGGAAAGCATGTGGCTTCTCAGTTAAAAAAACTCTCTGAGGAACAACGTATAATAGCACAGGAAGAAATTTAGAGAATAATATCCAAGTGTAGACTAGCAGATCTAGAAAAGAGAAGAAGAAACGTCAATATCTACCCAAATACACACTGTTCTATGAAGGCTACTACTAGTACACAGCCTCAGCAGAACCGTTATACTCCTAGTCCAGCTTCTACGACAAACAGCGGCAACAGTAGCTCCTTAGGATTTTATCTCACCCAGTCTACACAGACAGCTGTCCCCAGGAGCAGCTCTATGGGAATTTACTTTTCATCGCCAACTGAAGGTCCAAGATATGTAGATCCCAGTCAGGTGATCATCAGTGCCGCCCGTACTCCTAAAAACGTTGAGTGGGAAAGCGACAGTGCAAGTGCAACTAGTACTTTTTCAATAAATAACTTACCTTAATCTGTGTTTTCAATGACTCATATATTGCCCAGCACACTTCCGGTATTAAATTAGAAATAGATGGTATCGAGACACGATAAAAGTGACTGAGATTTCGAAACGACATGCCAGAAGCCAAAATGTCAGCGTGATTTCGAGTTTCACTTTGGCTGGCAAGGCGTCTCTCATAAATGTGTCTTGACGCTGAATGATAACATAAGCATTTTATCGAAGTTGTTTGTCGTCATTCTCAAAGCCAATTTATATTCCCGAGGATCTTCAATTCTCAACTGGTTTAGCAACATAGCAGAACCTCCATTTTTATCTCTGTCATCTATCTATTTTCTCACCCAAACTCTTTTCTGTTTGGATAATTCTTCTTCTAACATACCAGTTACTTCTTGCATCATGAGAAACGTAAATTTTCTCAACAAATTACTAAGTTTTATTTTTTGCTGTTTTCGAGAATTCATTTTTCCACACTGACTTCACAAACGTGTGTACACCGAAAGAAATATCCTCGACTACTGACGAAATACTGACTGCGTCTAAATAGCACGAGTCAGTTTTCGGCGCCAGCAATGACGACAGTTACTGACCCCGTCTAAACTTGCCTTTATCCAAGTAAACGCGGCGACAGCGTAAGACGCGGGGCCATGTTAAGCGCGTGATCAGCACGGTGCCCCGGATCAGGCAGTGGTCCGACGACCCCAGAGGAGGGTCAACGGAAACTAGTTAGCCGTCCGGATGTGAGGTCAACAGAAGGTCCAACAGTGAAGGTTAATCTTCCACATCTGGGATTCGTGATGGCGCAATATAATATATATAATAATCTTTATTTGCATTCGAATAAGGCGAAGTCATGAACATATTACATGCATGAATACGATTTCACACGATTCATGAACCGATAGAGTCTGAAGTAGTATAGTTTATTTTAGTTAAATTTCCTTTTATATTCTAATATAAAAATAATTGTATGATAACTTTTAAATTTATGTTAAAGCCTTTTGGACTATAAGGTATGCCAATGATGTTATAATCTCGAAATGTACTGATTTGGTGTCGCTCCTATAAGTTGATATAATTTGGTTGTTTTAAGCAAAATTATTATTAGTTTGAGTTTTTTAAATAAAAACATATTATATTGGTTTATACATATGAAAAACCTCTAATATATATAATAGGTAAACAGACGCCAAAGATTTGGCTGTATGGGCTTGAACCTTTTGCCTAGTCTCGTAATGGACGAAGAATATACAAAACAAAATCAAAACAAATATAGAATATATCGTAACAATAATACTGTACTACGTACTAGTTACTGCGTATTTCGAATCGATACATACTTGATACTTTACCTGTTAAATTGAAAATTAAATGAATTGAACTATTGTATTTATCTTAGTTCTGTGACTTTAATTCCATACAACTTGCAACATCGATGCAATGTGGTCCAATCAAAATGTTAATGTAATAGCCGCGATTTGTGAAAATAGAGGCATTGAAGACTGCGACGAAGTTCCCTGGCGTATAAAGTAAGATGTTGGATAATCTCAAACTAATATATTATTTTACTTTTCTACAGAAAGCAAAACGTTGAATTACGCTATAGTTATCCTTGAGCAGGAGAGATTTAAATACATTTAGGTATAACACTAAAATAAAACAAATGCATAGCTGCTAGTGTAGCTATGCCGCTTGACGACGATGACGCTTTAAGCCTGAAGCTGTTCGGTGTATGGTTAAATCAAGACTGCCACAGGAAATCTCTGGGACAGAGTAATAAAGGAGTATCCACTCTGTGAGGCACCATGCGATAGAATACCTAAAACAAACATCTTTCAAAAGAATTACCACATTCAACTGTTTGAATAGGTAACAGACCATTCAGGAGTAAATGAAGTAAGAATTTACACAGACGGTTCCAAAATGGCAATCGGAACTGGAGCTGGCGGTTTGTCACAGGAACTTAACATACACCACACCCATACACACATACCCTTAGCCAGGTCCATCTTTCAATATGAGTGTGTAGCCATCATGGAAGCTGCAATCGCGATACTAAGGAGGAAAGTACACGGACATAATATCCAAATTCTATCTGATAGTATAGCGGTACCGACTGTGCTAAGGAGCTATACCGACAACACAGCGCTAATATACGAGTCATCTGTCCTTGTAGCGAGGTTTCTCTAACAACTGGATAACTCTGCGATGGATCAAGGTCAATCCATCATCAAGATCAAACCTAAACGGACACTATCGAATCATTGTGGGCACCCTAACGGATCACTAAACAAGCACCCTTTCACAATCGGCGTAGCGGACAGTCCTAAGTACAGAGGTTGTGTTGACCGAGGACGAAACGGTCACTCATGTAATCCTGGAATATGCAGGGGTGGCCAATCATCGAACAAAAACCTTAGTGAATACGAGGTCGCTACAAGAAGTCTGCGAACACCACAGGAGTGTCCTGATCTTTTGGAAGGAGCTGGGCTGATTGTAATGACTGGCCAACTAAGTGGTCTAATAGTTAGAGGAGCTTCTTTACCATACCATAGTATGAGAGCTGTATTATTCAATCCGTGATTGAATAATTCCGGGTAGCAGGTATACGCGATGTAGCAGTTAACAAATAACAAATGAATGCAATATACTACATTAGGTTACCGATGAGTTGTGAAATTGAAATTAAAAAAATAATCAATAGCAATGTTTCTAACTGGCCAGTTCTAAACATTTTCAGTGTTAAGGCAAGTTTAGACAGGGTCAGTAACTGTCGTCAGTCGACTGCCGAGTCAGTGCTGACCTGGCACTGCCATCGTATAAATTGATTTCAAGTCAATACAGTACTGTCGCTTCAGCACCGACTTCAATATTCCCGCTTCATATTTTCGGCGTCAGTCCGCTCCCCCCGCCACTCGCGCCAGCGCAATTGACGCCGTGTAAAGGCTGATTTACACAGGGTAAGTAACTGACTACAAATTCGAGGCAAGTCAGTGCTGACCCGAAAAAAACCCTGTGTAAACTGATTTGAAGTCAGTACAGTGGCTTGAAGTCAGCGCTGACTTGAATATTCGGACACGAATATTTTAAAGTCAGTTGGCGCCCCCCGCCAACCGCGCACCCTCGCGCCAGCCAAATAAACCCCGTGTAAACAGACAAGTCAGTGCGTGGTTAATCACTGCCGCTGCGTTGTAGAGTGACCACGTTTTTTTCGCTGGCGATAAAAATGACGCGTAAGCTTAGCGAAGACGAAACCTTAAAATTGGTGCAATTATATGGCGAAAACGAGTGCCTTTGGAATATTAAATCCCCAAATTACCGCAATAAAGAAATGCGGTCAACAGCGTTGCAAAATATGGCTCAACAAATGCAAATCAAAGGGCTCACTTCTACTGAAGTAAAAAATAAAATTAAAGCCATAAGGGCTACATATTATTTAGAGCTCGACAAGATACAAAAATCCACCAGATCTGGTGCTGGTGGGAACGTATATGTCCCAAAAGTCAAGTGGTTTCAAGAACTGGACGGCATTATAAAAAATGCTCTTGTAAAAAGGAAAACAATGGTAAGTATTTATTGTAAAACTTATTTATTTTATTTCCATCCTAGGTACCTATACAAAATTAATGAATTCTATCCAATTGCCATGGTACACTTCCAGCAGTCATAAAGAAGTTCCTATATAGGTCTCTTTTTTCTTTAGCAGTCATGGAATGGTTGCCTCATTGTTGTTCTGAAATGCTTGGTAGTGGATTTATTTCCGATCTCCATGTTCCTTCTATTATTTGTCCATCATTGTCCTCTCTGTCTACACAAGTAGATGTTTTGTAGGAACTTGAACGCTTTCGCAACCAATTATGCAGGGGGCACAGGCTGCACAGACAATGGCATCAACTGTGTCCACATGGGTTGGAATTGCTTTTTCGAACACTCGGAATCTAGAAACCAGTATACCAAAAGCATTTTCACTTATGCGCCTTGTACGCGACAACCTGTAGTTAAAGACTTTTTCGGCAGTACTTAGCTGCGTACCTGGATAGGGTTTTAGTAAATAATTCTTCAGTGGAAATGCTGCATCACCAACTATTACTCCATTTGTAGGAAGCAATCCATCTTCCAACCGACGATATAATGAGGAATTTTTGAAAACACCTCCATCAGAGACGTTTCCATTCGCTCCAACGTCTATATATGAAAAACAATAGTCGTGGTCTACAAGTGCTAACAATACTGTACTATTGGTTTTTTTATAATTATAAAATTCACTTCCACTTTTTGAAGGAGCTTTAATTATAATATGCTTCCCATCGATTGCTCCATAACATGAAGGGAAATTCCACTTGGTTTTGAAACCGTCTTCAATAATTTTTCATTCTTCCTCTCGTTTTGGAATCTGTAAACAAAAAAAAATACAACCTAAATACGTATTATCATCAACTAATAATTTATTAAACATTACATTTTATTCTCATTAACAGGATAACTCAGGAACCAGCAACGATGACGCTGAGTTGGGTGAAGCTGAGGGTGTTGGTGACGGAGCTGAAAATGTATCAAGATCTACTGAAAATAATGATAATTCTACTGAAACGCCAACTCAAGCCATCCAGACGCCAGTTCGAAATTCTGTGACAGCTCCCAATCAATCTGGGCCTCCGCGATCAAAACGCTCCAAAATATCTCAGATGGCCACCATGATAAAGGACTTAAAAAGTGTGTCAAATGATGTTAATATGTCACCATCTGAAGAAGAGTCTGACGCTGATATTTTCGGTAAACATGTGGCGGCTCAACTAAAAAAACTGTCTGAAGAACAATCTGTTATTGCACAAGAAGAGATCCAAAAAATATTATCCAAAACTAGATTGGCTGATATACAACAAAAGAAGTATACAGAAAATGCACACTCTTCAGCCCCTAACTATTTTATCCCTAGTCCGGCAGCAACTACAACAAGCAGCACAAGTAGCATGGGATTTTACTCCCTGGAGCCCAACCCAATGACTGCATCAAGCGACAACACCATAACATTTTACCCGCCAGAGGTTGCCGAGCCTGCCACTAGCAACAGCTCTTTAGGATTTCATTCTTCCGATCGATCAACGAACCCCACATTTGTAAACCCCAGGCAGATTATTATTACACCCTCAGGTGTGAATTACAGCACCACGATCAACGAAGAAGCTGAAAGTGAAAATAAAACTGCTGTTAACACGATTATGCGTGCCTATGAAAATTCTTAATACTATTTTGATGTTGTATTTCTTAATTTTCTAATAATTTAATAATAAAAATTTTCTTACCATAATATGTGTTTTTAGTGCCGTATATATTGCCCAGCACACTTCTGGTATTAGTTGAGAAATTGCTGGTTTTGAGACACGATAAAAGTGACTAAGGAACCGATAGTTCATTCCTGAAGCCAAAAATGTCAGCGTTATTTCCAGTTTAATTTTGCCTGGTAAAGCATCTCTCATGAATGTATCATGTCGTTGAATAGAGCTCGATATCATTGACAGCAATTCGTCAAAATTCTGTGGTGACATCCTCATAGCCAGTTTGTACTCCGCAGAATCTTCAAATCGCAATTGCTTCAGCAACAAAGCAGAGCCACCAGTTTCGTTTCTATCGTCAATCCATTTTCTTACCCATTGTTGTTTATTTTTAGTTATCTCATTTTCTACCATTTTTATTAACTCATTCAACAGCAAAATTGATAAATTTTTCAACAAATAATTAAATCGACGTTTCAATTATTTTCGCGAATTCATTTTTCCCACTGACTTCACACACGTGTGCTCACCGTGAGAAACGCACACATTGCCGACACTTGCAAGGCGCCGACATTGGCGCTGCGACTGCCTTGTCTACTGACCCTGTGTAAATCAGCCTTAAATGTCGAAGTCAGTCGCTGCCACTGTATTGTACGGGGACCACGCTGCGTTGCACAACTCGCACCGCATCACAAAATGACGCGAAAACTGAACGACATGGAAAACTTGAAGCTAATTCAATAATAATACCGCGATGATGAATGCCTGTGGGATAATAAAACACAAAATTATAGAAATAAAGAAATGCGTGCAACATCATTACATAATATTGCACGAGTATTGAATTTAGAAGGGTTTGGCCCTACCGAGGTCAAAAATAAAATTAAAAACTTGAGGGCAACTTCCTACTTGGAACTGGAAAAAATTCAAAAGTCCTCAAAATCAGGCGCTGGTGGAAATGTGTATATCCCAAAAGTGAAATGGTTCGAAGAAATGGACGCTTTTATAAGAAATGTATCTATGCAAAGGAAAACAACAGTAAGCACCCACAATATTTATTTATTTTTAGTATAAAAATCACACAAAATATAACTTAATAAATTCTGTTTTACTGCCACGGTACACTTCCATTCGTCATAAAGCATTCTTTTAATAAATCTCTTCTCTCTTTCGCATTTACCGAGTGGTTACCTCTAAGTTGATCAGTTATACTTGTTAATGGAGTTATTTCCGATCTCCAAGTACCTGGTATTATTTGTCCTTCAGAGTCCTCTCTGTCTACACAAGTAGGTGTTATGTAGGAGTTAGATTTTTTTCGCAACCAATTATGAAGGGCACAGGATGCACAAACTGTTTTCAAACTGGTGGGAATTGCTTTTTCAAACACACGGAATCTGGAAACTAGAATTCCAAAAGCATTTTCCACAATACGCCTCGCACGAGATAATCTGTAATTGAAGATTTTTCACCGGTAGTCAGTTGAGTACCTGGATACGGTTTTAGTAAATAAGTCTTTAATGGAAAAGCTGCATCGCCAACAATTATTCCGTCCATTGGCAGTAATCCATCTTCTAAACGGCGATAAATGGAAGAATTTTTAAAGACTCCCCCATCAGAAGCGCTGCCATTCGCACCAACATCGATGTATGAAAAACAGTAGTTATGGTCTACAATAGCCATCAAAACGATACTATTTGTTTTTTTATAGTTGTAAAATTTACTTCCACTATTTGGTGGAGCTTTAATAGGAATATGCTTTCCATCAATTGCTCCGTAACACGAGGGAATATTTCATCTGTTGTTAAATCCGTACTCGATAATTTTCCATTCATCCTCTCCATCTGGAATCTGCAAATGAAAAATAATAATTGTATTAAACAGAAATAAACAATAAAATCTTTCCTCTTGTAGTAATGTGTGTACATCTATACTAATAATAATGCATAATAATAATCGATTTAGGTACTCGTTAACTAACTGATTACTTACTTTCAGGATAATTCTGATACTCCCAGAAATATTCCTGTTTCTGGTGATGATAATGATGATGTTGAAGATGAGATAAGATCAAAGAGAAGACAGCTTAGTAATGCTGAAAATAATAACACTGGGAATTCACCAGCTTCAGAATCCGGGCCGACCACACCAAACTCCAATCAACCGAAAAGACCGAGGTCAAAACGTAGCAAACTGTCTCAGATGTCCGAAATGACAAAAGACATAAAAAATGTATCACATAGTATTAATATGCCATCAGACGAAGAAAATGATTGTGATATTTACGGAAAGCATGTGGCTTCTCAGTTAAAAAAACTCTCTGAGGAACAACGTATAATAGCACAGGAAGAAATTTAGAGAATAATATCCAAGTGTAGACTAGCAGATCTAGAAAAGAGAAGAAGAAACGTTAATATCTACCCAAATACACACTGTTCTATGAAGGCTACTACTAGTACACAGCCTCAGCAGAACCGTTATACTCCTAGTCCAGCTTCTACGACAAACAGCGGCAACAGTAGCTCCTTAGGATTTTATCTCACCCAGTCTACACAGACAGCTGTCCCCAGGAGCAGCTCTATGGGAATTTACTTTTCATCGCCAACTGAAGGTCCAAGATATGTAGATCCCAGTCAGGTGATCATCAGTGCCGCCCGTACTCCTAAAAACGTTGAGTGGGAAAGCGACAGTGCAAGTGCAACTAGTACTTTTTCAATAAATAACTTACCTTAATCTGTGTTTTCAATGACTCATATATTGCCCAGCACACTTCCGGTATTAAATTAGAAATAGATGGTATCGAGACACGATAAAAGTGACTGAGATTTCGAAACGACATGCCAGAAGCCAAAATGTCAGCGTGATTTCGAGTTTCACTTTGGCTGGCAAGGCGTCTCTCATAAATGTGTCTTGACGCTGAATGATAACATAAGCATTTTATCGAAGTTGTTTGTCGTCATTCTCAAAGCCAATTTATATTCCCGAGGATCTTCAATTCTCAACTGGTTTAGCAACATAGCAGAACCTCCATTTTTATCTCTGTCATCTATCTATTTTCTCACCCAAACTCTTTTCTGTTTGGATAATTCTTCTTCTAACATACCAGTTACTTCTTGCATCATGAGAAACGTAAATTTTCTCAACAAATTACTAAGTTTTATTTTTTGCTGTTTTCGAGAATTCATTTTTCCACACTGACTTCACAAACGTGTGTACACCGAAAGAAATATCCTCGACTACTGACGAAATACTGACTGCGTCTAAATAGCACGAGTCAGTTTTCGGCGCCAGCAATGACGACAGTTACTGACCCCGTCTAAACTTGCCTTTATCCAAGTAAACGCGGCGACAGCGTAAGACGCGGGGCCATGTTAAGCGCGTGATCAGCACGGTGCCCCGGATCAGGCAGTGGTCCGACGACCCCAGAGGAGGGTCAACGGAAACTAGTTAGCCGTCCGGATGTGAGGTCAACAGAAGGTCCAACAGTGAAGGTTAATCTTCCACATCTGGGATTCGTGATGGCGCAATATAATATATATAATAATCTTTATTTGCATTCGAATAAGGCGAAGTCATGAACATATTACATGCATGAATACGATTTCACACGATTCATGAACCGATAGAGTCTGAAGTAGTATAGTTTATTTTAGTTAAATTTCCTTTTATATTCTAATATAAAAATAATTGTGTGATAACTTTTAAATTTATGTTAAAGCCTTTTGGACTATAAGGTATGCCAATGATGTTATAATCTCGAAATGTACTGATTTGGTGTCGCTCCTATAAGTTGATATAATTTGGTTGTTTTAAGCAAAATTATTATTAGTTTGAGTTTTTTAAATAAAAACATATTATATTGGTTTATACATATGAAAAACCTCTAATATATATAATAGGTAAACAGACGCCAAAGATTTGGCTGTATGGGCTTGAACCTTTTGCCTAGTCTCGTAATGGACGAAGAATATACAAAACAAAATCAAAACAAATATAGAATATATCGTAACAATAATACTGTACTACGTACTAGTTACTGCGTATTTCGAATCGATACATACTTGATACTTTACCTGTTAAATTGAAAATTAAATGAATTGAACTATTGTATTTATCTTAGTTCTGTGACTTTAATTCCATACAACTTGCAACATCGATGCAATGTGGTCCAATCAAAATGTTAATGTAATAGCCGCGATTTGTGAAAATAGAGGCATTGAAGACTGCGACGGAGTTCCCTGGCGTATAAAGTAAGATGTTGGATAATCTCAAACTAATATATTATTTTACTTTTCTACAGAAAGCAAAACGTTGAATTACGCTATAGTTATCCTTGAGCAGGAGAGATTTAAATACATTTAGGTATAACACTAAAATAAAACAAATGCATAGCTGCTAGTGTAGCTATGCCGCTTGACGACGATGACGCTTTAAGCCTGAAGCTGTTCGGTGTATGGTAAAATCAAGACTGCCTTACAGGAAATCTCTGGGACAGAGTAATAAAGGAGTATCCACTCTGTGAGGCACCATGCGATAGAATACCTAAAACACACATCTTTCAAAAGAATTACCACATTCAACTGTTTGAATAGGTAACAGACCATTCAGGAGTAAATGAAGTAAGAATTTACACAGACGGTTCCAAAATGGCAATCGGAACTGGAGCTGGCGGTTTGTCACAGGAACTTAACATAAACCACACCCATACACACATACCCTTAGGCAGGTCCATCTTTCAATTTGAGTGTGTAGCCATCATGAAAGCTGCAATGGCGATACTAAGGAGGAAAGTACACGGACATAATATCCAAATTCTATCTGATAGTATGGCGGTGCCGACTGTGCTAAGGAGCTATACCGACAACACAGCGCTAATATACGAGTCATCTGTCCTTGAAGCGAGTTGTCTCTAACAACTGGATAACTCTGCGATGGATCAAGGTCAATCCATCATCAAGATCAAACCTAAACGGACACTATCGAATCATTGTGGGCACCCTAACGGATCACTAAACAAGCACCATTTCACAATCGGCGTAGCGGACAGTCCTAAGTACAGAGGTTGTGTTGACCGAGGACGAAACGGTCACTCATGTAATCCTGGAATATGCAGGGGTGGCCAATCATCGAACAAAAACCTTAGTGAACACGAGGTCGCTACAAGAAGTCTGCGAACACCACAGGAGTGTCCTGATCTTTTGGAAGGAGCTGGGCTGATTGTAATGACTGGCCAACTAAGTGGTCTAATAGTAAGAGAAGGAGCTCCTTTACCATACCATAGTATGGGAGATGTATTATTCAATCCGTGATTTAATAATTCCGGGTAGCAGGTATACGCGATGTGGAAGTAGCAGGTAGCATTGATGAAGCTCTTGCAATTATAGAGGAACATTCAGATATAGAGTCGACGTGGGTGATAGGTGGAGGTGGAATTTATAAGGTAACCTACTAATTAAAAAAACATTTTCAGCACACTTGCCCAAAAAATGCATTAACAAAACCTGTATGCATGGTTCGAAATTATTTATTTTTTAGTCAAATACTGACCACTGCAACGCAGATTTAATGTCATATTGACTAGAAATGTGGCTCAAATGATGCAATCGGTAAGAAAATACAACATTTATTTGCGTCATAACTATTTAAGGCTCCTTGTTATGTAATATAAAGTCAGTTATATTTAACCATATAGCGCAGTGGTTAGTGACTGTGACTACTTAGCTACAAGGTCGAATCCCGGTTGGTCTATACGTTCCTATGATGAATTAATGTAGGTATTTTATATTTTATTTTGTTTCCTAGTCACGACGTGGACGATTTATATTCTCATTCTATTAAATATATCTTTGCCTCGCTATAGTACAATATTATTTAAAAAAATATAGAAAAGAGAGAAAGACACTTATTAGCCCTATCACTAGGCGTTGCGTAGAGACGTCGGATCATTGCATGCTTCTACCGCACCGATTACGAGTAGTGTTCCGGAAGACCGGTCTTTTCTTGGAGGGGGGCTTCCTAATTTTCCCTAGAGATGTATCCGATGAACACCTCATAGGGAATTTCTCGTCTCCCTTACCCCCTTGCTCCGCGGGTTCAGTGATCAAAGAGGTGTCCCCGCTAGATTTCGTGTCCACAAGCAATCTGCGAGCACTAGAACTTAGCCATCAAGCTGAATGCTCTGCCGTGTTAGGGAAGATTAAAAGGAGAGAAGTGGTTAAGAAGAGTGATTTGATATACTTGAGTCCAATACTCGGAGGACATGGATTAATCTTTAGAATAGAAAATAATTCGTTAGTCCCGTATGTGGGACACATGGAAATTGTATCTAGAATCTATGTGTCGTGTAACAGTTCCAGAACATGTACGGTGTTATTCAACAAGCCAGGGTGGGAGGGCAACTTCACACTCAACACCACTCTGTGTCGCAAACCTAGCACTCTACTACATCTCCAGGGGGTCAGATGCGTCTGGGCAAGTGGGATCGGGTTCGGTGTGAAAGGGCTATACTTCCCTCACCGGTCCTTTGTCCAATTATGGGATGATGAATACACGGCAGCATTAGACCAAGAAGAAATCTATCGACCCCCAACCTCCACTCCAGATATAGACATAGACATTCTAAGAGAATTAGAAGAGGAAACAGGCACTATATCGCGAGAGAGTTGGTGGTCTCAGACCCTTAATTATCTTTATCACATTGGGGGATTGATTTTTGCAGCCGCATTATTCTTCGTCTTCTGCTCTCTTTTGCGACAATTTTCCCCTATGGGTTGTCTTCAATCCAGCCTGTTGTTATTCCAATGCGGACGCTTCAGGTCGGTGGGCTCTCTCTATGGGAGCAGCAACCGCAAAATCCGTCTCTTCAGTCGTCTCTCACGATTACAGAGGGAGAGCCGGCTGCCCCGATAATTTTGCTCGTTACTTCCCTCCCCTCCATTGCTTTTTGACTACGTTATTATAATATGTTCATTCGTGGTATCTTCGTGAGTAAACACCGCTATGACCGCACTATGTAACAACGGGCACAAATATAAAATATCACCATAAGCAAGTGGGGCGTTTGTGCATTGTACTTCAGTATAACTTGCCCAACATAATGATACAGTATATATATCTAACAGTAGCCGTAGCCACAGGCGCAAGTTCATCGGACCTTCAAAATGAAACACGACTATTAGATTTCAGTAGTAGTTAGTTCTACTGCCAGCAGCAGATTGCAATTTCAATCCGTGATTGAATAATTCCAGGTAGCAGGTATACGCGATATAGAAGTAGCAGGTAGCTTTGATGAAACTCTTGCAATTATAGAGGAACATCCAGATATAGAGTCGACGTGGGTGATAGGTGGAGGTGGAATTTATAAGGTAACCTACTAATTAAAAAAATATTTTCAGCACACTTGCCCAAAAAATGCATTAACAAAACCTGTATGCATGGTTCGAAATTATTTTTTTTTTAGATAAATACTGACCACTGCAACGCAGATTTAATGTCATATTGACAAGAAATGTGGCTCAAATGAAGCAATCGGTAAGAAAATACAACATTTATTTGCGTCATAACTATTTAAGGCTCCTTGTTATGTAATATAAAGTCAGTTATATTTAACCATATAGCGCAGTGGTTAGTGGCTGTGACTACTTAGCTACAAGGTCGAATCCCGGTTGGTCTATACGTTCCTATGATGAATTAATGTAGGTATTTTATATTTTATTTTGTATCCTAGTCACGACGTGGACGATTTATATTCTCATTCTATTAAATATATCTTTGCCTCGCTATAGTACAATATTATTTAAAAAAATATAGAAAAGAGAGAAAGACACTTATTAGCCCTATCACTAGGCGTTGCGTAGAGACGTCGGATCATTGCTTGCTTCTACCGAACCGATTACGAGAAGTGTTCCGGAAGACCGGTCTTTTCTTGGAAGGGGGCTTCCTAATTCTCCCTAGAGATGTATCCGATGAACACCTCATAGGGAATTTCTCGTCTCCCTTACCCCCTTGCTCCGCGGGTTCAGTGATCAAAGAGGTGTCCCCGCTAGATTTCGTGTCCACAAGCAATCTGCGAGCACTAGAACTTAGCCATCAAGCTGAATGCTCTGCCGTGTTAGGGAAGATTAAAAGGAGAGAAGTGGTTAAGAAGAGTGATTTGATATACTTGAGTCCAATACTCGGAGGACATGGATTAATCTTTAGAATAGAAAATAATTCGTTAGTCCCGTATGTGGGACACATGGAAATTGTATCTAGAATCTATGTGTCGTGTAACAGTTCCAGAACATGTACGGTGTTATTCAACAAGCCAGGGTGGGAGGGCAACTTCACACTCAACACCACTCTGTGTCGCAAACCTAGCACTCTACTACATCTCCAGGGGGTCAGATGCGTCTGGGCAAGTGGGATCGGGTTCGGTGTGAAAGGGTTATACTTCCCTCACCGGTCCTTTGTCCAATTATGGGATGATGAATACACGGCAGCATTAGACCAAGAAGAAATCTATCGACCCCCAACCTCCACTCCAGATATAGACACAGACATTCTAAGAGAATTAGAAGAGGAAACAGGCACTATATCGCGAGAGAGTTGGTGGTCTCAGACCCTTAATTATCTTTATCACATTGGGGGATTGATTTTTGCAGCCGCATTATTCTTCGTCTTCTGCTCTCTTTTGCGACAATTTTCCCCTATGGGTTGTCTTCAATCCAGCCTGTTGTTATTCCAATGCGGACGCTTCAGGTCGGTGGGCTCTCTCTATGGGAGCAGCAACCGCAAAATCCGTCTCTTCAGTCGTCTCTCACGATTACAGAGGGAGAGCCGGCTGCCCCGATAATTTTGCTCGTTACTTCCCTCCCCTCCATTGCTTTTTGACTACGTTATTATAATATGTTCATTCGTGGTATCTTCGTGAGTAAACACCGCTATGACCGCACTATGTAACAACGGGCACAAATATAAAATATCACCATAAGCAAGTGGGGCGTTTGTGCATTGTACTTCAGTATAACTTGCCCAACATAATGATACAGTATATATATCTAACAGTAGCCGTAGCCACAGGCGCAAGTTCATCGGACCTTCAAAATGAAACACGACTATTAGATTTCAGTAGTAGTTAGTTCTACTGCCAGCAGCAGATTGCAATTTCAATCCGTGATTGAATAATTCCAGGTAGCAGGTATACGCGATATAGAAGTAGCAGGTAGCTTTGATGAAACTCTTGCAATTATAGAGGAACATCCAGATATAGAGTCGACGTGGGTGATAGGTGGAGGTGGAATTTATAAGGTAACCCACTAATTAAAAAAATATTTTCAGCACACTTGCCCAAAAAATGCATTAACAAAACCTGTATGCATGGTTCGAAATTATTTTTTTTTAGTCAAATACTGACCACTGCAACGCAGATTTAATGTCATATTGACAAGAAATGTGGCTCAAATGAAGCAATCGGTAAGAAAATACAACATTTATTTGCGTCATAACTATTTAAGGCTCCTTGTTATGTAATATAAAGTCAGTTATATTTAACCATATAGCGCAGTGGTTAGTGACTGTGACTACTTAGCTACAAGGTCGAATCCCGGTTGGTCTATACGTTCCTATGATGAATTAATGTAGGTATTTTATATTTTATTTTGTATCCTAGTCACGACGTGGACGATTTATATTCTCATTCTATTAAATATATCTTTGCCTCGCTATAGTACAATATTATTTAAAAAAATATAGAAAAGAGAGAAAGACACTTATTAGCCCTATCACTAGGCGTTGCGTAGAGACGTCGGATCATTGCATGCTTCTACCGAACCGATTACGAGAAGTGTTCCGGAAGACCGGTCTTTTCTTGGAAGGGGGCTTCCTAATTCTCCCTAGAGATGTATCCGATGAACACCTCATAGGGAATTTCTCGTCTCCCTTACCCCCTTGCTCCGCGGGTTCAGTGATCAAAGAGGTGTCCCCGCTAGATTTCGTGTCCACAAGCAATCTGCGAGCACTAGAACTTAGCCATCAAGCTGAATGCTCTGCCGTGTTAGGGAAGATTAAAAGGAGAGAAGTGGTTAAGAAGAGTGATTTGATATACTTGAGTCCAATACTCGGAGGACATGGATTAATCTTTAGAATAGAAAATAATTCGTTAGTCCCGTATGTGGGACACATGGAAATTGTATCTAGAATCTATGTGTCGTGTAACAGTTCCAGAACATGTACGGTGTTATTCAACAAGCCAGGGTGGGAGGGCAACTTCACACTCAACACCACTCTGTGTCGCAAACCTAGCACTCTACTACATCTCCAGGGGGTCAGATGCGTCTGGGCAAGTGGGATCGGGTTCGGTGTGAAAGGGCTATACTTCCCTCACCGGTCCTTTGTCCAATTATGGGATGATGAATACACGGCAGCATTAGACCAAGAAGAAATCTATCGACCCCCAACCTCCACTCCAGATATAGACACAGACATTCTAAGAGAATTAGAAGAGGAAACAGGCACTATATCGCGAGAGAGTTGGTGGTCTCAGACCCTTAATTATCTTTATCACATTGGGGGATTGATTTTTGCAGCCGCATTATTCTTCGTCTTCTGCTCTCTTTTGCGACAATTTTCCCCTATGGGTTGTCTTCAATCCAGCCTGTTGTTATTCCAATGCGGACGCTTCAGGTCGGTGGGCTCTCTCTATGGGAGCAGCAACCGCAAAATCCGTCTCTTCAGTCGTCTCTCACGATTACAGAGGGAGAGCCGGCTGCCCCGATAATTTTGCTCGTTACTTCCCTCCCCTCCATTGCTTTTTGACTACGTTATTATAATATGTTCATTCGTGGTATCTTCGTGAGTAAACACCGCTATGACCGCACTATGTAACAACGGGCACAAATATAAAATATCACCATAAGCAAGTGGGGCGTTTGTGCATTGTACTTCAGTATAACTTGCCCAACATAATGATACAGTATATATATCTAACAGTAGCCGTAGCCACAGGCGCAAGTTCATCGGACCTTCAAAATGAAACACGACTATTAGATTTCAGTAGTAGTTAGTTCTACTGCCAGCAGCAGATTGCAATTTCAATCCGTGATTGAATAATTCCAGGTAGCAGGTATACGCGATATAGAAGTAGCAGGTAGCTTTGATGAAACTCTTGCAATTATAGAGGAACATCCAGATATAGAGTCGACGTGGGTGATAGGTGGAGGTGGAATTTATAAGGTAACCTACTAATTAAAAAAATATTTTCAGCACACTTGCCCAAAAAATGCATTAACAAAACCTGTATGCATGGTTCGAAATTATTTTTTTTTAGTCAAATACTGACCACTGCAACGCAGATTTAATGTCATATTGACAAGAAATGTGGCTCAAATGAAGCAATCGGTAAGAAAATACAACATTTATTTGCGTCATAACTATTTAAGGCTCCTTGTTATGTAATATAAAGTCAGTTATATTTAACCATATAGCGCAGTGGTTAGTGACTGTGACTACTTAGCTACAAGGTCGAATCCCGGTTGGTCTATACGTTCCTATGATGAATTAATGTAGGTATTTTATATTTTATTTTGTATCCTAGTCACGACGTGGACGATTTATATTCTCATTCTATTAAATATATCTTTGCCTCGCTATAGTACAATATTATTTAAAAAAATATAGAAAAGAGAGAAAGACGCTTATTAGCCCCATCACTAGGCGTTGCGTAGAGACGTCGGATCATTGCATGCTTCTACCGCACCGATTACGGGAAGTGTTCCGGAAGACCGGTCTTTTCTTGGAAGGGGGCTTCCTAATTCTCCCTAGAGATGTATCCGATGAACACCTCATAGGGAATTTCTCGTCTCCCTTACCCCCTTGCTCCGCGGGTTCAGTGATCAAAGAGGTGTCCCCGCTAGATTTTGTGTCCACAAGCAATCTGCGAGCACTAGAACTTAGCCATCAAGCTGAATGCTCTGCCGTGTTAGGGAAGATTAAAAGGAGAGAAGTGTTTAAGAAGAGTGATTTGATATACTTGAGTCCAATACTCGGAGGACATGGATTAATCTTTAGAATAGAAAATAATTCGTTAGTCCCGTATGTGGGACACATGGAAATTGTATCTAGAATCTATGTGTCGTGTAACAGTTCCAGAACATGTACGGTGTTATTCAACAAGCCAGGGTGGGAGGGCAACTTCACACTCAACACCACTCTGTGTCGCAAACCTAGCACTCTACTACATCTCCAGGGGGTCAGATGCGTCTGGGCAAGTGGGATCGGGTTCGGTGTGAAAGGGCTATACTTCCCTCACCGGTCCTTTGTCCAATTATGAGATGATGAATACACGGCAGCATTAGACCAAGAAAAAATCTATCGACCCCCAACCTCCACTCCAGATATAGACACAGACATTCTAAGAGAATTAGAAGAGGAAACAGGCACTATATCGCGAGAGAGTTGGTGGTCTCAGACCCTTAATTATCTTTATCACATTGGGGGATTGATTTTTGCAGCCGCATTATTCTTCGTCTTCTGCTCTCTTTTGCGACAATTTTCCCCTATGGGTTGTCTTCAATCCAGCCTGTTGTTATTCCAATGCGGACGCTTCAGGTCGGTGGGCTCTCTCTATGGGAGCAGCAACCGCAAAATCCGTCTCTTCAGTCGTCTCTCACGATTACAGAGGGAGAGCCGGCTGCCCCGATAATTTTGCTCGTTACTTCCCTCCCCTCCATTGCTTTTTGACTACGCTATTATAATATGTTCATTCGTGGTATCTTCGTGAGTAAACACCGCTATGACCGCACTATGTAACAACGGGCACAAATATAAAATATCACCATAAGCAAGTGGGGCGTTTGTGCATTGTACTTCAGTATAACTTGCCCAACATAATGATACAGTATATATATCTAACAGTAGCCGTAGCCACAGGCGCAAGTTCATCGGACCTTCAAAATGAAACACGACTATTAGATTTCAGTAGTAGTTAGTTCTACTGCCAGCAGCAGATTGCAATTTCAATCCGTGATTGAATAATTCCAGGTAGCAGGTATACGCGATATAGAAGTAGCAGGTAGCTTTGATGAAACTCTTGCAATTATAGACGAACATCCAGATATAGAGTCGACGTGGGTGATAGGTGGAGGTGGAATTTATAAGGTAACCTACTAATTAAAAAAATATTTTCAGCACACTTGCCCAAAAAATGCATTAACAAAACCCTTATGCATGGTTCGAAATTATTTTTTTTTTAGTCAAATACTGACCACTGCAACGCAGATTTAATGTCATATTGACAAGAAATGTGGCTCAAATGAAGCAATCGGTAAGAAAATACAACATTTATTTGCGTCATAACTATTTAAGGCTCCTTGTTATGTAATATAAAGTCAGTTATATTTAACCATATAGCGCAGTGGTTAGTGACTGTGACTACTTAGCTACAAGGTCGAATCCCGGTTGGTCTATACGTTCCTATGATGAATTAATGTAGGTATTTTATATTTTATTTTGTATCCTAGTCACGACGTGGACGATTTATATTCTCATTCTATTAAATATATCTTTGCCTCGCTATAGTACAATATTATTTAAAAAAATATAGAAAAGAGAGAAAGACGCTTATTAGCCCCATCACTAGGCGTTGCGTAGAGACGTCGGATCATTGCATGCTTCTACCGCACCGATTACGGGAAGTGTTCCGGAAGACCGGTCTTTTCTTGGAAGGGGGCTTCCTAATTCTCCCTAGAGATGTATCCGATGAACACCTCATAGGGAATTTCTCGTCTCCCTTACCCCCTTGCTCCGCGGGTTCAGTGATCAAAGAGGTGTCCCCGCTAGATTTTGTGTCCACAAGCAATCTGCGAGCACTAGAACTTAGCCATCAAGCTGAATGCTCTGCCGTGTTAGGGAAGATTAAAAGGAGAGAAGTGTTTAAGAAGAGTGATTTGATATACTTGAGTCCAATACTCGGAGGACATGGATTAATCTTTAGAATAGAAAATAATTCGTTAGTCCCGTATGTGGGACACATGGAAATTGTATCTAGAATCTATGTGTCGTGTAACAGTTCCAGAACATGTACGGTGTTATTCAACAAGCCAGGGTGGGAGGGCAACTTCACACTCAACACCACTCTGTGTCGCAAACCTAGCACTCTACTACATCTCCAGGGGGTCAGATGCGTCTGGGCAAGTGGGATCGGGTTCGGTGTGAAAGGGCTATACTTCCCTCACCGGTCCTTTGTCCAATTATGAGATGATGAATACACGGCAGCATTAGACCAAGAAAAAATCTATCGACCCCCAACCTCCACTCCAGATATAGACACAGACATTCTAAGAGAATTAGAAGAGGAAACAGGCACTATATCGCGAGAGAGTTGGTGGTCTCAGACCCTTAATTATCTTTATCACATTGGGGGATTGATTTTTGCAGCCGCATTATTCTTCGTCTTCTGCTCTCTTTTGCGACAATTTTCCCCTATGGGTTGTCTTCAATCCAGCCTGTTGTTATTCCAATGCGGACGCTTCAGGTCGGTGGGCTCTCTCTATGGGAGCAGCAACCGCAAAATCCGTCTCTTCAGTCGTCTCTCACGATTACAGAGGGAGAGCCGGCTGCCCCGATAATTTTGCTCGTTACTTCCCTCCCCTCCATTGCTTTTTGACTACGCTATTATAATATGTTCATTCGTGGTATCTTCGTGAGTAAACACCGCTATGACCGCACTATGTAACAACGGGCACAAATATAAAATATCACCATAAGCAAGTGGGGCGTTTGTGCATTGTACTTCAGTATAACTTGCCCAACATAATGATACAGTATATATATCTAACAGTAGCCGTAGCCACAGGCGCAAGTTCATCGGACCTTCAAAATGAAACACGACTATTAGATTTCAGTAGTAGTTAGTTCTACTGCCAGCAGCAGATTGCAATTTCAATCCGTGATTGAATAATTCCAGGTAGCAGGTATACGCGATATAGAAGTAGCAGGTAGCTTTGATGAAACTCTTGCAATTATAGAGCAACATCCAGATATAGAGTCGACGTGGGTTATAGGTGGAGGTGGAATTTATAAGGTAACTTACTAATTAAAAAAATATTTTCAGCACACTTGCCCAAAAAATGCATTAACAAAACCCTTATGCATGGTTCGAAATTATTTTTTTTTTAGTCAAATACTGACCACTGCAACGCAGATTTAATGTCATATTGACAAGAAATGTGGCTCAAATGAAGCAATCGGTAAGAAAATACAACATTTATTTGCGTCATAACTATTTAAGGCTCCTTGTTATGTAATATAAAGTCAGTTATATTTAACCATATAGCGCAGTGGTTAGTGACTGTGACTACTTAGCTACAAGGTCGAATCCCGGTTGGTCTATACGTTCCTATGATGAATTAATGTAGGTATTTTATATTTTATTTTGTATCCTAGTCACGACGTGGACGATTTATATTCTCATTCTATTAAATATATCTTTGCCTCGCTATAGTACAATATTATTTAAAAAAATATAGAAAAGAGAGAAAGACACTTATTAGCCCCATCACTAGGCGTTGCGTAGAGACGTCGGATCATTGCATGCTTCTACCGCACCGATTACGGGAAGTGTTCCGGAAGACCGGTCTTTTCTTGGAAGGGGGCTTCCTAATTCTCCCTAGAGATGTATCCGATGAACACCTCATAGGGAATTTCTAGTCTCCCTTACCACCTTGCTCCGCGGGTTCAGTGATCAAAGAGGTGTCCCCGCTAGATTTTGTGTCCACAAGCAATCTGCGAGCACTAGAACTTAGCCATCAAGCTGAATGCTCTGCCGTGTTAGGGAAGATTAAAAGGAGAGAAGTGTTTAAGAAGAGTGATTTGATATACTTGAGTCCAATACTCGGAGGACATGGATTAATCTTTAGAATAGAAAATAATTCGTTAGTCCCGTATGTGGGACACATGGAAATTGTATCTAGAATCTATGTGTCGTGTAACAGTTCCAGAACATGTACGGTGTTATTCAACAAGCCAGGGTGGGAGGGCAACTTCACACTCAACACCACTCTGTGTCGCAAACCTAGCACTCTACTACATCTCCAGGGGGTCAGATGCGTCTGGGCAAGTGGGATCGGGTTCGGTGTGAAAGGGCTATACTTCCCTCACCGGTCCTTTGTCCAATTATGAGATGATGAATACACGGCAGCATTAGACCAAGAAGAAATCTATCGACCCCCAACCTCCACTCCAGATATAGACACAGACATTCTAAGAGAATTAGAAGAGGAAACAGGCACTATATCGCGAGAGAGTTGGTGGTCTCAGACCCTTAATTATCTTTATCACATTGGGGGATTGATTTTTGCAGCCGCATTATTCTTCGTCTTCTGCTCTCTTTTGCGACAATTTTCCCCTATGGGTTGTCTTCAATCCAGCCTGTTGTTATTCCAATGCGGACGCTTCAGGTCGGTGGGATCTCTCTATGGGAGCAGCAACCGCAAAATCCGTCTCTTCAGTCGTCTCTCACGATTACAGAGGGAGAGCCGGCTGCCCCGATAATTTTGCTCGTTACTTCCCTCCCCTCCATTGCTTTTTGACTACGCTATTATAATATGTTCATTCGTGGTATCTTCGTGAGTAAACACCGCTATGACCGCACTATGTAACAACGGGCACAAATATAAAATATCACCATAAGCAAGTGGGGCGTTTGTGCATTGTACTTCAGTATAACTTGCCCAACATAATGATACAGTATATATATCTAACAGTAGCCCTACGGCTACTGTTAGATATATATACTGTATCATTGTGGCTACCCACAGGCGCAAGTTCATCGGACCTTCAAAATGAAACACGACTATTAGATTTCAGTAGTAGTTAGTTCTACTGCCAGCAGCAGATTGCAATTTCAATCCGTGATTGAATAATTCCAGGTAGCAGGTATACGCGATATAGAAGTAGCAGGTAGCTTTGATGAAACTCTTGCAATTATAGACGAACATCCAGATATAGAGTCGACGTGGGTGATAGGTGGAGGTGGAATTTATAAGGTAACCTACTAATTAAAAAAATATTTTCAGCACACTTGCCCAAAAAATGCATTAACAAAACCCTTATGCATGGTTCGAAATTATTTTTTTTTAGTCAAATACTGACCACTGCAACGCAGATTTAATGTCATATTGACAAGAAATGTGGCTCAAATGAAGCAATCGGTAAGAAAATACAACATTTAATTGCGTCATAACTATTTAAGGCTCCTTGTTATGTAATATAAAGTCAGTTATATTTAACCATATAGCGCAGTGGTTAGTGACTGTGACTACTTAGCTACAAGGTCGAATCCCGGTTGGTCTATACGTTCCTATGATGAATTAATGTAGGTATTTTATATTTTATTTTGTATCCTAGTCACGACGTGGACGATTTATATTCTCATTCTATTAAATATATCTTTGCCTCGCTATAGTACAATATTATTTAAAAAAATATAGAAAAGAGAGAAAGACACTTATTAGCCCTATCACTAGGCGTTGCGTAGAGACGTCGGATCATTGCATGCTTCTACCGCACCGATTACGAGAAGTGTTCCGGAAGACCGGTCTTTTCTTGGAAGGGGGCTTCCTAATTCTCCCTAGAGATGTATCCGATGAACACCTCATAGGGAATTTCTCGTCTCCCTTACCCCCTTGCTCCGCGGGTTCAGTGATCAAAGAGGTGTCCCCGCTAGATTTCGTGTCCACAAGCAATCTGCGAGCACTAGAACTTAGCCATCAAGCTGAATGCTCTGCCGTGTTAGGGAAGATTAAAAGGAGAGAAGTGGTTAAGAAGAGTGATTTGATATACTTGAGTCCAATACTCGGAGGACATGGATTAATCTTTAGAATAGAAAATAATTCGTTAGTCCCGTATGTGGGACACATGGAAATTGTATCTAGAATCTATGTGTCGTGTAACAGTTCCAGAACATGTACGGTGTTATTCAACAAGCCAGGGTGGGAGGGCAACTTCACACTCAACACCACTCTGTGTCGCAAACCTAGCACTCTACTACATCTCCAGGGGGTCAGATGCGTCTGGGCAAGTGGGATCGGGTTCGGTGTGAAAGGGCTATACTTCCCTCACCGGTCCTTTGTCCAATTATGGGATGATGAATACACGGCAGCATTAGACCAAGAAGAAATCTATCGACCCCCAACCTCCACTCCAGATATAGACACAGACATTCTAAGAGAATTAGAAGAGGAAACAGGCACTATATCGCGAGAGAGTTGGTGGTCTCAGACCCTTAATTATCTTTATCACATTGGGGGATTGATTTTTGCAGCCGCATTATTCTTCGTCTTCTGCTCTCTTTTGCGACAATTTTCCCCTATGGGTTGTCTACAATCCAGCCTGTTGTTATTCCAATGCGGACGCTTCAGGTCGGTGGGCTCTCTCTATGGGAGCAGCAACCGCAAAATCCGTCTCTTCAGTCGTCTCTCACGATTACAGAGGGAGAGCCGGCTGCCCCGATAATTTTGCTCGTTACTTCCCTCCCCTCCATTGCTTTTTGACTACGCTATTATAATATGTTCATTCGTGGTATCTTCGTGAGTAAACACCGCTATGACCGCACTATGTAACAACGGGCACAAATATAAAATATCACCATAAGCAAGTGGGGCGTTTGTGCATTGTACTTCAGTATAACTTGCCCAACATAATGATACAGTATATATATCTAACAGTAGCCGTAGCCACAGGCGCAAGTTCATCGGACCTTCAAAATGAAACACGACTATTAGATTTCAGTAGTAGTTAGTTCTACTGCCAGCAGCAGATTGCAATTTCAATCCGTGATTGAATAATTCCAGGTAGCAGGTATACGCGATATAGAAGTAGCAGGTAGCTTTGATGAAACTCTTGCAATTATAGAGCAACATCCAGATATAGAGTCGACGTGGGTTATAGGTGGAGGTGGAATTTATAAGGTAACTTACTAATTAAAAAAATATTTTCAGCACACTTGCCCAAAAAATGCATTAACAAAACCCTTATGCATGGTTCGAAATTATTTTTTTTTTAGTCAAATACTGACCACTGCAACGCAGATTTAATGTCATATTGACAAGAAATGTGGCTCAAATGAAGCAATCGGTAAGAAAATACAACATTTATTTGCGTCATAACTATTTAAGGCTCCTTGTTATGTAATATAAAGTCAGTTATATTTAACCATATAGCGCAGTGGTTAGTGACTGTGACTACTTAGCTACAAGGTCGAATCCCGGTTGGTCTATACGTTCCTATGATGAATTAATGTAGGTATTTTATATTTTATTTTGTATCCTAGTCACGACGTGGACGATTTATATTCTCATTCTATTAAATATATCTTTGCCTCGCTATAGTACAATATTATTTAAAAAAATATAGAAAAGAGAGAAAGACACTTATTAGCCCCATCACTAGGCGTTGCGTAGAGACGTCGGATCATTGCATGCTTCTACCGCACCGATTACGGGAAGTGTTCCGGAAGACCGGTCTTTTCTTGGAAGGGGGCTTCCTAATTCTCCCTAGAGATGTATCCGATGAACACCTCATAGGGAATTTCTAGTCTCCCTTACCACCTTGCTCCGCGGGTTCAGTGATCAAAGAGGTGTCCCCGCTAGATTTTGTGTCCACAAGCAATCTGCGAGCACTAGAACTTAGCCATCAAGCTGAATGCTCTGCCGTGTTAGGGAAGATTAAAAGGAGAGAAGTGTTTAAGAAGAGTGATTTGATATACTTGAGTCCAATACTCGGAGGACATGGATTAATCTTTAGAATAGAAAATAATTCGTTAGTCCCGTATGTGGGACACATGGAAATTGTATCTAGAATCTATGTGTCGTGTAACAGTTCCAGAACATGTACGGTGTTATTCAACAAGCCAGGGTGGGAGGGCAACTTCACACTCAACACCACTCTGTGTCGCAAACCTAGCACTCTACTACATCTCCAGGGGATCAGATGCGTCTGGGCAAGTGGGATCGGGTTCGGTGTGAAAGGGCTATACTTCCCTCATCGGTCCTTTGTCCAATTATGAGATGATGAATACACGGCAGCATTAGACCAAGAAGAAATCTATCGACCCCCAACCTCCACTCCAGATATAGACACAGACATTCTAAGAGAATTAGAAGAGGAAACAGGCACTATATCGCGAGAGAGTTGGTGGTCTCAGACCCTTAATTATCTTTATCACATTGGGGGATTGATTTTTGCAGCCGCATTATTCTTCGTCTTCTGCTCTCTTTTGCGACAATTTTCCCCTATGGGTTGTCTTCAATCCAGCCTGTTGTTATTCCAATGCGGACGCTTCAGGTCGGTGGGCTCTCTCTATGGGAGCAGCAACCGCAAAATCCGTCTCTTCAGTCGTCTCTCACGATTACAGAGGGAGAGCCGGCTACCCCGATAATTTTGCTCGTTACTTCCCTCCCCTCCATTGCTTTTTGACTACGTTATTATAATATGTTCATTCGTGGTATCTGCGTGAGTAAACACCGCTATGACCGCACTATGTAACAACGGGCACAAATATAAAATATCACCATAAGCAAGTGGGGCGTTTGTGCATTGTACTTCAGTATAACTTGCCCAACATAATGATACAGTATATATATCTAACAGTAGCCGTAGCCACAGGCGCAAGTTCATCGGACCTTCAAAATGAAACACGACTATTAGATTTCAGTAGTAGTTAGTTCTACTGCCAGCAGCAGATTGCAATTTCAATCCGTGATTGAATAATTCCAGGTAGCAGGTATACGCGATATAGAAGTAGCAGGTAGCTTTGATGAAACTCTTGCAATTATAGAGGAACATCCAGATATAGAGTCGACGTGGGTGATAGGTGGAGGTGGAATTTATAAGGTAACCTACTAATTAAAAAAATATTTTCAGCACACTTGCCCAAAAAATGCATTAACAAAACCTGTATGCATGGTTCGAAATTATTTTTTTTTAGTCAAATACTGACCACTGCAACGCAGATTTAATGTCATATTGACAAGAAATGTGGCTCAAATGAAGCAATCGGTAAGAAAATACAACATTTATTTGCGTCATAACTATTTAAGGCTCCTTGTTATGTAATATAAAGTCAGTTATATTTAACCATATAGCGCAGTGGTTAGTGACTGTGACTACTTAGCTACAAGGTCGAATCCCGGTTGGTCTATACCTTCCTATGATGAATTAATGTAGGTATTTTATATTTTATTTTGTATCCTAGTCACGACGTGGACGATTTATATTCTCATTCTATTAAATATATCTTTGCCTCGCTATAGTACAATATTATTTAAAAAAATATAGAAAAGAGAGAAAGACGCTTATTAGCCCTATCACTAGGCGTTGCGTAGAGACGTCGGATCATTGCATGCTTCTACCGCACCGATTACGGGAAGTGTTCCGGAAGACCGGTCTTTTCTTGGAAGGGGGCTTCCTAATTCTCCCTAGAGATGTATCCGATGAACACTTCAAAGGGAATTTCTCGTCTCCCTTACCCCCTTGCTCCGCGGGTTCAGTGATCAAAGAGGTGTCCCCGCTAGATTTTGTGTCCACAAGCAATCTGCGAGCACTAGAACTTAGCCATCAAGCTGAATGCTCTGCCGTGTTAGGGAAGATTAAAAGGTGAGAAGTGGTTAAGAAGAGTGATTTGATATACTTGAGTCCAATACTCGGAGGACATGGATTAATCTTTAGAATAGAAAATAATTCGTTAGTCCCGTATGTGGGACACATGGAAATTGTATCTAGAATCTATGTGTCGTGTAACAGTTCCAGAACATGTACGGTGTTATTCAACAAGCCAGGGTGGGAGGGCAACTTCACACTCAACACCACTCTGTGTCGCAAACCTAGCACTCTACTACATCTCCAGGGGGTCAGATGCGTCTGGGCAAGTGGGATCGGGTTCGGTGTGAAAGGGCTATACTTCCCTCACCGGTCCTTTGTCCAATTATGGGATGATGAATACACGGCAGCATTAGACCAAGAAGAAATCTATCGACCCCCAACCTCCACTCCAGATATAGACACAGACATTCTAAGAGAATTAGAAGAGGAAACAGGCACTATATCGCGAGAGAGTTGGTGGTCTCAGACCCTTAATTATCTTTATCACATTGGGGGATTGATTTTTGCAGCCGCATTATTCTTCGTCTTCTGCTCTCTTTTGCGACAATTTTCCCCTATGGGTTGTCTTCAATCCAGCCTGTTGTTATTCCAATGCGGACGCTTCAGGTCGGTGGGCTCTCTCTATGGGAGCAGCAACCGCAAAATCCGTCTCTTCAGTCGTCTCTCACGATTACAGAGGGAGAGCCGGCTGCCCCGATAATTTTGCTCGTTACTTCCCTCCCCTCCATTGCTTTTTGACTACGTTATTATAATATGTTCATTCGTGGTATCTTCGTGAGTAAACACCGCTATGACCGCACTATGTAACAACGGGCACAAATATAAAATATCACCATAAGCAAGTGGGGCGTTTGTGCATTGTACTTCAGTATAACTTGCCCAACATAATGATACAGTATATATATCTAACAGTAGCCGTAGCCACAGGCGCAAGTTCATCGGACCTTCAAAATGAAACACGACTATTAGATTTCAGTAGTAGTTAGTTCTACTGCCAGCAGCAGATTGCAATTTCAATCCGTGATTGAATAATTCCAGGTAGCAGGTATACGCGATATAGAAGTAGCAGGTAGCTTTGATGAAACTCTTGCAATTATAGAGGAACATCCAGATATAGAGTCGACGTGGGTGATAGGTGGAGGTGGAATTTATAAGGTAACCTACTAATTAAAAAAATATTTTCAGCACACTTGCCCAAAAAATGCATTAACAAAACCTGTATGCATGGTTCGAAATTATTTTTTTTTAGTCAAATACTGACCACTGCAACGCAGATTTAATGTCATATTGACAAGAAATGTGGCTCAAATGAAGCAATCGGTAAGAAAATACAACATTTATTTGCGTCATAACTATTTAAGGCTCCTTGTTATGTAATATAAAGTCAGTTATATTTAACCATATAGCGCAGTGGTTAGTGACTGTGACTACTTAGCTACAAGGTCGAATCCCGGTTGGTCTATACGTTCCTATGATGAATTAATGTAGGTATTTTATATTTTATTTTGTATCCTAGTCACGACGTGGACGATTTATATTCTCATTCTATTAAATATATCTTTGCCTCGCTATAGTACAATATTAATTTAAAAAATATAGAAAAGAGAGAAAGACGCTTATTAGCCCTATCACTAGGCGTTGCGTAGAGACGTCGGATCATTGCATGCTTCTACCGCACCGATTACGGGAAGTGTTCCGGAAGACCGGTCTTTTCTTGGAAGGGGGCTTCCTAATTCTCCCTAGAGATGTATCCGATGAACACCTCATAGGGAATTTCTCGTCTCCCTTACCCCCTTGCTCCGCGGGTTCAGTGATCAAAGAGGTGTCCCCGCTAGATTTTGTGTCCACAAGCAATCTGCGAGCACTAGAACTTAGCCATCAAGCTGAATGCTCTGCCGTGTTAGGGAAGATTAAAAGGAGAGAAGTGGTTAAGAAGAGTGATTTGATATACTTGAGTCCAATACTCGGAGGACATGGATTAATCTTTAGAATAGAAAATAATTCGTTAGTCCCGTATGTGGGACACATGGAAATTGTATCTAGAATCTATGTGTCGTGTAACAGTTCCAGAACATGTACGGTGTTATTCAACAAGCCAGGGTGGGAGGGCAACTTCACACTCAACACCACTCTGTGTCGCAAACCTAGCACTCTACTACATCTCCAGGGGGTCAGATGCGTCTGGGCAAGTGGGATCGGGTTCGGTGTGAAAGGGCTATACTTCCCTCACCAGTCCTTTGTCCAATTATGGGATGATGAATACACGGCAGCATTAGACCAAGAAGAAATCTATCGACCCCCAACCTCCACTCCAGATATAGACACAGACATTCTAAGAGAATTAGAAGAGGAAACAGGCACTATATCGCGAGAGAGTTGGTGGTCTCAGACCCTTAATTATCTTTATCACATTGGGGGATTGATTTTTGCAGCCGCATTATTCTTCGTCTTCTGCTCTCTTTTGCGACAATTTTCCCCTATGGGTTGTCTTCAATCCAGCCTGTTGTTATTCCAATGCGGACGCTTCAGGTCGGTGGGCTCTCTCTATGGGAGCAGCAACCGCAAAATCCGTCTCTTCAGTCGTCTCTCACGATTACAGAGGGAGAGCCGGCTGCCCCGATAATTTTGCTCGTTACTTCCCTCCCCTCCATTGCTTTTTGACTACGTTATTATAATATGTTCATTCGTGGTATCTTCGTGAGTAAACACCGCTATGACCGCACTATGTAACAACGGGCACAAATATAAAATATCACCATAAGCAAGTGGGGCGTTTGTGCATTGTACTTCAGTATAACTTGCCCAACATAATGATACAGTATATATATCTAACAGTAGCCGTAGCCACAGGCGCAAGTTCATCGGACCTTCAAAATGAAACACGACTATTAGATTTCAGTAGTAGTTAGTTCTACTGCCAGCAGCAGATTGCAATTTCAATCCGTGATTGAATAATTCCAGGTAGCAGGTATACGCGATATAGAAGTAGCAGGTAGCTTTGATGAAACTCTTGCAATTATAGAGGAACATCCAGATATAGAGTCGACGTGGGTGATAGGTGGAGGTGGAATTTATAAGGTAACCTACTAATTAAAAAAATATTTTCAGCACACTTGCCCAAAAAATGCATTAACAAAACCTGTATGCATGGTTCGAAATTATTTTTTTTTTAGTCAAATACTGACCACTGCAACGCAGATTTAATGTCATATTGACAAGAAATGTGGCTCAAATGAAGCAATCGGTAAGAAAATACAACATTTATTTGCGTCATAACTATTTAAGGCTCCTTGTTATGTAATATAAAGTCAGTTATATTTAACCATATAGCGCAGTGGTTAGTGACTGTGACTACTTAGCTACAAGGTCGAATCCCGGTTGGTCTATACGTTCCTATGATGAATTAATGTAGGTATTTTATATTTTATTTTGTATCCTAGTCACGACGTGGACGATTTATATTCTCATTCTATTAAATATATCTTTGCCTCGCTATAGTACAATATTATTTAAAAAAATATAGAAAAGAGAGAAAGACGCTTATTAGCCCTATCACTAGGCGTTGCGTAGAGACGTCGGATCATTGCATGCTTCTACCGCACCCATTACGAGAAGTGTTCCGGAAGACCGGTCTTTTCTTGGAAGGGGGCTTCCTAATTCTCCCTAGAGATGTATCCGATGAACACCTCATAGGGAATTTCTCGTCTCCCTTACCCCCTTGCTCCGCGGGTTCAGTGATCAAAGAGGTGTCCCCGCTAGATTTTGTGTCCACAAGCAATCTGCGAGCACTAGAACTTAGCACTAGAGCTGAATGCTCTGCCGTGTTAGGGAAGATTAAAAGAAGAGAAGTGGTTAAGAAGAGTGATTTGATATACTTGAGTCCAATACTCGGAGGACATGGATTAATCTTTAGAATAGAAAATAATTCGTTAGTCCCGTATGTGGGACACATGGAAATTGTATCTAGAATCTATGTGTCGTGTAACAGTTCCAGAACATGTACGGTGTTATTCAACAAGCCAGGGTGGGAGGGCAACTTCACACTCAACACCACTCTGTGTCGCAAACCTAGCACTCTACTACATCTCCAGGGGGTCAGATGCGTCTGGGCAAGTGGGATCGGGTTCGGTGTGAAAGGGCTATACTTCCCTCACCGGTCCTTTGTCCAATTATGGGATGATGAATACACGGCAGCATTAGACCAAGAAGAAATCTATCGACCCCTAACCTCCACTCCAGATATAGACACAGACATTCTAAGAGAATTAGAAGAGGAAACAGGCACTATATCGCGAGAGAGTTGGTGGTCTCAGACCCTTAATTATCTTTATCACATTGGGGGATTGATTTTTGCAGCCGCATTATTCTTCGTCTTCTGCTCTCTTTTGCGACAATTTTCCCCTATGGGTTGTCTTCAATCCAGCCTGTTGTTATTCCAATGCGGACGCTTCAGGTCGGTGGGCTCTCTCTATGGGAGCAGCAACCGCAAAATCCGTCTCTTCAGTCGTCTCTCACGATTACAGAGGGAGAGCCGGCTGCCCCGATAATTTTGCTCGTTACTTCCCTCCCCTCCATTGCTTTTTGACTACGTTATTATAATATGTTCATTCGTGGTATCTTCGTGAGTAAACACCGCTATGACCGCACTATGTAACAACGGGCACAAATATAAAATATCACCATAAGCAAGTGGGGCGTTTGTGCATTGTACTTCAGTATAACTTGCCCAACATAATGATACAGTATATATATCTAACAGTAGCCGTAGCCACAGGCGCAAGTTCATCGGACCTTCAAAATGAAACACGACTATTAGATTTCAGTAGTAGTTAGTTCTACTGCCAGCAGCAGATTGCAATTTCAATCCGTGATTGAATAATTCCAAGTAGCAGGTATACGCGATATAGAAGTAGCAGGTAGCTTTGATGAAACTCTTGCAATTATAGAGGAACATCCAGATATAGAGTCGACGTGGGTGATAGGTGGAGGTGGAATTTATAAGGTAACCTACTAATTAAAAAAATATTTTCAGCACACTTGCCCAAAAAATGCATTAACAAAACCTGTATGCATGGTTCGAAATTATTTTTTTTTTAGTCAAATACTGACCACTGCAACGCAGATTTAATGTCATATTGACAAGAAATGTGGCTCAAATGAAGCAATCGGTAAGAAAATACAACATTTATTTGCGTCATAACTATTTAAGGCTCCTTGTTATGTAATATAAAGTCAGTTATATTTAACCATATAGCGCAGTGGTTAGTGACTGTGACTACTTAGCTACAAGGTCGAATCCCGGTTGGTCTATACCTTCCTATGATGAATTAATGTAGGTATTTTATATTTTATTTTGTATCCTAGTCACGACGTGGACGATTTATATTCTCATTCTATTAAATATATCTTTGCCTCGCTATAGTACAATATTATTTAAAAAAATATAGAAAAGAGAGAAAGACACTTATTAGCCCTATCACTAGGCGTTGCGTAGAGACGTCGGATCATTGCATGCTTCTACCGAACCGATTACGAGAAGTGTTCCGGAAGACCGGTCTTTTCTTGGAAGGGGGCTTCCTAATTCTCCCTAGAGATGTATCCGATGAACACCTCATAGGGAATTTCTCGTCTCCCTTACCCCCTTGCTCCGCGGGTTCAGTGATCAAAGAGGTGTCCCCGCTAGATTTCGTGTCCACAAGCAATCTGCGAGCACTAGAACTTAGCCATCAAGCTGAATGCTCTGCCGTGTTAGGGAAGATTAAAAGGAGAGAAGTGGTTAAGAAGAGTGATTTGATATACTTGAGTCCAATACTCGGAGGACATGGATTAATCTTTAGAATAGAAAATAATTCGTTAGTCCCGTATGTGGGACACATGGAAATTGTATCTAGAATCTATGTGTCGTGTAACAGTTCCAGAACATGTACGGTGTTATTCAACAAGCCAGGGTGGGAGGGCAACTTCACACTCAACATCACTCTGTGTCGCAAACCTAGCACTCTACTACATCTCCAGGGGGTCAGATGCGTCTGGGCAAGTGGGATCGGGTTCGGTGTGAAAGGGCTATACTTCCCTCACCGGTCCTTTGTCCAATTATGGGATGATGAATACACGGCAGCATTAGACCAAGAAGAAATCTATCGACCCCCAACCTCCACTCCAGATATAGACACAGACATTCTAAGAGAATTAGAAGAGGAAACAGGCACTATATCGCGAGAGAGTTGGTGGTCTCAGACCCTTAATTATCTTTATCACATTGGGGGATTGATTTTTGCAGCCGCATTATTCTTCGTCTTCTGCTCTCTTTTGCGACAATTTTCCCCTATGGGTTGTCTTCAATCCAGCCTGTTGTTATTCCAATGCGGACGCTTCAGGTCGGTGGGCTCTCTCTATGGGAGCAGCAACCGCAAAATCCGTCTCTTCAGTCGTCTCTCACGATTACAGAGGGAGAGCCGGCTGCCCCGATAATTTTGCTCGTTACTTCCCTCCCCTCCATTGCTTTTTGACTACGTTATTATAATATGTTCATTCGTGGTATCTTCGTGAGTAAACACCGCTATGACCGCACTATGTAACAACGGGCACAAATATAAAATATCACCATAAGCAAGTGGGGCGTTTGTGCATTGTACTTCAGTATAACTTGCCCAACATAATGATACAGTATATATATCTAACAGTAGCCGTAGCCACAGGCGCAAGTTCATCGGACCTTCAAAATGAAACACGACTATTAGATTTCAGTAGTAGTTAGTTCTACTGCCAGCAGCAGATTGCAATTTCAATCCGTGATTGAATAATTCCAGGTAGCAGGTATACGCGATAAAGAAGTAGCAGGTAGCTTTGATGAAACTCTTGCAATTATAGAGGAACATCCAGATATAGAGTCGACGTGGGTGATAGGTGGAGGTGGAATTTATAAGGTAACCTACTAATTAAAAAAATATTTTCAGCACACTTGCCCAAAAAATGCATTAACAAAACCTGTATGCATGGTTCGAAATTATTTTTTTTTAGTCAAATACTGACCACTGCAACGCAGATTTAATGTCATATTGACAAGAAATGTGGCTCAAATGAAGCAATCGGTAAGAAAATACAACATTTATTTGCGTCATAACTATTTAAGGCTCCTTGTTATGTAATATAAAGTCAGTTATATTTAACCATATAGCGCAGTGGTTAGTGACTGTGACTACTTAGCTACAAGGTCGAATCCCGGTTGGTCTATACGTTCCTATGATGAATTAATGTAGGTATTTTATATTTTATTTTGTATCCTAGTCACGACGTGGACGATTTATATTCTCATTCTATTAAATATATCTTTGCCTCGCTATAGTACAATATTATTTAAAAAAATATAGAAAAGAGAGAAAGACGCTTATTAGCCCTATCACTAGGCGTTGCGTAGAGACGTCGGATCATTGCATGCTTCTACCGCACCGATTACGGGAAGTGTTCCGGAAGACCGGTCTTTTCTTGGAAGGGGGCTTCCTAATTCTCCCTAGAGATGTATCCGATGAACACCTCATAGGGAATTTCTCGTCTCCCTTACCCCCTTGCTCCGCGGGTTCAGTGATCAAAGAGGTGTCCCCGCTAGATTTTGTGTCCACAAGCAATCTGCGAGCACTAGAACTTAGCCATCAAGCTGAATGCTCTGCCGTGTTAGGGAAGATTAAAAGGAGAGAAGTGGTTAAGAAGAGTGATTTGATATACTTGAGTCCAATACTCGGAGGACATGGATTAATCTTTAGAATAGAAAATAATTCGTTAGTCCCGTATGTGGGACACATGGAAATTGTATCTAGAATCTATGTGTCGTGTAACAGTTCCAGAACATGTACGGTGTTATTCAACAAGCCAGGGTGGGAGGGCAACTTCACACTCAACACCACTCTGTGTCGCAAACCTAGCACTCTACTACATCTCCAGGGGGTCAGATGCGTCTGGGCAAGTGGGATCGGGTTCGGTGTGAAAGGGCTATACTTCCCTCACCGGTCCTTTGTCCAATTATGGGATGATGAATACACGGCAGCATTAGACCAAGAAGAAATCTATCGACCCCCAACCTCCACTCCAGATATAGACACAGACATTCTAAGAGAATTAGAAGAGGAAACAGGCACTATATCGCGAGAGAGTTGGTGGTCTCAGACCCTTAATTATCTTTATCACATTGGGGGATTGATTTTTGCAGCCGCATTATTCTTCGTCTTCTGCTCTCTTTTGCGACAATTTTCCCCTATGGGTTGTCTACAATCCAGCCTGTTGTTATTCCAATGCGGACGCTTCAGGTCGGTGGGC
The DNA here is from genome assembly GCF_905404315.1 of Leptidea sinapis. Taxonomy (NCBI): domain Eukaryota; kingdom Metazoa; phylum Arthropoda; class Insecta; order Lepidoptera; family Pieridae; genus Leptidea; species Leptidea sinapis. Next base: position 3,731,070 of record NC_066293.1, read on the forward strand.
TCTCTCTATGGGAGCAGCAACCGCAAAATCCGTCTCTTCAGTCGTCTCTCACGATTACAGAGGGAGAGCCGGCTGCCCCGATAATTTTGCTCGTTACTTCCCTCCCCTCCATTGCTTTTTGACTACGTTATTATAATATGTTCATTCGTGGTATCTTCGTGAGTAAACACCGCTATGACCGCACTATGTAACAACGGGCACAAATATAAAATATCACCATAAGCAAGTGGGGCGTTTGTGCATTGTACTTCAGTATAACTTGCCCAACATAATGATACAGTATATATATCTAACAGTAGCCGTAGCCACAGGCGCAAGTTCATCGGACCTTCAAAATGAAACACGACTATTAGATTTCAGTAGTAGTTAGTTCTACTGCCAGCAGCAGATTGCAATTTCAATCCGTGATTGAATAATTCCAGGTAGCAGGTATACGCGATATAGAAGTAGCAGGTAGCTTTGATGAAACTCTTGCAATTATAGAGGAACATCCAGATATAGAGTCGACGTGGGTGATAGGTGGAGGTGGAATTTATAAGGTAACCTACTAATTAAAAAAATATTTTCAGCACACTTGCCCAAAAAATGCATTAACAAAACCTGTATGCATGGTTCGAAATTATTTTTTTTTTAGTCAAATACTGACCACTGCAACGCAGATTTAATGTCATATTGACAAGAAATGTGGCTCAAATGAAGCAATCGGTAAGAAAATACAACATTTATTTGCGTCATAACTATTTAAGGCTCCTTGTTATGTAATATAAAGTCAGTTATATTTAACCATATAGCGCAGTGGTTAGTGACTGTGACTACTTAGCTACAAGGTCGAATCCCGGTTGGTCTATACGTTCCTATGATGAATTAATGTAGGTATTTTATATTTTATTTTGTATCCTAGTCACGACGTGGACGATTTATATTCTCATTCTATTAAATATATCTTTGCCTCGCTATAGTACAATATTATTTAAAAAAATATAGAAAAGAGAGAAAGACGCTTATTAGCCCTATCACTAGGCGTTGCGTAGAGACGTCGGATCATTGCATGCTTCTACCGCACCGATTACGGGAAGTGTTCCGGAAGACCGGTCTTTTCTTGGAAGGGGGCTTCCTAATTCTCCCTAGAGATGTATCCGATGAACACCTCATAGGGAATTTCTCGTCTCCCTTACCCCCTTGCTCCGCGGGTTCAGTGATCAAAGAGGTGTCCCCGCTAGATTTTGTGTCCACAAGCAATCTGCGAGCACTAGAACTTAGCCATCAAGCTGAATGCTCTGCCGTGTTAGGGAAGATTAAAAGGAGAGAAGTGGTTAAGAAGAGTGATTTGATATACTTGAGTCCAATACTCGGAGGACATGGATTAATCTTTAGAATAGAAAATAATTCGTTAGTCCCGTATGTGGGACACATGGAAATTGTATCTAGAATCTATGTGTCGTGTAACAGTTCCAGAACATGTACGGTGTTATTCAACAAGCCAGGGTGGGAGGGCAACTTCACACTCAACACCACTCTGTGTCGCAAACCTAGCACTCTACTACATCTCCAGGGGGTCAGATGCGTCTGGGCAAGTGGGATCGGGTTCGGTGTGAAAGGGCTATACTTCCCTCACCGGTCCTTTGTCCAATTATGGGATGATGAATACACGGCAGCATTAGACCAAGAAGAAATCTATCGACCCCCAACCTCCACTCCAGATATAGACACAGACATTCTAAGAGAATTAGAAGAGGAAACAGGCACTATATCGCGAGAGAGTTGGTGGTCTCAGACCCTTAATTATCTTTATCACATTGGGGGATTGATTTTTGCAGCCGCATTATTCTTCGTCTTCTGCTCTCTTTTGCGACAATTTTCCCCTATGGGTTGTCTACAATCCAGCCTGTTGTTATTCCAATGCGGACGCTTCAGGTCGGTGGGCTCTCTCTATGGGAGCAGCAACCGCAAAATCCGTCTCTTCAGTCGTCTCTCACGATTACAGAGGGAGAGCCGGCTGCCCCGATAATTTTGCTCGTTACTTCCCTCCCCTCCATTGCTTTTTGACTACGTTATTATAATATGTTCATTCGTGGTATCTTCGTGAGTAAACACCGCTATGACCGCACTATGTAACAACGGGCACAAATATAAAATACCACCATAAGCAAGTGGGGCGTTTGTGCATTGTACTTCAGTATAACTTGCCCAACATAATGATACAGTATATATATCTAACAGTAGCCGTAGCCACAGGCGCAAGTTCATCGGACCTTCAAAATGAAACACGACTATTAGATTTCAGTAGTAGTTAGTTCTACTGCCAGCAGCAGATTGCAATTTCAATCCGTGATTGAATAATTCCAGGTAGCAGGTATACGCGATATAGAAGTAGCAGGTAGCTTTGATGAAACTCTTGCAATTATAGAGGAACATCCAGATATAGAGTCGACGTGGGTGATAGGTGGAGGTGGAATTTATAAGGTAACCCACTAATTAAAAAAATATTTTCAGCACACTTGCCCAAAAAATGCATTAACAAAACCTGTATGCATGGTTCGAAATTATTTTTTTTTAGTCAAATACTGACCACTGCAACGCAGATTTAATGTCATATTGACAAGAAATGTGGCTCAAATGAAGCAATCGGTAAGAAAATACAACATTTATTTGCGTCATAACTATTTAAGGCTCCTTGTTATGTAATATAAAGTCAGTTATATTTAACCATATAGCGCAGTGGTTAGTGACTGTGACTACTTAGCTACAAGGTCGAATCCCGGTTGGTCTATACGTTCCTATGATGAATTAATGTAGGTATTTTATATTTTATTTTGTATCCTAGTCACGACGTGGACGATTTATATTCTCATTCTATTAAATATATCTTTGCCTCGCTATAGTACAATATTATTTAAAAAAATATAGAAAAGAGAGAAAGACACTTATTAGCCCTATCACTAGGCGTTGCGTAGAGACGTCGGATCATTGCATGCTTCTACCGAACCGATTACGAGAAGTGTTCCGGAAGACCGGTCTTTTCTTGGAAGGGGGCTTCCTAATTCTCCCTAGAGATGTATCCGATGAACACCTCATAGGGAATTTCTCGTCTCCCTTACCCCCTTGCTCCGCGGGTTCAGTGATCAAAGAGGTGTCCCCGCTAGATTTCGTGTCCACAAGCAATCTGCGAGCACTAGAACTTAGCCATCAAGCTGAATGCTCTGCCGTGTTAGGGAAGATTAAAAGGAGAGAAGTGGTTAAGAAGAGTGATTTGATATACTTGAGTCCAATACTCGGAGGACATGGATTAATCTTTAGAATAGAAAATAATTCGTTAGTCCCGTATGTGGGACACATGGAAATTGTATCTAGAATCTATGTGTCGTGTAAGAGTTCCAGAACATGTACGGTGTTATTTAACAAGCCAGGGTGGGAGGGCAACTTCACACTCAACACCACTCTGTGTCGCAAACCTAGCACACTACTACATGTCCAGGGGGTCAGATGCGTCTGGGCAAGTGGGATCGGGTTCGGTGTGAAAGGGCTATACTTCCCTCACCGGTCCTTTGTCCAATTATGGGATGATGAATACACGGCAGCATTAGACCAAGAAGAAATCTATCGACCCCCAACCTCCACTCCAGATATAGACACAGACATTCTAAGAGAATTAGAAGAGGAAACAGGCACTATATCGCGAGAGAGTTGGTGGTCTCAGACCCTTAATTATCTTTATCACATTGGGGGATTGATTTTTGCAGCCGCATTATTCTTCGTCTTCTGCTCTCTTTTGCGACAATTTTCCCCTATGGGTTGTCTTCAATCCAGCCTGTTGTTATTCCAATGCGGACGCTTCAGGTCGGTGGGCTCTCTCTATGGGAGCAGCAACCGCAAAATCCGTCTCTTCAGTCGTCTCTCACGATTACAGAGGGAGAGCCGGCTGCCCCGATAATTTTGCTCGTTACTTCCCTCCCCTCCATTGCTTTTTGACTACGTTATTATAATATGTTCATTCGTGGTATCTTCGTGAGTAAACACCGCTATGACCGCACTATGTAACAACGGGCACAAATATAAAATATCACCATAAGCAAGTGGGGCGTTTGTGCATTGTACTTCAGAATAACTTGCCCAACATAATGATACAGTATATATATCTAACAGTAGCCGTAGCCACAGGCGCAAGTTCATCGGACCTTCAAAATGAAACACGACTATTAGATTTCAGTAGTAGTTAGTTCTACTGCCAGCAGCAGATTGCAATTTCAATCCGTGATTGAATAATTCCAGGTAGCAGGTATACGCGATATAGAAGTAGCAGGTAGCTTTGATGAAACTCTTGCAATTATAGAGCAACATCCAGATATAGAGTCGACGTGGGTTATAGGTGGAGGTGGAATTTATAAGGTAACCTACTAATTAAAAAAATATTTTCAGCACACTTGCCCAAAAAATGCATTAACAAAACCTGTATGCATGGTTCGAAATTATTTTTTTTTAGTCAAATACTGACCACTGCAACGCAGATTTAATGTCATATTGACAAGAAATGTGGCTCAAATGAAGCAATCGGTAAGAAAATACAACATTTATTTGCGTCATAACTATTTAAGGCTCCTTGTTATGTAATATAAAGTCAGTTATATTTAACCATATAGCGCAGTGGTTAGTGACTGTGACTACTTAGCTACAAGGTCGAATCCCGGTTGGTCTATACGTTCCTATGATGAATTAATGTAGGTATTTTATATTTTATTTTGTATCCTAGTCACGACGTGGACGATTTATATTCTCATTCTATTAAATATATCTTTGCCTCGCTATAGTACAATATTATTTAAAAAAATATAGAAAAGAGAGAAAGACACTTATTAGCCCTATCACTAGGCGTTGCGTAGAGACGTCGGATCATTGCATGCTTCTACCGCACCCATTACGAGAAGTGTTCCGGAAGACCGGTCTTTTCTTGGAAGGGGGCTTCTTAATTCTCCCTAGAGATGTATCCGATGAACACCTCATAGGGAATTTCTCGTCTCCCTTACCCCCTTGCTCCGCGGGTTCAGTGATCAAAGAGGTGTCCCCGCTAGATTTTGTGTCCACAAGCAATCTGCGAGCACTAGAACTTAGCACTAGAGCTGAATGCTCTGCCGTGTTAGGGAAGATTAAAAGGAGAGAAGTGGTTAAGAAGAGTGATTTGATATACTTGAGTCCAATACTCGGAGGACATGGATTAATCTTTAGAATAGAAAATAATTCGTTAGTCCCGTATGTGGGACACATGGAAATTGTATCTAGAATCTATGTGTCGTGTAACAGTTCCAGAACATGTACGGTGTTATTCAACAAGCCAGGGTGGGAGGGCAACTTCACACTCAACACCACTCTGTGTCGCAAACCTAGCACTCTACTACATCTCCAGGTGGCCAGATGCGTCTGGGCAAGTGGGATCGGGTTCGGTGTGAAAGGGCTATACTTCCCTCACCGGTCCTTTGTCCAATTATGGGATGATGAATACACGGCAGCATTAGACCAAGAAGAAATCTATCGACCCCCAACCTCCACTCCAGATATAGACACAGACATTCTAAGAGAATTAGAAGAGGAAACAGGCACTATATCGCGAGAGAGTTGGTGGTCTCAGACCCTTAATTATCTTTATCACATTGGGGGATTGATTTTTGCAGCCGCATTATTCTTCGTCTTCTGCTCTCTTTTGCGACAATTTTCCCCTATGGGTTGTCTTCAATCCAGCCTGTTGTTATTCCAATGCGGACGCTTCAGGTCGGTGGGCTCTCTCTATGGGAGCAGCAACCGCAAAATCCGTCTCTTCAGTCGTCTCTCACGATTACAGAGGGAGAGCCGGCTGCCCCGATAATTTTGCTCGTTACTTCCCTCCCCTCCATTGCTTTTTGACTACGTTATTATAATATGTTCATTCGTGGTATCTTCGTGAGTAAACACCGCTATGACCGCACTATGTAACAACGGGCACAAATATAAAATATCACCATAAGCAAGTGGGGCGTTTGTGCATTGTACTTCAGTATAACTTGCCCAACATAATGATACAGTATATATATCTAACAGTAGCCGTAGCCACAGGCGCAAGTTCATCGGACCTTCAAAATGAAACACGACTATTAGATTTCAGTAGTAGTTAGTTCTACTGCCAGCAGCAGATTGCAATTTCAATCCGTGATTGAATAATTCCAGGTAGCAGGTATACGCGATATAGAAGTAGCAGGTAGCTTTGATGAAACTCTTGCAATTATAGAGGAACATCCAGATATAGAGTCGACGTGGGTGATAGGTGGAGGTGGAATTTATAAGGTAACCTACTAATTAAAAAAATATTTTCAGCACACTTGCCCAAAAAATGCATTAACAAAACCTGTATGCATGGTTCGAAATTATTTTTTTTTTAGTCAAATACTGACCACTGCAACGCAGATTTAATGTCATATTGACAAGAAATGTGGCTCAAATGAAGCAATCGGTAAGAAAATACAACATTTATTTGCGTCATAACTATTTAAGGCTCCTTGTTATGTAATATAAAGTCAGTTATATTTAACCATATAGCGCAGTGGTTAGTGACTGTGACTACTTAGCTACAAGGTCGAATCCCGGTTGGTCTATACGTTCCTATGATGAATTAATGTAGGTATTTTATATTTTATTTTGTATCCTAGTCACGACGTGGACGATTTATATTCTCATTCTATTAAATATATATTTGCCTCGCTATAGTACAATATTATTTAAAAAAATATAAAAAAGAGAGAAAGACACTTATTAGCCCTATCACTAGGCGTTGCGTAGAGACGTCGGATCATTGCATGCTTCTACCGGACCGATTACGAGAAGTGTTCCGGAAGACCGGTCTTTTCTTGGAAGGGGGCTTCCTAATTCTCCCTAGAGATGTATCCGATGAACACCTCATAGGGAATTTCTCGTCTCCCTTACCCCCTTGCTCCGCGGGTTCAGTGATCAAAGAGGTGTCCCCGCTAGATTTCGTGTCCACAAGCAATCTGCGAGCACTAGAACTTAGCCATCAAGCTGAATGCTCTGCCGTGTTAGGGAAGATTAAAAGGAGAGAAGTGGTTAAGAAGAGTGATTTGATATACTTGAGTCCAATACTCGGAGGACATGAATTAATCTTTAGAATAGAAAATAATTCATTAGTCCCGTATGTGGGACACATGGAAATTGTATCTAGAATCTATGTGTCGTGTAAGAGTTCCAGAACATGTACGGTGTTATTCAACAAGCCAGGGTGGGAGGGCAACTTCACACTCAACACCACTCTGTGTCGCAAACCTAGCACACTACTACATGTCCAGGGGGTCAGATGCGTCTGGGCAAGTGGGATCGGGTTCGGTGTGAAAGGGCTATACTTCCCTCACCGGTCCTTTGTCCAATTATGGGATGATGAATACACGGCAGCATTAGACCAAGAAGAAATCTATCGACCCCCAACCTCCACTCCAGATATAGACACAGACATTCTAAGAGAATTAGAAGAGGAAACAGGCACTATATCGCGAGAGAGTTGGTGGTCTCAGACCCTTAATTATCTTTATCACATTGGGGGATTGATTTTTGCAGCCGCATTATTCTTCGTCTTCTGCTCTCTTTTGCGACAATTTTCCCCTATGGGTTGTCTTCAATCCAGCCTGTTGTTATTCCAATGCGGACGCTTCAGGTCGGTGGGCTCTCTCTATGGGAGCAGCAACCGCAAAATCCGTCTCTTCAGTCGTCTCTCACGATTACAGAGGGAGAGCCGGCTGCCCTGATAATATTGCTCGTTACTTCCCTCCCCTCCATTGCTTTTTGACTACGTTATTATAATATGTTCATTCGTGGTATCTGCGTGAGTAAACACCGCTATGACCGCACTATGTAACAACGGGCACAAATATAAAATATCACCATAAGCAAGTGGGGCGTTTGTCCATTGTACTTCAGTATAACTTGCCCAACATAATGATACAGTATATATATCTAACAGTAGCCGTAGCCACAGGCGCAAGTTCATCGGACCTTCAAAATGAAACACGACTATTAGATTTCAGTAGTAGTTAGTTCTACTGCCCGCAGCAGATTGCAATTTCAATCCGTGATTGAATAATTCCAGGTAGCAGGTATACGCGATATAGAAGTAGCAGGTAGCTTTGATGAAACTCTTGCAATTATAGAGGAACATCCAGATATAGAGTCGACGTGGGTGATAGGTGGAGGTGGAATTTATAAGGTAACCTACTAATTAAAAAAATATTTTCAGCACACTTGCCCAAAAAATGCATTAACAAAACCTGTATGCATGGTTCGAAATTATTTTTTTTTTAGTCAAATACTGACCACTGCAACGCAGATTTAATGTCATATTGACAAGAAATGTGGCTCAAATGAAGCAATCGGTAAGAAAATACAACATTTATTTGCGTCATAACTATTTAAGGCTCCTTGTTATGTAATATAAAGTCAGTTATATTTAACCATATAGCGCAGTGGTTAGTGACTGTGACTACTTAGCTACAAGGTCGAATCCCGGTTGGTCTATACGTTCCTATGATGAATTAATGTAGGTATTTTATATTTTATTTTGTATCCTAGTCACGACGTGGACGATTTATATTCTCATTCTATTAAATATATCTTTGCCTCGCTATAGTACAATATTATTTAAAAAAATATAGAAAGGAGAGAAAGACACTTATTAGCCCTATCACTAGGCGTTGCGTAGAGACGTCGGATCATTGCATGCTTCTACCGCACCCATTACGAGAAGTGTTCCGGAAGACCGGTCTTTTCTTGGAAGGGGGCTTCCTAATTCTCCCTAGAGATGTATCCGATGAACACCTCATAGGGAATTTCTCGTCTCCCTTACCCCCTTGCTCCGCGGGTTCAGTGATCAAAGAGGTGTCCCCGCTAGATTTCGTGTCCACAAGCAATCTGCGAGCACTAGAACTTAGCACTAGAGCTGAATGCTCTGCCGTGTTAGGGAAGATTAAAAGGAGAGAAGTGGTTAAGAAGAGTGATTTGATATACTTGAGTCCAATACTCGGAGGACATGAATTAATCTTTAGAATAGAAAATAATTCGTTAGTCCCGTATGTGGGACACATGGAAATTGTATTTAGAATCTATGTGTCGTGTAACAGTTCCAGAACATGTACGGTGTTATTCAACAAGCCAGGGTGGGAGGGCAACTTCACACTCAACACCACTCTGTGTCGCAAACCTAGCACACTACTACATGTCCAGGGGGTCAGATGCGTCTGGGCAAGTGGGATCGGGTTCGGTGTGAAAGGGCTATACTTCCCTCACCGGTCCTTTGTCCAATTATGGGATGATGAATACACGGCAGCATTAGACCAAGAAGAAATCTATCGACCCCCAACCTCCACTCCAGATATAGACACAGACATTCTAAGAGAATTAGAAGAGGAAACAGGCACTATATCGCGAGAGAGTTGGTGGTCTCAGACCCTTAATTATCTTTATCACATTGGGGGATTGATTTTTGCAGCCGCATTATTCTTCGTCTTCTGCTCTCTTTTGCGACAATTTTCCCCTATGGGTTGTCTTCAATCCAGCCTGTTGTTATTCCAATGCGGACGCTTCAGGTCGGTGGGCTCTCTCTATGGGAGCAGCAACCGCAAAATCCGTCTCTTCAGTCGTCTCTCACGATTACAGAGGGAGAGCCGGCTGCCCCGATAATTTTGCTCGTTACTTCCCTCCCCTCCATTGCTTTTTGACTACGTTATTATAATATGTTCATTCGTGGTATCTGCGTGAGTAAACACCGCTATGACCGCACTATGTAACAACGGGCACAAATATAAAATATCACCATAAGCAAGTGGGGCGTTTGTCCATTGTACTTCAGTATAACTTGCCCAACATAATGATACAGTATATATATCTAACAGTAGCCGTAGCCACAGGCGCAAGTTCATCGGACCTTCAAAATGAAACACGACTATTAGATTTCAGTAGTAGTTAGTTCTACTGCCAGCAGCAGATTGCCATTTCAATCCGTGATTGAATAATTCCAGGTAGCAGGTATACGCGATATAGAAGTAGCAGGTAGCTTTGATGAAACTCTTGCAATTATAGAGGAACATCCAGATATAGAGTCGACGTGGGTGATAGGTGGAGGTGGAATTTATAAGGTAACCTACTAATTAAAAAAATATTTTCAGCACACTTGCCCAAAAAATGCATTAACAAAACCTGTATGCATGGTTCGAAATTATTATTTTTTTAGTCAAATACTGACCACTGCAACGCAGATTTAATGTCATATTGACAAGAAATGTGGCTCAAATGAAGCAATCGGTAAGAAAATACAACATTTATTTGCGTCATAACTATTTAAGGCTCCTTGTTATGTAATATAAAGTCAGTTTTATTTAACCATATAGCGCAGTGGTTAGTGACTGTGACTACTTAGCTACAAGGTCGAATCCCGGTTGGTCTATACGTTCCTATGATGAATTAATGTAGGTATTTTATATTTTATTTTGTATCCTAGTCACGACGTGGACGATTTATATTCTCATTCTATTAAATATATCTTTGCCTCGCTATAGTACAATATTATTTAAAAAAATATAGAAAAGAGAGAAAGACACTTATTAGCCCTATCACTAAGCGTTGCGTAGAGACGTCGGATCATTGCATGCTTCTACCGCACCCATTACGAGAAGTGTTCCGGAAGACCGGTCTTTTCTTGGAAGGGGGCTTCCTAATTCTCCCTAGAGATGTATCCGATGAACACCTCATAGGGAATTTCTCGTCTCCCTTACCCCCTTGCTCCGCGGGTTCAGTGATCAAAGAGGTGTCCCCGCTCGATTTCGTGTCCACAAGCAATCTGCGAGCACTAGAACTTAGCCATCAAGCTGAATGCTCTGCCGTGTTAGGGAAGATTAAAAGGAGAGAAGTGGTTAAGAAGAGTGATTTGATATACTTGAGTCCAATACTCGGAGGACATGGATTAATCTTTAGAATAGAAAATAATTCGTTAGTCCCGTATGTGGGACACATGGAAATTGTATCTAGAATCTATGTGTCGTGTAACAGTTCCAGAACATGTACGGTGTTATTCAACAAGCCAGGGTGGGAGGGCAACTTCACACTCAACACCACTCTGTGTCGCAAACCTAGCACTCTACTACATCTCCAGGGGGTCAGATGCGTCTGGGCAAGTGGGATCGGGTTCGGTGTGAAAGGGCTATACTTCCCTCACCGGTCCTTTGTCCAATTATGAGATGATGAATACACGGCAGCATTAGACCAAGAAGAAATCTATCGACCCCCAACCTCCACTCCAGATATAGACACAGACATTCTAAGAGAATTAGAAGAGGAAACAGGCACTATATCGCGAGAGAGTTGGTGGTCTCAGACCCTTAATTATCTTTATCACATTGGGGGATTGATTTTTGCAGCCGCATTATTCTTCGTCTTCTGCTCTCTTTTGCGACAATTTTCCCCTATGGGTTGTCTTCAATCCAGCCTGTTGTTATTCCAATGCGGACGCTTCAGGTCGGTGGGCTCTCTCTATGGGAGCAGCAACCGCAAAATCCGTCTCTTCAGTCGTCTCTCACGATTACAGAGGGAGAGCCGGCTGCCCCGATAATTTTGCTCGTTACTTCCCTCCCCTCCATTGCTTTTTGACTACGTTATTATAATATGTTCATTCGTGGTATCTTCGTGAGTAAACACCGCTATGACCGCACTATGTAACAACGGGCACAAATATAAAATATCACCATAAGCAAGTGGGGCGTTTGTGCATTGTACTTCAGTATAACTTGCCCAACATAATGATACAGTATATATATCTAACAGTAGCCGTAGCCACAGGCGCAAGTTCATCGGACCTTCAAAATGAAACACGACTATTAGATTTCAGTAGTAGTTAGTTCTACTGCCAGCAGCAGATTGCCATTTCAATCCGTGATTGAATAATTCCAGGTAGCAGGTATACGCGATATAGAAGTAGCAGGTAGCTTTGATGAAACTCTTGCAATTATAGAGGAACATCCAGATATAGAGTCGACGTGGGTGATAGGTGGAGGTGGAATTTATAAGGTAACCTACTAATTAAAAAAATATTTTCAGCACACTTGCCCAAAAAATGCATTAACAAAACCTGTATGCATGGTTCGAAATTATTATTTTTTTAGTCAAATACTGACCACTGCAACGCAGATTTAATGTCATATTGACAAGAAATGTGGCTCAAATGAAGCAATCGGTAAGAAAATACAACATTTATTTGCGTCATAACTATTTAAGGCTCCTTGTTATGTAATATAAAGTCAGTTTTATTTAACCATATAGCGCAGTGGTTAGTGACTGTGACTACTTAGCTACAAGGTCGAATCCCGGTTGGTCTATACGTTCCTATGATGAATTAATGTAGGTATTTTATATTTTATTTTGTATCCTAGTCACGACGTGGACGATTTATATTCTCATTCTATTAAATATATCTTTGCCTCGCTATAGTACAATATTATTTAAAAAAATATAGAAAAGAGAGAAAGACACTTATTAGCCCTATCACTAAGCGTTGCGTAGAGACGTCGGATCATTGCATGCTTCTACCGCACCCATTACGAGAAGTGTTCCGGAAGACCGGTCTTTTCTTGGAAGGGGGCTTCCTAATTCTCCCTAGAGATGTATCCGATGAACACCTCATAGGGAATTTCTCGTCTCCCTTACCCCCTTGCTCCGCGGGTTCAGTGATCAAAGAGGTGTCCCCGCTCGATTTCGTGTCCACAAGCAATCTGCGAGCACTAGAACTTAGCCATCAAGCTGAATGCTCTGCCGTGTTAGGGAAGATTAAAAGGAGAGAAGTGGTTAAGAAGAGTGATTTGATATACTTGAGTCCAATACTCGGAGGACATGGATTAATCTTTAGAATAGAAAATAATTCGTTAGTCCCGTATGTGGGACACATGGAAATTGTATCTAGAATCTATGTGTCGTGTAACAGTTCCAGAACATGTACGGTGTTATTCAACAAGCCAGGGTGGGAGGGCAACTTCACACTCAACACCACTCTGTGTCGCAAACCTAGCACTCTACTACATCTCCAGGGGGTCAGATGCGTCTGGGCAAGTGGGATCGGGTTCGGTGTGAAAGGGCTATACTTCCCTCACCGGTCCTTTGTCCAATTATGAGATGATGAATACACGGCAGCATTAGACCAAGAAGAAATCTATCGACCCCCAACCTCCACTCCAGATATAGACACAGACATTCTAAGAGAATTAGAAGAGGAAACAGGCACTATATCGCGAGAGAGTTGGTGGTCTCAGACCCTTAATTATCTTTATCACATTGGGGGATTGATTTTTGCAGCCGCATTATTCTTCGTCTTCTGCTCTCTTTTGCGACAATTTTCCCCTATGGGTTGTCTTCAATCCAGCCTGTTGTTATTCCAATGCGGACGCTTCAGGTCGGTGGGCTCTCTCTATGGGAGCAGCAACCGCAAAATCCGTCTCTTCAGTCGTCTCTCACGATTACAGAGGGAGAGCCGGCTGCCCCGATAATTTTGCTCGTTACTTCCCTCCCCTCCATTGCTTTTTGACTACGTTATTATAATATGTTCATTCGTGGTATCTTCGTGAGTAAACACCGCTATGACCGCACTATGTAACAACGGGCACAAATATAAAATATCACCATAAGCAAGTGGGGCGTTTGTGCATTGTACTTCAGTATAACTTGCCCAACATAATGATACAGTATATATATCTAACAGTAGCCGTAGCCACAGGCGCAAGTTCATCGGACCTTCAAAATGAAACACGACTATTAGATTTCAGTAGTAGTTAGTTCTACTGCCAGCAGCAGATTGCAATTTCAATCCGTAATTGAATAATTCCAGGTAGCAGGTATACGCGATATAGAAGTAGCAGGTAGCTTTGATGAAACTCTTGCAATTATAGAGCAACATCCAGATATAGAGTCGACGTGGGTTATAGGTGGAGGTGGAATTTATAAGGTAACCTACTAATTAAAAAAATATTTTCAGCACACTTGCCCAAAAAATGCATTAACAAAACCCTTATGCATGGTTCGAAATTATTTTTTTTTTAGTCAAATACTGACCACTGCAACGCAGATTTAATGTCATATTGACAAGAAATGTGGCTCAAATGAAGCAATCGGTAAGAAAATACAACATTTATTTGCGTCATAACTATTTAAGGCTCCTTGTTATGTAATATAAAGTCAGTTTTATTTAACCATATAGCGCAGTGGTTAGTGACTGTGACTACTTAGCTACAAGGTCGAATCCCGGTTGGTCTATACGTTCCTATGATGAATTAATGTAGGTATTTTATATTTTATTTTGTATCCTAGTCACGACGTGGACGATTTATATTCTCATTCTATTAAATATATCTTTGCCTCGCTATAGTACAATATTATTTAAAAAAATATAGAAAAGAGAGAAAGACACTTATTAGCCCCATCACTAGGCGTTGCGTAGAGACGTCGGATCATTGCATGCTTCTACCGCACCGATTACGGGAAGTGTTCCGGAAGACCGGTCTTTTCTTGGAAGGGGGCTTCCTAATTCTCCCTAGAGATGTATCCGATGAACACCTCATAGGGAATTTCTAGTCTCCCTTACCACCTTGCTCCGCGGGTTCAGTGATCAAAGAGGTGTCCCCGCTAGATTTTGTGTCCACAAGCAATCTGCGAGCACTAGAACTTAGCCATCAAGCTGAATGCTCTGCCGTGTTAGGGAAGATTAAAAGGAGAGAAGTGTTTAAGAAGAGTGATTTGATATACTTGAGTCCAATACTCGGAGGACATGGATTAATCTTTAGAATAGAAAATAATTCGTTAGTCCCGTATGTGGGACACATGGAAATTGTATCTAGAATCTATGTGTCGTGTAACAGTTCCAGAACATGTACGGTGTTATTCAACAAGCCAGGGTGGGAGGGCAACTTCACACTCAACACCACTCTGTGTCGCAAACCTAGCACTCTACTACATCTCCAGGGGGTCAGATGCGTCTGGGCAAGTGGGATCGGGTTCGGTGTGAAAGGGCTATACTTCCCTCACCGGTCCTTTGTCCAATTATGAGATGATGAATACACGGCAGCATTAGACCAAGAAGAAATCTATCGACCCCCAACCTCCACTCCAGATATAGACACAGACATTCTAAGAGAATTAGAAGAGGAAACAGGCACTATATCGCGAGAGAGTTGGTGGTCTCAGACCCTTAATTATCTTTATCACATTGGGGGATTGATTTTTGCAGCCGCATTATTCTTCGTCTTCTGCTCTCTTTTGCGACAATTTTCCCCTATGGGTTGTCTTCAATCCAGCCTGTTGTTATTCCAATGCGGACGCTTCAGGTCGGTGGGCTCTCTCTATGGGAGCAGCAACCGCAAAATCCGTCTCTTCAGTCGTCTCTCACGATTACAGAGGGAGAGCCGGCTGCCCCGATAATTTTGCTCGTTACTTCCCTCCCCTCCATTGCTTTTTGACTACGTTATTATAATATGTTCATTCGTGGTATCTTCGTGAGTAAACACCGCTATGACCGCACTATGTAACAACGGGCACAAATATAAAATATCACCATAAGCAAGTGGGGCGTTTGTGCATTGTACTTCAGTATAACTTGCCCAACATAATGATACAGTATATATATCTAACAGTAGCCGTAGCCACAGGCGCAAGTTCATCGGACCTTCAAAATGAAACACGACTATTAGATTTCAGTAGTAGTTAGTTCTACTGCCAGCAGCAGATTGCCATTTCAATCCGTGATTGAATAATTCCAGGTAGCAGGTATACGCGATATAGAAGTAGCAGGTAGCTTTGATGAAACTCTTGCAATTATAGAGGAACATCCAGATATAGAGTCGACGTGGGTGATAGGTGGAGGTGGAATTTATAAGGTAACCTACTAATTAAAAAAATATTTTCAGCACACTTGCCCAAAAAATGCATTAACAAAACCTGTATGCATGGTTCGAAATTATTATTTTTTTAGTCAAATACTGACCACTGCAACGCAGATTTAATGTCATATTGACAAGAAATGTGGCTCAAATGAAGCAATCGGTAAGAAAATACAACATTTATTTGCGTCATAACTATTTAAGGCTCCTTGTTATGTAATATAAAGTCAGTTTTATTTAACCATATAGCGCAGTGGTTAGTGACTGTGACTACTTAGCTACAAGGTCGAATCCCGGTTGGTCTATACGTTCCTATGATGAATTAATGTAGGTATTTTATATTTTATTTTGTATCCTAGTCACGACGTGGACGATTTATATTCTCATTCTATTAAATATATCTTTGCCTCGCTATAGTACAATATTATTTAAAAAAATATAGAAAAGAGAGAAAGACACTTATTAGCCCTATCACTAAGCGTTGCGTAGAGACGTCGGATCATTGCATGCTTCTACCGCACCCATTACGAGAAGTGTTCCGGAAGACCGGTCTTTTCTTGGAAGGGGGCTTCCTAATTCTCCCTAGAGATGTATCCGATGAACACCTCATAGGGAATTTCTCGTCTCCCTTACCCCCTTGCTCCGCGGGTTCAGTGATCAAAGAGGTGTCCCCGCTCGATTTCGTGTCCACAAGCAATCTGCGAGCACTAGAACTTAGCCATCAAGCTGAATGCTCTGCCGTGTTAGGGAAGATTAAAAGGAGAGAAGTGGTTAAGAAGAGTGATTTGATATACTTGAGTCCAATACTCGGAGGACATGGATTAATCTTTAGAATAGAAAATAATTCGTTAGTCCCGTATGTGGGACACATGGAAATTGTATCTAGAATCTATGTGTCGTGTAACAGTTCCAGAACATGTACGGTGTTATTCAACAAGCCAGGGTGGGAGGGCAACTTCACACTCAACACCACTCTGTGTCGCAAACCTAGCACTCTACTACATCTCCAGGGGGTCAGATGCGTCTGGGCAAGTGGGATCGGGTTCGGTGTGAAAGGGCTATACTTCCCTCACCGGTCCTTTGTCCAATTATGAGATGATGAATACACGGCAGCATTAGACCAAGAAGAAATCTATCGACCCCCAACCTCCACTCCAGATATAGACACAGACATTCTAAGAGAATTAGAAGAGGAAACAGGCATTATATCGCGAGAGAGTTGGTGGTCTCAGACCCTTAATTATCTTTATCACATTGGGGGATTGATTTTTGCAGCCGCATTATTCTTCGTCTTCTGCTCTCTTTTGCGACAATTTTCCCCTATGGGTTGTCTTCAATCCAGCCTGTTGTTATTCCAATGCGGACGCTTCAGGTCGGTGGGCTCTCTCTATGGGAGCAGCAACCGCAAAATCCGTCTCTTCAGTCGTCTCTCACGATTACAGAGGGAGAGCCGGCTGCCCCGATAATTTTGCTCGTTACTTCCCTCCCCTCCATTGCTTTTTGACTACGTTATTATAATATGTTCATTCGTGGTATCTTCGTGAGTAAACACCGCTATGACCGCACTATGTAACAAGGCGCAAGTTCATCGGACCTTCAAAATGAAACACGACTATTAGATTTCAGTAGTAGTTAGTTCTACTGCCAGCAGCAGATTGCCATTTCAATCCGTGATTGAATAATTCCAGGTAGCAGGTATACGCGATATAGAAGTAGCAGGTAGCTTTGATGAAACTCTTGCAATTATAGAGGAACATCCAGATATAGAGTCGACGTGGGTGATAGGTGGAGGTGGAATTTATAAGGTAACCTACTAATTAAAAAAATATTTTCAGCACACTTGCCCAAAAAATGCATTAACAAAACCTGTATGCATGGTTCGAAATTATTATTTTTTTAGTCAAATACTGACCACTGCAACGCAGATTTAATGTCATATTGACAAGAAATGTGGCTCAAATGAAGCAATCGGTAAGAAAATACAACATTTATTTGCGTCATAACTATTTAAGGCTCCTTGTTATGTAATATAAAGTCAGTTTTATTTAACCATATAGCGCAGTGGTTAGTGACTGTGACTACTTAGCTACAAGGTCGAATCCCGGTTGGTCTATACGTTCCTATGATGAATTAATGTAGGTATTTTATATTTTATTTTGTATCCTAGTCACGACGTGGACGATTTATATTCTCATTCTATTAAATATATCTTTGCCTCGCTATAGTACAATATTATTTAAAAAAATATAGAAAAGAGAGAAAGACACTTATTAGCCCTATCACTAAGCGTTGCGTAGAGACGTCGGATCATTGCATGCTTCTACCGCACCCATTACGAGAAGTGTTCCGGAAGACCGGTCTTTTCTTGGAAGGGGGCTTCCTAATTCTCCCTAGAGATGTATCCGATGAACACCTCATAGGGAATTTCTCGTCTCCCTTACCCCCTTGCTCCGCGGGTTCAGTGATCAAAGAGGTGTCCCCGCTCGATTTCGTGTCCACAAGCAATCTGCGAGCACTAGAACTTAGCCATCAAGCTGAATGCTCTGCCGTGTTAGGGAAGATTAAAAGGAGAGAAGTGGTTAAGAAGAGTGATTTGATATACTTGAGTCCAATACTCGGAGGACATGGATTAATCTTTAGAATAGAAAATAATTCGTTAGTCCCGTATGTGGGACACATGGAAATTGTATCTAGAATCTATGTGTCGTGTAACAGTTCCAGAACATGTACGGTGTTATTCAACAAGCCAGGGTGGGAGGGCAACTTCACACTCAACACCACTCTGTGTCGCAAACCTAGCACTCTACTACATCTCCAGGGGGTCAGATGCGTCTGGGCAAGTGGGATCGGGTTCGGTGTGAAAGGGCTATACTTCCCTCACCGGTCCTTTGTCCAATTATGAGATGATGAATACACGGCAGCATTAGACCAAGAAGAAATCTATCGACCCCCAACCTCCACTCCAGATATAGACACAGACATTCTAAGAGAATTAGAAGAGGAAACAGGCATTATATCGCGAGAGAGTTGGTGGTCTCAGACCCTTAATTATCTTTATCACATTGGGGGATTGATTTTTGCAGCCGCATTATTCTTCGTCTTCTGCTCTCTTTTGCGACAATTTTCCCCTATGGGTTGTCTTCAATCCAGCCTGTTGTTATTCCAATGCGGACGCTTCAGGTCGGTGGGCTCTCTCTATGGGAGCAGCAACCGCAAAATCCGTCTCTTCAGTCGTCTCTCACGATTACAGAGGGAGAGCCGGCTGCCCCGATAATTTTGCTCGTTACTTCCCTCCCCTCCATTGCTTTTTGACTACGTTATTATAATATGTTCATTCGTGGTATCTTCGTGAGTAAACACCGCTATGACCGCACTATGTAACAACGGGCACAAATATAAAATATCACCATAAGCAAGTGGGGCGTTTGTGCATTGTACTTCAGTATAACTTGCCCAACATAATGATACAGTATATATATCTAACAGTAGCCGTAGCCACAGGCGCAAGTTCATCGGACCTTCAAAATGAAACACGACTATTAGATTTCAGTAGTAGTTAGTTCTACTGCCAGCAGCAGATTGCCATTTCAATCCGTGATTGAATAATTCCAGGTAGCAGGTATACGCGATATAGAAGTAGCAGGTAGCTTTGATGAAACTCTTGCAATTATAGAGGAACATCCAGATATAGAGTCGACGTGGGTGATAGGTGGAGGTGGAATTTATAAGGTAACCTACTAATTAAAAAAATATTTTCAGCACACTTGCCCAAAAAATGCATTAACAAAACCTGTATGCATGGTTCGAAATTATTATTTTTTTAGTCAAATACTGACCACTGCAACGCAGATTTAATGTCATATTGACAAGAAATGTGGCTCAAATGAAGCAATCGGTAAGAAAATACAACATTTATTTGCGTCATAACTATTTAAGGCTCCTTGTTATGTAATATAAAGTCAGTTATATTTAACCATATAGCGCAGTGGTTAGTGACTGTGACTACTTAGCTACAAGGTCGAATCCCGGTTGGTCTATACGTTCCTATGATGAATTAATGTAGGTATTTTATATTTTATTTTGTATCCTAGTCACGACGTGGACGATTTATATTCTCATTCTATTAAATATATCTTTGCCTCGCTATAGTACAATATTATTTAAAAAAATATAGAAAAGAGAGAAAGACACTTATTAGCCCTATCACTAAGCGTTGCGTAGAGACGTCGGATCATTGCATGCTTCTACCGCACCCATTACGAGAAGTGTTCCGGAAGACCGGTCTTTTCTTGGAAGGGGGCTTCCTAATTCTCCCTAGAGATGTATCCGATGAACACCTCATAGGGAATTTCTCGTCTCCCTTACCCCCTTGCTCCGCGGGTTCAGTGATCAAAGAGGTGTCCCCGCTCGATTTCGTGTCCACAAGCAATCTGCGAGCACTAGAACTTAGCCATCAAGCTGAATGCTCTGCCGTGTTAGGGAAGATTAAAAGGAGAGAAGTGGTTAAGAAGAGTGATTTGATATACTTGAGTCCAATACTCGGAGGACATGGATTAATCTTTAGAATAGAAAATAATTCGTTAGTCCCGTATGTGGGACACATGGAAATTGTATCTAGAATCTATGTGTCGTGTAACAGTTCCAGAACATGTACGGTGTTATTCAACAAGCCAGGGTGGGAGGGCAACTTCACACTCAACACCACTCTGTGTCGCAAACCTAGCACTCTACTACATCTCCAGGGGGTCAGATGCGTCTGGGCAAGTGGGATCGGGTTCGGTGTGAAAGGGCTATACTTCCCTCACCGGTCCTTTGTCCAATTATGAGATGATGAATACACGGCAGCATTAGACCAAGAAGAAATCTATCGACCCCCAACCTCCACTCCAGATATAGACACAGACATTCTAAGAGAATTAGAAGAGGAAACAGGCACTATATCGCGAGAGAGTTGGTGGTCTCAGACCCTTAATTATCTTTATCACATTGGGGGATTGATTTTTGCAGCCGCATTATTCTTCGTCTTCTGCTCTCTTTTGCGACAATTTTCCCCTATGGGTTGTCTTCAATCCAGCCTGTTGTTATTCCAATGCGGACGCTTCAGGTCGGTGGGCTCTCTCTATGGGAGCAGCAACCGCAAAATCCGTCTCTTCAGTCGTCTCTCACGATTACAGAGGGAGAGCCGGCTGCCCCGATAATTTTGCTCGTTACTTCCCTCCCCTCCATTGCTTTTTGACTACGTTATTATAATATGTTCATTCGTGGTATCTTCGTGAGTAAACACCGCTATGACCGCACTATGTAACAACGGGCACAAATATAAAATATCACCATAAGCAAGTGGGGCGTTTGTGCATTGTACTTCAGTATAACTTGCCCAACATAATGATACAGTATATATATCTAACAGTAGCCGTAGCCACAGGCGCAAGTTCATCGGACCTTCAAAATGAAACACGACTATTAGATTTCAGTAGTAGTTAGTTCTACTGCCAGCAGCAGATTGCAATTTCAATCCGTGATTGAATAATTCCAGGTAGCAGGTATACGCGATATAGAAGTAGCAGGTAGCTTTGATGAAACTCTTGCAATTATAGAGGAACATCCAGATATAGAGTCGACGTGGGTGATAGGTGGAGGTGGAATTTATAAGGTAACCTACTAATTAAAAAAATATTTTCAGCACACTTGCCCAAAAAATGCATTAACAAAACCTGTATGCATGGTTCGAAATTATTTTTTTTTAGTCAAATACTGACCACTGCAACGCAGATTTAATGTCATATTGACAAGAAATGTGGCTCAAATGAAGCAATCGGTAAGAAAATACAACATTTATTTGCGTCATAACTATTTAAGGCTCCTTGTTATGTAATATAAAGTCAGTTATATTTAACCATATAGCGCAGTGGTTAGTGACTGTGACTACTTAGCTACAAGGTCGAATCCCGGTTGGTCTATACGTTCCTATGATGAATTAATGTAGGTATTTTATATTTTATTTTGTATCCTAGTCACGACGTGGACGATTTATATTCTCATTCTATTAAATATATCTTTGCCTCGCTATAGTACAATATTATTTAAAAAAATATAGAAAAGAGAGAAAGACACTTATTAGCCCTATCACTAGGCGTTGCGTAGAGACGTCGGATCATTGCATGCTTCTACCGGACCGATTACGAGAAGTGTTCCGGAAGACCGGTCTTTTCTTGGAAGGGGGCTTCCTAATTCTCCCTAGAGATGTATCCGATGAACACCTCATAGGGAATTTCTCGTCTCCCTTACCCCCTTGCTCCGCGGGTTCAGTGATCAAAGAGGTGTCCCCGCTAGATTTCGTGTCCACAAGCAATCTGTGAGCACTAGAACTTAGCCATCAAGCTGAATGCTCTGCCGTGTAAGGGAAGATTAAAAGGAGAGAAGTGGTTAAGAAGAGTGATTTGATATACTTGAGTCCAATACTCGGAGGACATGAATTAATCTTTAGAATAGAAAATAATTCGTTAGTCCCGTATGTGGGACACATGGAAATTGTATCTAGAATCTATGTGTCGTGTAACAGTTCCAGAACATGTACGGTGTTATTCAACAAGCCAGGGTGGGAGGGCAACTTCACACTCAACACCACTCTGTGTCGCAAACCTAGCACACTACTACATGTCCAGGGGGTCAGATGCGTCTGGGCAAGTGGGATCGGGTTCGGTGTGAAAGGGCTATACTTCCCTCACCGGTCCTTTGTCCAATTATGGGATGATGAATACACGGCAGCATTAGACCAAGAAGAAATCTATCGACCCCCAACCTCCACTCCAGATATAGACACAGACATTCTAAGAGAATTAGAAGAGGAAACAGGCACTATATCGCGAGAGAGTTGGTGGTCTCAGACCCTTAATTATCTTTATCACATTGGGGGATTGATTTTTGCAGCCGCATTATTCTTCGTCTTCTGCTCTCTTTTGCGACAATTTTCCCCTATGGGTTGTCTTCAATCCAGCCTGTTGTTATTCCAATGCGGACGCTTCAGGTCGGTGGGCTCTCTCTATGGGAGCAGCAACCGCAAAATCCGTCTCTTCAGTCGTCTCTCACGATTACAGAGGGAGAGCCGGCTGCCCCGATAATTTTGCTCGTTACTTCCCTCCCCTCCATTGCTTTTTGACTACGTTATTATAATATGTTCATTCGTGGTATCTTCGTGAGTAAACACCGCTATGACCGCACTATGTAACAACGGGCACAAATATAAAATATCACCATAAGCAAGTGGGGCGTTTGTGCATTGTACTTCAGTATAACTTGCCCAACATAATGATACAGTATATATATCTAACAGTAGCCGTAGCCACAGGCGCAAGTTCATCGGACCTTCAAAATGAAACACGACTATTAGATTTCAGTAGTAGTTAGTTCTACTGCCAGCAGCAGATTGCCATTTCAATCCGTGATTGAATAATTCCAGGTAGCAGGTATACGCGATATAGAAGTAGCAGGTAGCTTTGATGAAACTCTTGCAATTATAGAGGAACATCCAGATATAGAGTCGACGTGGGTGATAGGTGGAGGTGGAATTTATAAGGTAACCTACTAATTAAAAAAATATTTTCAGCACACTTGCCCAAAAAATGCATTAACAAAACCTGTATGCATGGTTTGAAATTATTATTTTTTTAGTCAAATACTGACCACTGCAACGCAGATTTAATGTCATATTGACAAGAAATGTGGCTCAAATGAAGCAATCGGTAAGAAAATACAACATTTATTTGCGTCATAACTATTTAAGGCTCCTTGTTATGTAATATAAAGTCAGTTTTATTTAACCATATAGCGCAGTGGTTAGTGACTGTGACTACTTAGCTACAAGGTCGAATCCCGGTTGGTCTATACGTTCCTATGATGAATTAATGTAGGTATTTTATATTTTATTTTGTATCCTAGTCACGACGTGGACGATTTATATTCTCATTCTATTAAATATATCTTTGCCTCGCTATAGTACAATATTATTTAAAAAAATATAGAAAAGAGAGAAAGACACTTATTAGCCCTATCACTAAGCGTTGCGTAGAGACGTCGGATCATTGCATGCTTCTACCGCACCCATTACGAGAAGTGTTCCGGAAGACCGGTCTTTTCTTGGAAGGGGGCTTCCTAATTCTCCCTAGAGATGTATCCGATGAACACCTCATAGGGAATTTCTCGTCTCCCTTACCCCCTTGCTCCGCGGGTTCAGTGATCAAAGAGGTGTCCCCGCTCGATTTCGTGTCCACAAGCAATCTGCGAGCACTAGAACTTAGCCATCAAGCTGAATGCTCTGCCGTGTTAGGGAAGATTAAAAGGAGAGAAGTGGTTAAGAAGAGTGATTTGATATACTTGAGTCCAATACTCGGAGGACATGGATTAATCTTTAGAATAGAAAATAATTCGTTAGTCCCGTATGTGGGACACATGGAAATTGTATCTAGAATCTATGTGTCGTGTAACAGTTCCAGAACATGTACGGTGTTATTCAACAAGCCAGGGTGGGAGGGCAACTTCACACTCAACACCACTCTGTGTCGCAAACCTAGCACTCTACTACATCTCCAGGGGGTCAGATGCGTCTGGGCAAGTGGGATCGGGTTCGGTGTGAAAGGGCTATACTTCCCTCACCGGTCCTTTGTCCAATTATGAGATGATGAATACACGGCAGCATTAGACCAAGAAGAAATCTATCGACCCCCAACCTCCACTCCAGATATAGACACAGACATTCTAAGAGAATTAGAAGAGGAAACAGGCATTATATCGCGAGAGAGTTGGTGGTCTCAGACCCTTAATTATCTTTATCACATTGGGGGATTGATTTTTGCAGCCGCATTATTCTTCGTCTTCTGCTCTCTTTTGCGACAATTTTCCCCTATGGGTTGTCTTCAATCCAGCCTGTTGTTATTCCAATGCGGACGCTTCAGGTCGGTGGGCTCTCTCTATGGGAGCAGCAACCGCAAAATCCGTCTCTTCAGTCGTCTCTCACGATTACAGAGGGAGAGCCGGCTGCCCCGATAATTTTGCTCGTTACTTCCCTCCCCTCCATTGCTTTTTGACTACGTTATTATAATATGTTCATTCGTGGTATCTTCGTGAGTAAACACCGCTATGACCGCACTATGTAACAACGGGCACAAATATAAAATATCACCATAAGCAAGTGGGGCGTTTGTGCATTGTACTTCAGTATAACTTGCCCAACATAATGATACAGTATATATATCTAACAGTAGCCGTAGCCACAGGCGCAAGTTCATCGGACCTTCAAAATGAAACACGACTATTAGATTTCAGTAGTAGTTAGTTCTACTGCCAGCAGCAGATTGCAATTTCAATCCGTAATTGAATAATTCCAGGTAGCAGGTATACGCGATATAGAAGTAGCAGGTAGCTTTGATGAAACTCTTGCAATTATAGAGCAACATCCAGATATAGAGTCGACGTGGGTTATAGGTGGAGGTGGAATTTATAAGGTAACCTACTAATTAAAAAAATATTTTCAGCACACTTGCCCAAAAAATGCATTAACAAAACCCTTATGCATGGTTCGAAATTATTTTTTTTTTAGTCAAATACTGACCACTGCAACGCAGATTTAATGTCATATTGACAAGAAATGTGGCTCAAATGAAGCAATCGGTAAGAAAATACAACATTTATTTGCGTCATAACTATTTAAGGCTCCTTGTTATGTAATATAAAGTCAGTTATATTTAACCATATAGCGCAGTGGTTAGTGACTGTGACTACTTAGCTACAAGGTCGAATCCCGGTTGGTCTATACGTTCCTATGATGAATTAATGTAGGTATTTTATATTTTATTTTGTATCCTAGTCACGACGTGGACGATTTATATTCTCATTCTATTAAATATATCTTTGCCTCGCTATAGTACAATATTATTTAAAAAAATATAGAAAAGAGAGAAAGACACTTATTAGCCCCATCACTAGGCGTTGCGTAGAGACGTCGGATCATTGCATGCTTCTACCGCACCGATTACGGGAAGTGTTCCGGAAGACCGGTCTTTTCTTGGAAGGGGGCTTCCTAATTCTCCCTAGAGATGTATCCGATGAACACCTCATAGGGAATTTCTAGTCTCCCTTACCACCTTGCTCCGCGGGTTCAGTGATCAAAGAGGTGTCACCGCTAGATTTTGTGTCCACAAGCAATCTGCGAGCACTAGAACTTAGCCATCAAGCTGAATGCTCTGCCGTGTTAGGGAAGATTAAAAGGAGAGAAGTGTTTAAGAAGAGTGATTTGATATACTTGAGTCCAATACTCGGAGGACATGGATTAATCTTTAGAATAGAAAATAATTCGTTAGTCCCGTATGTGGGACACATGGAAATTGTATCTAGAATCTATGTGTCGTGTAACAGTTCCAGAACATGTACGGTGTTATTCAACAAGCCAGGGTGGGAGGGCAACTTCACACTCAACACCACTCTGTGTCGCAAACCTAGCACTCTACTACATCTCCAGGGGGTCAGATGCGTCTGGGCAAGTGGGATCGGGTTCGGTGTGAAAGGGCTATACTTCCCTCACCGGTCCTTTGTCCAATTATGAGATGATGAATACACGGCAGCATTAGACCAAGAAGAAATCTATCGACCCCCAACCTCCACTCCAGATATAGACACAGACATTCTAAGAGAATTAGAAGAGGAAACAGGCACTATATCGCGAGAGAGTTGGTGGTCTCAGACCCTTAATTATCTTTATCACATTGGGGGATTGATTTTTGCAGCCGCATTATTCTTCGTCTTCTGCTCTCTTTTGCGACAATTTTCCCCTATGGGTTGTCTTCAATCCAGCCTGTTGTTATTCCAATGCGGACGCTTCAGGTCGGTGGGCTCTCTCTATGGGAGCAGCAACCGCAAAATCCGTCTCTTCAGTCGTCTCTCACGATTACAGAGGGAGAGCCGGCTGCCCCGATAATTTTGCTCGTTACTTCCCTCCCCTCCATTGCTTTTTGACTACGTTATTATAATATGTTCATTCGTGGTATCTTCGTGAGTAAACACCGCTATGACCGCACTATGTAACAACGGGCACAAATATAAAATATCACCATAAGCAAGTGGGGCGTTTGTGCATTGTACTTCAGTATAACTTGCCCAACATAATGATACAGTATATATATCTAACAGTAGCCGTAGCCACAGGCGCAAGTTCATCGGACCTTCAAAATGAAACACGACTATTAGATTTCAGTAGTAGTTAGTTCTACTGCCAGCAGCAGATTGCCATTTCAATCCGTGATTGAATAATTCCAGGTAGCAGGTATACGCGATATAGAAGTAGCAGGTAGCTTTGATGAAACTCTTGCAATTATAGAGGAACATCCAGATATAGAGTCGACGTGGGTGATAGGTGGAGGTGGAATTTATAAGGTAACCTACTAATTAAAAAAATATTTTCAGCACACTTGCCCAAAAAATGCATTAACAAAACCTGTATGCATGGTTTGAAATTATTATTTTTTTAGTCAAATACTGACCACTGCAACGCAGATTTAATGTCATATTGACAAGAAATGTGGCTCAAATGAAGCAATCGGTAAGAAAATACAACATTTATTTGCGTCATAACTATTTAAGGCTCCTTGTTATGTAATATAAAGTCAGTTTTATTTAACCATATAGCGCAGTGGTTAGTGACTGTGACTACTTAGCTACAAGGTCGAATCCCGGTTGGTCTATACGTTCCTATGATGAATTAATGTAGGTATTTTATATTTTATTTTGTATCCTAGTCACGACGTGGACGATTTATATTCTCATTCTATTAAATATATCTTTGCCTCGCTATAGTACAATATTATTTAAAAAAATATAGAAAAGAGAGAAAGACACTTATTAGCCCTATCACTAAGCGTTGCGTAGAGACGTCGGATCATTGCATGCTTCTACCGCACCCATTACGAGAAGTGTTCCGGAAGACCGGTCTTTTCTTGGAAGGGGGCTTCCTAATTCTCCCTAGAGATGTATCCGATGAACACCTCATAGGGAATTTCTCGTCTCCCTTACCCCCTTGCTCCGCGGGTTCAGTGATCAAAGAGGTGTCCCCGCTCGATTTCGTGTCCACAAGCAATCTGCGAGCACTAGAACTTAGCCATCAAGCTGAATGCTCTGCCGTGTTAGGGAAGATTAAAAGGAGAGAAGTGGTTAAGAAGAGTGATTTGATATACTTGAGTCCAATACTCGGAGGACATGGATTAATCTTTAGAATAGAAAATAATTCGTTAGTCCCGTATGTGGGACACATGGAAATTGTATCTAGAATCTATGTGTCGTGTAACAGTTCCAGAACATGTACGGTGTTATTCAACAAGCCAGGGTGGGAGGGCAACTTCACACTCAACACCACTCTGTGTCGCAAACCTAGCACTCTACTACATCTCCAGGGGGTCAGATGCGTCTGGGCAAGTGGGATCGGGTTCGGTGTGAAAGGGCTATACTTCCCTCACCGGTCCTTTGTCCAATTATGAGATGATGAATACACGGCAGCATTAGACCAAGAAGAAATCTATCGACCCCCAACCTCCACTCCAGATATAGACACAGACATTCTAAGAGAATTAGAAGAGGAAACAGGCACTATATCGCGAGAGAGTTGGTGGTCTCAGACCCTTAATTATCTTTATCACATTGGGGGATTGATTTTTGCAGCCGCATTATTCTTCGTCTTCTGCTCTCTTTTGCGACAATTTTCCCCTATGGGTTGTCTTCAATCCAGCCTGTTGTTATTCCAATGCGGACGCTTCAGGTCGGTGGGCTCTCTCTATGGGAGCAGCAACCGCAAAATCCGTCTCTTCAGTCGTCTCTCACGATTACAGAGGGAGAGCCGGCTGCCCCGATAATTTTGCTCGTTACTTCCCTCCCCTCCATTGCTTTTTGACTACGTTATTATAATATGTTCATTCGTGGTATCTTCGTGAGTAAACACCGCTATGACCGCACTATGTAACAACGGGCACAAATATAAAATATCACCATAAGCAAGTGGGGCGTTTGTGCATTGTACTTCAGTATAACTTGCCCAACATAATGATACAGTATATATATCTAACAGTAGCCGTAGCCACAGGCGCAAGTTCATCGGACCTTCAAAATGAAACACGACTATTAGATTTCAGTAGTAGTTAGTTCTACTGCCAGCAGCAGATTGCAATTTCAATCCGTAATTGAATAATTCCAGGTAGCAGGTATACGCGATATAGAAGTAGCAGGTAGCTTTGATGAAACTCTTGCAATTATAGAGCAACATCCAGATATAGAGTCGACGTGGGTTATAGGTGGAGGTGGAATTTATAAGGTAACCTACTAATTAAAAAAATATTTTCAGCACACTTGCCCAAAAAATGCATTAACAAAACCCTTATGCATGGTTCGAAATTATTTTTTTTTTAGTCAAATACTGACCACTGCAACGCAGATTTAATGTCATATTGACAAGAAATGTGGCTCAAATGAAGCAATCGGTAAGAAAATACAACATTTATTTGCGTCATAACTATTTAAGGCTCCTTGTTATGTAATATAAAGTCAGTTATATTTAACCATATAGCGCAGTGGTTAGTGACTGTGACTACTTAGCTACAAGGTCGAATCCCGGTTGGTCTATACGTTCCTATGATGAATTAATGTAGGTATTTTATATTTTATTTTGTATCCTAGTCACGACGTGGACGATTTATATTCTCATTCTATTAAATATATCTTTGCCTCGCTATAGTACAATATTATTTAAAAAAATATAGAAAAGAGAGAAAGACACTTATTAGCCCCATCACTAGGCGTTGCGTAGAGACGTCGGATCATTGCATGCTTCTACCGCACCGATTACGGGAAGTGTTCCGGAAGACCGGTCTTTTCTTGGAAGGGGGCTTCCTAATTCTCCCTAGAGATGTATCCGATGAACACCTCATAGGGAATTTCTAGTCTCCCTTACCACCTTGCTCCGCGGGTTCAGTGATCAAAGAGGTGTCCCCGCTAGATTTTGTGTCCACAAGCAATCTGCGAGCACTAGAACTTAGCCATCAAGCTGAATGCTCTGCCGTGTTAGGGAAGATTAAAAGGAGAGAAGTGTTTAAGAAGAGTGATTTGATATACTTGAGTCCAATACTCGGAGGACATGGATTAATCTTTAGAATAGAAAATAATTCGTTAGTCCCGTATGTGGGACACATGGAAATTGTATCTAGAATCTATGTGTCGTGTAACAGTTCCAGAACATGTACGGTGTTATTCAACAAGCCAGGGTGGGAGGGCAACTTCACACTCAACACCACTCTGTGTCGCAAACCTAGCACTCTACTACATCTCCAGGGGGTCAGATGCGTCTGGGCAAGTGGGATCGGGTTCGGTGTGAAAGGGCTATACTTCCCTCACCGGTCCTTTGTCCAATTATGAGATGATGAATACACGGCAGCATTAGACCAAGAAGAAATCTATCGACCCCCAACCTCCACTCCAGATATAGACACAGACATTCTAAGAGAATTAGAAGAGGAAACAGGCACTATATCGCGAGAGAGTTGGTGGTCTCAGACCCTTAATTATCTTTATCACATTGGGGGATTGATTTTTGCAGCCGCATTATTCTTCGTCTTCTGCTCTCTTTTGCGACAATTTTCCCCTATGGGTTGTCTTCAATCCAGCCTGTTGTTATTCCAATGCGGACGCTTCAGGTCGGTGGGCTCTCTCTATGGGAGCAGCAACCGCAAAATCCGTCTCTTCAGTCGTCTCTCACGATTACAGAGGGAGAGCCGGCTGCCCCGATAATTTTGCTCGTTACTTCCCTCCCCTCCATTGCTTTTTGACTACGTTATTATAATATGTTCATTCGTGGTATCTTCGTGAGTAAACACCGCTATGACCGCACTATGTAACAACGGGCACAAATATAAAATATCACCATAAGCAAGTGGGGCGTTTGTGCATTGTACTTCAGTATAACTTGCCCAACATAATGATACAGTATATATATCTAACAGTAGCCGTAGCCACAGGCGCAAGTTCATCGGATCTTCAAAATGAAACACGACTATTAGATTTCAGTAGTAGTTAGTTCTACTGCCAGCAGCAGATTGCCATTTCAATCCGTGATTGAATAATTCCAGGTAGCAGGTATACGCGATATAGAAGTAGCAGGTAGCTTTGATGAAACTCTTGCAATTATAGAGGAACATCCAGATATAGAGTCGACGTGGGTGATAGGTGGAGGTGGAATTTATAAGGTAACCTACTAATTAAAAAAATATTTTCAGCACACTTGCCCAAAAAATGCATTAACAAAACCTGTATGCATGGTTCGAAATTATTATTTTTTTAGTCAAATACTGACCACTGCAACGCAGATTTAATGTCATATTGACAAGAAATGTGGCTCAAATGAAGCAATCGGTAAGAAAATACAACATTTATTTGCGTCATAACTATTTAAGGCTCCTTGTTATGTAATATAAAGTCAGTTTTATTTAACCATATAGCGCAGTGGTTAGTGACTGTGACTACTTAGCTACAAGGTCGAATCCCGGTTGGTCTATACGTTCCTATGATGAATTAATGTAGGTATTTTATATTTTATTTTGTATCCTAGTCACGACGTGGACGATTTATATTCTCATTCTATTAAATATATCTTTGCCTCGCTATAGTACAATATTATTTAAAAAAATATAGAAAAGAGAGAAAGACACTTATTAGCCCCATCACTAGGCGTTGCGTAGAGACGTCGGATCATTGCATGCTTCTACCGCACCGATTACGGGAAGTGTTCCGGAAGACCGGTCTTTTCTTGGAAGGGGGCTTCCTAATTCTCCCTAGAGATGTATCCGATGAACACCTCATAGGGAATTTCTAGTCTCCCTTACCACCTTGCTCCGCGGGTTCAGTGATCAAAGAGGTGTCCCCGCTAGATTTTGTGTCCACAAGCAATCTGCGAGCACTAGAACTTAGCCATCAAGCTGAATGCTCTGCCGTGTTAGGGAAGATTAAAAGGAGAGAAGTGTTTAAGAAGAGTGATTTGATATACTTGAGTCCAATACTCGGAGGACATGGATTAATCTTTAGAATAGAAAATAATTCGTTAGTCCCGTATGTGGGACACATGGAAATTGTATCTAGAATCTATGTGTCGTGTAACAGTTCCAGAACATATACGGTGTTATTCAACAAGCCAGGGTGGGAGGGCAACTTCACACTCAACACCACTCTGTGTCGCAAACCTAGCACTCTACTACATCTCCAGGGGGTCAGATGCGTCTGGGCAAGTGGGATCGGGTTCGGTGTGAAAGGGCTATACTTCCCTCACCGGTCCTTTGTCCAATTATGAGATGATGAATACACGGCAGCATTAGACCAAGAAGAAATCTATCGACCCCCAACCTCCACTCCAGATATAGACACAGACATTCTAAGAGAATTAGAAGAGGAAACAGGCACTATATCGCGAGAGAGTTGGTGGTCTCAGACCCTTAATTATCTTTATCACATTGGGGGATTGATTTTTGCAGCCGCATTATTCTTCGTCTTCTGCTCTCTTTTGCGACAATTTTCCCCTATGGGTTGTCTTCAATCCAGCCTGTTGTTATTCCAATGCGGACGCTTCAGGTCGGTGGGCTCTCTCTATGGGAGCAGCAACCGCAAAATCCGTCTCTTCAGTCGTCTCTCACGATTACAGAGGGAGAGCCGGCTGCCCCGATAATTTTGCTCGTTACTTCCCTCCCCTCCATTGCTTTTTGACTACGTTATTATAATATGTTCATTCGTGGTATCTTCGTGAGTAAACACCGCTATGACCGCACTATGTAACAACGGGCACAAATATAAAATATCACCATAAGCAAGTGGGGCGTTTGTGCATTGTACTTCAGTATAACTTGCCCAACATAATGATACAGTATATATATCTAACAGTAGCCGTAGCCACAGGCGCAAGTTCATCGGACCTTCAAAATGAAACACGACTATTAGATTTCAGTAGTAGTTAGTTCTACTGCCAGCAGCAGATTGCCATTTCAATCCGTGATTGAATAATTCCAGGTAGCAGGTATACGCGATATAGAAGTAGCAGGTAGCTTTGATGAAACTCTTGCAATTATAGAGGAACATCCAGATATAGAGTCGACGTGGGTGATAGGTGGAGGTGGAATTTATAAGGTAACCTACTAATTAAAAAAATAGTTTCAGCACACTTGCCCAAAAAATGCATTAACAAAACCTGTATGCATAGTTCGAAATTATTATTTTTTTAGTCAAATACTGACCACTGCAACGCAGATTTAATGTCATATTGACAAGAAATGTGGCTCAAATGAAGCAATCGGTAAGAAAATACAACATTTATTTGCGTCATAACTATTTAAGGCTCCTTGTTATGTAATATAAAGTCAGTTTTATTTAACCATATAGCGCAGTGGTTAGTGACTGTGACTACTTAGCTACAAGGTCGAATCCCGGTTGGTCTATACGTTCCTATGATGAATTAATGTAGGTATTTTATATTTTATTTTGTATCCTAGTCACGACGTGGACGATTTATATTCTCATTCTATTAAATATATCTTTGCCTCGCTATAGTACAATATTATTTAAAAAAATATAGAAAAGAGAGAAAGACACTTATTAGCCCTATCACTAAGCGTTGCGTAGAGACGTCGGATCATTGCATGCTTCTACCGCACCCATTACGAGAAGTGTTCCGGAAGACCGGTCTTTTCTTGGAAGGGGGCTTCCTAATTCTCCCTAGAGATGTATCCGATGAACACCTCATAGGGAATTTCTCGTCTCCCTTACCCCCTTGCTCCGCGGGTTCAGTGATCAAAGAGGTGTCCCCGCTCGATTTCGTGTCCACAAGCAATCTGCGAGCACTAGAACTTAGCCATCAAGCTGAATGCTCTGCCGTGTTAGGGAAGATTAAAAGGAGAGAAGTGGTTAAGAAGAGTGATTTGATATACTTGAGTCCAATACTCGGAGGACATGGATTAATCTTTAGAATAGAAAATAATTCGTTAGTCCCGTATGTGGGACACATGGAAATTGTATCTAGAATCTATGTGTCGTGTAACAGTTCCAGAACATGTACGGTGTTATTCAACAAGCCAGGGTGGGAGGGCAACTTCACACTCAACACCACTCTGTGTCGCAAACCTAGCACTCTACTACATCTCCAGGGGGTCAGATGCGTCTGGGCAAGTGGGATCGGGTTCGGTGTGAAAGGGCTATACTTCCCTCACCGGTCCTTTGTCCAATTATGAGATGATGAATACACGGCAGCATTAGACCAAGAAGAAATCTATCGACCCCCAACCTCCACTCCAGATATAGACACAGACATTCTAAGAGAATTAGAAGAGGAAACAGGCACTATATCGCGAGAGAGTTGGTGGTCTCAGACCCTTAATTATCTTTATCACATTGGGGGATTGATTTTTGCAGCCGCATTATTCTTCGTCTTCTGCTCTCTTTTGCGACAATTTTCCCCTATGGGTTGTCTTCAATCCAGCCTGTTGTTATTCCAATGCGGACGCTTCAGGTCGGTGGGCTCTCTCTATGGGAGCAGCAACCGCAAAATCCGTCTCTTCAGTCGTCTCTCACGATTACAGAGGGAGAGCCGGCTGCCCCGATAATTTTGCTCGTTACTTCCCTCCCCTCCATTGCTTTTTGACTACGTTATTATAATATGTTCATTCGTGGTATCTTCGTGAGTAAACACCGCTATGACCGCACTATGTAACAACGGGCACAAATATAAAATATCACCATAAGCAAGTGGGGCGTTTGTGCATTGTACTTCAGTATAACTTGCCCAACATAATGATACAGTATATATATCTAACAGTAGCCGTAGCCACAGGCGCAAGTTCATCGGACCTTCAAAATGAAACACGACTATTAGATTTCAGTAGTAGTTAGTTCTACTGCCAGCAGCAGATTGCAATTTCAATCCGTAATTGAATAATTCCAGGTAGCAGGTATACGCGATATAGAAGTAGCAGGTAGCTTTGATGAAACTCTTGCAATTATAGAGCAACATCCAGATATAGAGTCGACGTGGGTTATAGGTGGAGGTGGAATTTATAAGGTAACCTACTAATTAAAAAAATATTTTCAGCACACTTGCCCAAAAAATGCATTAACAAAACCCTTATGCATGATTCGAAATTATTTTTTTTTTAGTCAAATACTGACCACTGCAACGCAGATTTAATGTCATATTGACAAGAAATGTGGCTCAAATGAAGCAATCGGTAAGAAAATACAACATTTATTTGCGTCATAACTATTTAAGGCTCCTTGTTATGTAATATAAAGTCAGTTATATTTAACCATATAGCGCAGTGGTTAGTGACTGTGACTACTTAGCTACAAGGTCGAATCCCGGTTGGTCTATACGTTCCTATGATGAATTAATGTAGGTATTTTATATTTTATTTTGTATCCTAGTCACGACGTGGACGATTTATATTCTCATTCTATTAAATATATCTTTGCCTCGCTATAGTACAATATTATTTAAAAAAATATAGAAAAGAGAGAAAGACACTTATTAGCCCCATCACTAGGCGTTGCGTAGAGACGTCGGATCATTGCATGCTTCTACCGCACCGATTACGGGAAGTGTTCCGGAAGACCGGTCTTTTCTTGGAAGGGGGCTTCCTAATTCTCCCTAGAGATGTATCCGATGAACACCTCATAGGGAATTTCTAGTCTCCCTTACCACCTTGCTCCGCGGGTTCAGTGATCAAAGAGGTGTCCCCGCTAGATTTTGTGTCCACAAGCAATCTGCGAGCACTAGAACTTAGCCATCAAGCTGAATGCTCTGCCGTGTTAGGGAAGATTAAAAGGAGAGAAGTGTTTAAGAAGAGTGATTTGATATACTTGAGTCCAATACTCGGAGGACATGGATTAATCTTTAGAATAGAAAATAATTCGTTAGTCCCGTATGTGGGACACATGGAAATTGTATCTAGAATCTATGTGTCGTGTAACAGTTCCAGAACATGTACGGTGTTATTCAACAAGCCAGGGTGGGAGGGCAACTTCACACTCAACACCACTCTGTGTCGCAAACCTAGCACTCTACTACATCTCCAGGGGGTCAGATGCGTCTGGGCAAGTGGGATCGGGTTCGGTGTGAAAGGGCTATACTTCCCTCACCGGTCCTTTGTCCAATTATGAGATGATGAATACACGGCAGCATTAGACCAAGAAGAAATCTATCGACCCCCAACCTCCACTCCAGATATAGACACAGACATTCTAAGAGAATTAGAAGAGGAAACAGGCACTATATCGCGAGAGAGTTGGTGGTCTCAGACCCTTAATTATCTTTATCACATTGGGGGATTGATTTTTGCAGCCGCATTATTCTTCGTCTTCTGCTCTCTTTTGCGACAATTTTCCCCTATGGGTTGTCTTCAATCCAGCCTGTTGTTATTCCAATGCGGACGCTTCAGGTCGGTGGGCTCTCTCTATGGGAGCAGCAACCGCAAAATCCGTCTCTTCAGTCGTCTCTCACGATTACAGAGGGAGAGCCGGCTGCCCCGATAATTTTGCTCGTTACTTCCCTCCCCTCCATTGCTTTTTGACTACGTTATTATAATATGTTCATTCGTGGTATCTTCGTGAGTAAACACCGCTATGACCGCACTATGTAACAACGGGCACAAATATAAAATATCACCATAAGCAAGTGGGGCGTTTGTGCATTGTACTTCAGTATAACTTGCCCAACATAATGATACAGTATATATATCTAACAGTAGCCGTAGCCACAGGCGCAAGTTCATCGGACCTTCAAAATGAAACACGACTATTAGATTTCAGTAGTAGTTAGTTCTACTGCCAGCAGCAGATTGCCATTTCAATCCGTGATTGAATAATTCCAGGTAGCAGGTATACGCGATATAGAAGTAGCAGGTAGCTTTGATGAAACTCTTGCAATTATAGAGGAACATCCAGATATAGAGTCGACGTGGGTGATAGGTGGAGGTGGAATTTATAAGGTAACCTACTAATTAAAAAAATATTTTCAGCACACTTGCCCAAAAAATGCATTAACAAAACCTGTATGCATGGTTCGAAATTATTATTTTTTTAGTCAAATACTGACCACTGCAACGCAGATTTAATGTCATATTGACAAGAAATGTGGCTCAAATGAAGCAATCGGTAAGAAAATACAACATTTATTTGCGTCATAACTATTTAAGGCTCCTTGTTATGTAATATAAAGTCAGTTTTATTTAACCATATAGCGCAGTGGTTAGTGACTGTGACTACTTAGCTACAAGGTCGAATCCCGGTTGGTCTATACGTTCCTATGATGAATTAATGTAGGTATTTTATATTTTATTTTGTATCCTAGTCACGACGTGGACGATTTATATTCTCATTCTATTAAATATATCTTTGCCTCGCTATAGTACAATATTATTTAAAAAAATATAGAAAAGAGAGAAAGACACTTATTAGCCCTATCACTAAGCGTTGCGTAGAGACGTCGGATCATTGCATGCTTCTACCGCACCCATTACGAGAAGTGTTCCGGAAGACCGGTCTTTTCTTGGAAGGGGGCTTCCTAATTCTCCCTAGAGATGTATCCGATGAACACCTCATAGGGAATTTCTCGTCTCCCTTACCCCCTTGCTCCGCGGGTTCAGTGATCAAAGAGGTGTCCCCGCTCGATTTCGTGTCCACAAGCAATCTGCGAGCACTAGAACTTAGCCATCAAGCTGAATGCTCTGCCGTGTTAGGGAAGATTAAAAGGAGAGAAGTGGTTAAGAAGAGTGATTTGATATACTTGAGTCCAATACTCGGAGGACATGGATTAATCTTTAGAATAGAAAATAATTCGTTAGTCCCGTATGTGGGACACATGGAAATTGTATCTAGAATCTATGTGTCGTGTAACAGTTCCAGAACATGTACGGTGTTATTCAACAAGCCAGGGTGGGAGGGCAACTTCACACTCAACACCACTCTGTGTCGCAAACCTAGCACTCTACTACATCTCCAGGGGGTCAGATGCGTCTGGGCAAGTGGGATCGGGTTCGGTGTGAAAGGGCTATACTTCCCTCACCGGTCCTTTGTCCAATTATGAGATGATGAATACACGGCAGCATTAGACCAAGAAGAAATCTATCGACCCCCAACCTCCACTCCAGATATAGACACAGACATTCTAAGAGAATTAGAAGAGGAAACAGGCACTATATCGCGAGAGAGTTGGTGGTCTCAGACCCTTAATTATCTTTATCACATTGGGGGATTGATTTTTGCAGCCGCATTATTCTTCGTCTTCTGCTCTCTTTTGCGACAATTTTCCCCTATGGGTTGTCTTCAATCCAGCCTGTTGTTATTCCAATGCGGACGCTTCAGGTCGGTGGGCTCTCTCTATGGGAGCAGCAACCGCAAAATCCGTCTCTTCAGTCGTCTCTCACGATTACAGAGGGAGAGCCGGCTGCCCCGATAATTTTGCTCGTTACTTCCCTCCCCTCCATTGCTTTTTGACTACGTTATTATAATATGTTCATTCGTGGTATCTTCGTGAGTAAACACCGCTATGACCGCACTATGTAACAACGGGCACAAATATAAAATATCACCATAAGCAAGTGGGGCGTTTGTGCATTGTACTTCAGTATAACTTGCCCAACATAATGATACAGTATATACTCGTATATCTAACAGTAGCCGTAGCCACAGGCGCAAGTTCATCGGACCTTCAAAATGAAACACGACTATTAGATTTCAGTAGTAGTTAGTTCTACTGCCAGCAGCAGATTGCAATTTCAATCCGTAATTGAATAATTCCAGGTAGCAGGTATACGCGATATAGAAGTAGCAGGTAGCTTTGATGAAACTCTTGCAATTATAGAGCAACATCCAGATATAGAGTCGACGTGGGTTATAGGTGGAGGTGGAATTTATAAGGTAACCTACTAATTAAAAAAATATTTTCAGCACACTTGCCCAAAAAATGCATTAACAAAACCCTTATGCATGGTTCGAAATTATTTTTTTTTTAGTCAAATACTGACCACTGCAACGCAGATTTAATGTCATATTGACAAGAAATGTGGCTCAAATGAAGCAATCGGTAAGAAAATACAACATTTATTTGCGTCATAACTATTTAAGGCTCCTTGTTATGTAATATAAAGTCAGTTATATTTAACCATATAGCGCAGTGGTTAGTGACTGTGACTACTTAGCTACAAGGTCGAATCCCGGTTGGTCTATACGTTCCTATGATGAATTAATGTAGGTATTTTATATTTTATTTTGTATCCTAGTCACGACGTGGACGATTTATATTCTCATTCTATTAAATATATCTTTGCCTCGCTATAGTACAATATTATTTAAAAAAATATAGAAAAGAGAGAAAGACACTTATTAGCCCCATCACTAGGCGTTGCGTAGAGACGTCGGATCATTGCATGCTTCTACCGCACCGATTACGGGAAGTGTTCCGGAAGACCGGTCTTTTCTTGGAAGGGGGCTTCCTAATTCTCCCTAGAGATGTATCCGATGAACACCTCATAGGGAATTTCTAGTCTCCCTTACCACCTTGCTCCGCGGGTTCAGTGATCAAAGAGGTGTCCCCGCTAGATTTTGTGTCCACAAGCAATCTGCGAGCACTAGAACTTAGCCATCAAGCTGAATGCTCTGCCG
The DNA here is from genome assembly GCF_905404315.1 of Leptidea sinapis. Lineage (NCBI taxonomy): Eukaryota > Metazoa > Arthropoda > Insecta > Lepidoptera > Pieridae > Leptidea > Leptidea sinapis. The sequence goes on from NC_066293.1 coordinate 3,770,720, forward strand.
TGTTAGGGAAGATTAAAAGGAGAGAAGTGTTTAAGAAGAGTGATTTGATATACTTGAGTCCAATACTCGGAGGACATGGATTAATCTTTAGAATAGAAAATAATTCGTTAGTCCCGTATGTGGGACACATGGAAATTGTATCTAGAATCTATGTGTCGTGTAACAGTTCCAGAACATGTACGGTGTTATTCAACAAGCCAGGGTGGGAGGGCAACTTCACACTCAACACCACTCTGTGTCGCAAACCTAGCACTCTACTACATCTCCAGGGGGTCAGATGCGTCTGCGCAAGTGGGATCGGGTTCGGTGTGAAAGGGCTATACTTCCCTCACCGGTCCTTTGTCCAATTATGAGATGATGAATACACGGCAGCATTAGACCAAGAAGAAATCTATCGACCCCCAACCTCCACTCCAGATATAGACACAGACATTCTAAGAGAATTAGAAGAGGAAACAGGCACTATATCGCGAGAGAGTTGGTGGTCTCAGACCCTTAATTATCTTTATCACATTGGGGGATTGATTTTTGCAGCCGCATTATTCTTCGTCTTCTGCTCTCTTTTGCGACAATTTTCCCCTATGGGTTGTCTTCAATCCAGCCTGTTGTTATTCCAATGCGGACGCTTCAGGTCGGTGGGCTCTCTCTATGGGAGCAGCAACCGCAAAATCCGTCTCTTCAGTCGTCTCTCACGATTACAGAGGGAGAGCCGGCTGCCCCGATAATTTTGCTCGTTACTTCCCTCCCCTCCATTGCTTTTTGACTACGTTATTATAATATGTTCATTCGTGGTATCTGCGTGAGTAAACACCGCTATGACCGCACTATGTAACAACGGGCACAAATATAAAATATCACCATAAGCAAGTGGGGCGTTTGTGCATTGTACTTCAGTATAACTTGCCCAACATAATGATACAGTATATATATCTAACAGTAGCCGTAGCCACAGGCGCAAGTTCATCGGACCTTCAAAATGAAACACGACTATTAGATTTCAGTAGTAGTTAGTTCTACTGCCAGCAGCAGATTGCCATTTCAATCCGTGATTGAATAATTCCAGGTAGCAGGTATACGCGATATAGAAGTAGCAGGTAGCTTTGATGAAACTCTTGCAATTATAGAGGAACATCCAGATATAGAGTCGACGTGGGTGATAGGTGGAGGTGGAATTTATAAGGTAACCTACTAATTAAAAAAATATTTTCAGCACACTTGCCCAAAAAATGCATTAACAAAACCTGTATGCATGGTTCGAAATTATTATTTTTTTAGTCAAATACTGACCACTGCAACGCAGATTTAATGTCATATTGACAAGAAATGTGGCTCAAATGAAGCAATCGGTAAGAAAATACAACATTTATTTGCGTCATAACTATTTAAGGCTCCTTGTTATGTAATATAAAGTCAGTTTTATTTAACCATATAGCGCAGTGGTTAGTGACTGTGACTACTTAGCTACAAGGTCGAATCCCGGTTGGTCTATACGTTCCTATGATGAATTAATGTAGGTATTTTATATTTTATTTTGTATCCTAGTCACGACGTGGACGATTTATATTCTCATTCTATTAAATATATCTTTGCCTCGCTATAGTACAATATTATTTAAAAAAATATAGAAAAGAGAGAAAGACACTTATTAGCCCTATCACTAAGCGTTGCGTAGAGACGTCGGATCATTGCATGCTTCTACCGCACCCATTACGAGAAGTGTTCCGGAAGACCGGTCTTTTCTTGGAAGGGGGCTTCCTAATTCTCCCTAGAGATGTATCCGATGAACACCTCATAGGGAATTTCTCGTCTCCCTTACCCCCTTGCTCCGCGGGTTCAGTGATCAAAGAGGTGTCCCCGCTCGATTTCGTGTCCACAAGCAATCTGCGAGCACTAGAACTTAGCCATCAAGCTGAATGCTCTGCCGTGTTAGGGAAGATTAAAAGGAGAGAAGTGGTTAAGAAGAGTGATTTGATATACTTGAGTCCAATACTCGGAGGACATGGATTAATCTTTAGAATAGAAAATAATTCGTTAGTCCCGTATGTGGGACACATGGAAATTGTATCTAGAATCTATGTGTCGTGTAACAGTTCCAGAACATGTACGGTGTTATTCAACAAGCCAGGGTGGGAGGGCAACTTCACACTCAACACCACTCTGTGTCGCAAACCTAGCACTCTACTACATCTCCAGGGGGTCAGATGCGTCTGGGCAAGTGGGATCGGGTTCGGTGTGAAAGGGCTATACTTCCCTCACCGGTCCTTTGTCCAATTATGAGATGATGAATACACGGCAGCATTAGACCAAGAAGAAATCTATCGACCCCCAACCTCCACTCCAGATATAGACACAGACATTCTAAGAGAATTAGAAGAGGAAACAGGCACTATATCGCGAGAGAGTTGGTGGTCTCAGACCCTTAATTATCTTTATCACATTGGGGGATTGATTTTTGCAGCCGCATTATTCTTCGTCTTCTGCTCTCTTTTGCGACAATTTTCCCCTATGGGTTGTCTTCAATCCAGCCTGTTGTTATTCCAATGCGGACGCTTCAGGTCGGTGGGCTCTCTCTATGGGAGCAGCAACCGCAAAATCCGTCTCTTCAGTCGTCTCTCACGATTACAGAGGGAGAGCCGGCTGCCCCGATAATTTTGCTCGTTACTTCCCTCCCCTCCATTGCTTTTTGACTACGTTATTATAATATGTTCATTCGTGGTATCTTCGTGAGTAAACACCGCTATGACCGCACTATGTAACAACGGGCACAAATATAAAATATCACCATAAGCAAGTGGGGCGTTTGTGCATTGTACTTCAGTATAACTTGCCCAACATAATGATACAGTATATATATCTAACAGTAGCCGTAGCCACAGGCGCAAGTTCATCGGACCTTCAAAATGAAACACGACTATTAGATTTCAGTAGTAGTTAGTTCTACTGCCAGCAGCAGATTGCAATTTCAATCCGTAATTGAATAATTCCAGGTAGCAGGTATACGCGATATAGAAGTAGCAGGTAGCTTTGATGAAACTCTTGCAATTATAGAGCAACATCCAGATATAGAGTCGACGTGGGTTATAGGTGGAGGTGGAATTTATAAGGTAACCTACTAATTAAAAAAATATTTTCAGCACACTTGCCCAAAAAATGCATTAACAAAACCCTTATGCATGGTTCGAAATTATTTTTTTTTTAGTCAAATACTGACCACTGCAACGCAGATTTAATGTCATATTGACAAGAAATGTGGCTCAAATGAAGCAATCGGTAAGAAAATACAACATTTATTTGCGTCATAACTATTTAAGGCTCCTTGTTATGTAATATAAAGTCAGTTATATTTAACCATATAGCGCAGTGGTTAGTGACTGTGACTACTTAGCTACAAGGTCGAATCCCGGTTGGTCTATACGTTCCTATGATGAATTAATGTAGGTATTTTATATTTTATTTTGTATCCTAGTCACGACGTGGACGATTTATATTCTCATTCTATTAAATATATCTTTGCCTCGCTATAGTACAATATTATTTAAAAAAATATAGAAAAGAGAGAAAGACACTTATTAGCCCCATCACTAGGCGTTGCGTAGAGACGTCGGATCATTGCATGCTTCTACCGCACCGATTACGGGAAGTGTTCCGGAAGACCGGTCTTTTCTTGGAAGGGGGCTTCCTAATTCTCCCTAGAGATGTATCCGATGAACACCTCATAGGGAATTTCTAGTCTCCCTTACCACCTTGCTCCGCGGGTTCAGTGATCAAAGAGGTGTCCCCGCTAGATTTTGTGTCCACAAGCAATCTGCGAGCACTAGAACTTAGCCATCAAGCTGAATGCTCTGCCGTGTTAGGGAAGATTAAAAGGAGAGAAGTGTTTAAGAAGAGTGATTTGATATACTTGAGTCCAATACTCGGAGGACATGGATTAATCTTTAGAATAGAAAATAATTCGTTAGTCCCGTATGTGGGACACATGGAAATTGTATCTAGAATCTATGTGTCGTGTAACAGTTCCAGAACATGTACGGTGTTATTCAACAAGCCAGGGTGGGAGGGCAACTTCACACTCAACACCACTCTGTGTCGCAAACCTAGCACTCTACTACATCTCCAGGGGGTCAGATGCGTCTGGGCAAGTGGGATCGGGTTCGGTGTGAAAGGGCTATACTTCCCTCACCGGTCCTTTGTCCAATTATGAGATGATGAATACACGGCAGCATTAGACCAAGAAGAAATCTATCGACCCCCAACCTCCACTCCAGATATAGACACAGACATTCTAAGAGAATTAGAAGAGGAAACAGGCACTATATCGCGAGAGAGTTGGTGGTCTCAGACCCTTAATTATCTTTATCACATTGGGGGATTGATTTTTGCAGCCGCATTATTCTTCGTCTTCTGCTCTCTTTTGCGACAATTTTCCCCTATGGGTTGTCTTCAATCCAGCCTGTTGTTATTCCAATGCGGACGCTTCAGGTCGGTGGGCTCTCTCTATGGGAGCAGCAACCGCAAAATCCGTCTCTTCAGTCGTCTCTCACGATTACAGAGGGAGAGCCGGCTGCCCCGATAATTTTGCTCGTTACTTCCCTCCCCTCCATTGCTTTTTGACTACGTTATTATAATATGTTCATTCGTGGTATCTTCGTGAGTAAACACCGCTATGACCGCACTATGTAACAACGGGCACAAATATAAAATATCACCATAAGCAAGTGGGGCGTTTGTGCATTGTACTTCAGTATAACTTGCCCAACATAATGATACAGTATATATATCTAACAGTAGCCGTAGCCACAGGCGCAAGTTCATCGGACCTTCAAAATGAAACACGACTATTAGATTTCAGTAGTAGTTAGTTCTACTGCCAGCAGCAGATTGCCATTTCAATCCGTGATTGAATAATTCCAGGTAGCAGGTATACGCGATATAGAAGTAGCAGGTAGCTTTGATGAAACTCTTGCAATTATAGAGGAACATCCAGATATAGAGTCGACGTGGGTGATAGGTGGAGGTGGAATTTATAAGGTAACCTACTAATTAAAAAAATATTTTCAGCACACTTGCCCAAAAAATGCATTAACAAAACCTGTATGCATGGTTCGAAATTATTATTTTTTTAGTCAAATACTGACCACTGCAACGCAGATTTAATGTCATATTGACAAGAAATGTGGCTCAAATGAAGCAATCGGTAAGAAAATACAACATTTATTTGCGTCATAACTATTTAAGGCTCCTTGTTATGTAATATAAAGTCAGTTTTATTTAACCATATAGCGCAGTGGTTAGTGACTGTGACTACTTAGCTACAAGGTCGAATCCCGGTTGGTCTATACGTTCCTATGATGAATTAATGTAGGTATTTTATATTTTATTTTGTATCCTAGTCACGACGTGGACGATTTATATTCTCATTCTATTAAATATATCTTTGCCTCGCTATAGTACAATATTATTTAAAAAAATATAGAAAAGAGAGAAAGACACTTATTAGCCCTATCACTAAGCGTTGCGTAGAGACGTCGGATCATTGCATGCTTCTACCGCACCCATTACGAGAAGTGTTCCGGAAGACCGGTCTTTTCTTGGAAGGGGGCTTCCTAATTCTCCCTAGAGATGTATCCGATGAACACCTCATAGGGAATTTCTCGTCTCCCTTACCCCCTTGCTCCGCGGGTTCAGTGATCAAAGAGGTGTCCCCGCTCGATTTCGTGTCCACAAGCAATCTGCGAGCACTAGAACTTAGCCATCAAGCTGAATGCTCTGCCGTGTTAGGGAAGATTAAAAGGAGAGAAGTGTTTAAGAAGAGTGATTTGATATACTTGAGTCCAATACTCGGAGGACATGGATTAATCTTTAGAATAGAAAATAATTCGTTAGTCCCGTATGTGGGACACATGGAAATTGTATCTAGAATCTATGTGTCGTGTAACAGTTCCAGAACATGTACGGTGTTATTCAACAAGCCAGGGTGGGAGGGCAACTTCACACTCAACACCACTCTGTGTCGCAAACCTAGCACTCTACTACATCTCCAGGGGGTCAGATGCGTCTGGGCAAGTGGGATCGGGTTCGGTGTGAAAGGGCTATACTTCCCTCACCGGTCCTTTGTCCAATTATGAGATGATGAATACACGGCAGCATTAGACCAAGAAGAAATCTATCGACCCCCAACCTCCACTCCAGATATAGACACAGACATTCTAAGAGAATTAGAAGAGGAAACAGGCACTATATCGCGAGAGAGTTGGTGGTCTCAGACCCTTAATTATCTTTATCACATTGGGGGATTGATTTTTGCAGCCGCATTATTCTTCGTCTTCTGCTCTCTTTTGCGACAATTTTCCCCTATGGGTTGTCTTCAATCCAGCCTGTTGTTATTCCAATGCGGACGCTTCAGGTCGGTGGGCTCTCTCTATGGGAGCAGCAACCGCAAAATCCGTCTCTTCAGTCGTCTCTCACGATTACAGAGGGAGAGCCGGCTGCCCCGATAATTTTGCTCGTTACTTCCCTCCCCTCCATTGCTTTTTGACTACGTTATTATAATATGTTCATTCGTGGTATCTTCGTGAGTAAACACCGCTATGACCGCACTATGTAACAACGGGCACAAATATAAAATATCACCATAAGCAAGTGGGGCGTTTGTGCATTGTACTTCAGTATAACTTGCCCAACATAATGATACAGTATATATATCTAACAGTAGCCGTAGCCACAGGCGCAAGTTCATCGGACCTTCAAAATGAAACACGACTATTAGATTTCAGTAGTAGTTAGTTCTACTGCCAGCAGCAGATTGCCATTTCAATCCGTGATTGAATAATTCCAGGTAGCAGGTATACGCGATATAGAAGTAGCAGGTAGCTTTGATGAAACTCTTGCAATTATAGAGGAACATCCAGATATAGAGTCGACGTGGGTGATAGGTGGAGGTGGAATTTATAAGGTAACCTACTAATTAAAAAAATATTTTCAGCACACTTGCCCAAAAAATGCATTAACAAAACCTGTATGCATGGTTCGAAATTATTATTTTTTTAGTCAAATACTGACCACTGCAACGCAGATTTAATGTCATATTGACAAGAAATGTGGCTCAAATGAAGCAATCGGTAAGAAAATACAACATTTATTTGCGTCATAACTATTTAAGGCTCCTTGTTATGTAATATAAAGTCAGTTTTATTTAACCATATAGCGCAGTGGTTAGTGACTGTGACTACTTAGCTACAAGGTCGAATCCCGGTTGGTCTATACGTTCCTATGATGAATTAATGTAGGTATTTTATATTTTATTTTGTATCCTAGTCACGACGTGGACGATTTATATTCTCATTCTATTAAATATATCTTTGCCTCGCTATAGTACAATATTATTTAAAAAAATATAGAAAAGAGAGAAAGACACTTATTAGCCCTATCACTAAGCGTTGCGTAGAGACGTCGGATCATTGCATGCTTCTACCGCACCCATTACGAGAAGTGTTCCGGAAGACCGGTCTTTTCTTGGAAGGGGGCTTCCTAATTCTCCCTAGAGATGTATCCGATGAACACCTCATAGGGAATTTCTCGTCTCCCTTACCCCCTTGCTCCGCGGGTTCAGTGATCAAAGAGGTGTCCCCGCTCGATTTCGTGTCCACAAGCAATCTGCGAGCACTAGAACTTAGCCATCAAGCTGAATGCTCTGCCGTGTTAGGGAAGATTAAAAGGAGAGAAGTGGTTAAGAAGAGTGATTTGATATACTTGAGTCCAATACTCGGAGGACATGGATTAATCTTTAGAATAGAAAATAATTCGTTAGTCCCGTATGTGGGACACATGGAAATTGTATCTAGAATCTATGTGTCGTGTAACAGTTCCAGAACATGTACGGTGTTATTCAACAAGCCAGGGTGGGAGGGCAACTTCACACTCAACACCACTCTGTGTCGCAAACCTAGCACTCTACTACATCTCCAGGGGGTCAGATGCGTCTGGGCAAGTGGGATCGGGTTCGGTGTGAAAGGGCTATACTTCCCTCACCGGTCCTTTGTCCAATTATGAGATGATGAATACACGGCAGCATTAGACCAAGAAGAAATCTATCGACCCCCAACCTCCACTCCAGATATAGACACAGACATTCTAAGAGAATTAGAAGAGGAAACAGGCACTATATCGCGAGAGAGTTGGTGGTCTCAGACCCTTAATTATCTTTATCACATTGGGGGATTGATTTTTGCAGCCGCATTATTCTTCGTCTTCTGCTCTCTTTTGCGACAATTTTCCCCTATGGGTTGTCTTCAATCCAGCCTGTTGTTATTCCAATGCGGACGCTTCAGGTCGGTGGGCTCTCTCTATGGGAGCAGCAACCGCAAAATCCGTCTCTTCAGTCGTCTCTCACGATTACAGAGGGAGAGCCGGCTGCCCCGATAATTTTGCTCGTTACTTCCCTCCCCTCCATTGCTTTTTGACTACGTTATTATAATATGTTCATTCGTGGTATCTTCGTGAGTAAACACCGCTATGACCGCACTATGTAACAACGGGCACAAATATAAAATATCACCATAAGCAAGTGGGGCGTTTGTGCATTGTACTTCAGTATAACTTGCCCAACATAATGATACAGTATATATATCTAACAGTAGCCGTAGCCACAGGCGCAAGTTCATCGGACCTTCAAAATGAAACACGACTATTAGATTTCAGTAGTAGTTAGTTCTACTGCCAGCAGCAGATTGCAATTTCAATCCGTAATTGAATAATTCCAGGTAGCAGGTATACGCGATATAGAAGTAGCAGGTAGCTTTGATGAAACTCTTGCAATTATAGAGCAACATCCAGATATAGAGTCGACGTGGGTTATAGGTGGAGGTGGAATTTATAAGGTAACCTACTAATTAAAAAAATATTTTCAGCACACTTGCCCAAAAAATGCATTAACAAAACCCTTATGCATGGTTCGAAATTATTTTTTTTTTAGTCAAATACTGACCACTGCAACGCAGATTTAATGTCATATTGACAAGAAATGTGGCTCAAATGAAGCAATCGGTAAGAAAATACAACATTTATTTGCGTCATAACTATTTAAGGCTCCTTGTTATGTAATATAAAGTCAGTTATATTTAACCATATAGCGCAGTGGTTAGTGACTGTGACTACTTAGCTACAAGGTCGAATCCCGGTTGGTCTATACGTTCCTATGATGAATTAATGTAGGTATTTTATATTTTATTTTGTATCCTAGTCACGACGTGGACGATTTATATTCTCATTCTATTAAATATATCTTTGCCTCGCTATAGTACAATATTATTTAAAAAAATATAGAAAAGAGAGAAAGACACTTATTAGCCCCATCACTAGGCGTTGCGTAGAGACGTCGGATCATTGCATGCTTCTACCGCACCGATTACGGGAAGTGTTCCGGAAGACCGGTCTTTTCTTGGAAGGGGGCTTCCTAATTCTCCCTAGAGATGTATCCGATGAACACCTCATAGGGAATTTCTAGTCTCCCTTACCACCTTGCTCCGCGGGTTCAGTGATCAAAGAGGTGTCCCCGCTAGATTTTGTGTCCACAAGCAATCTGCGAGCACTAGAACTTAGCCATCAAGCTGAATGCTCTGCCGTGTTAGGGAAGATTAAAAGGAGAGAAGTGTTTAAGAAGAGTGATTTGATATACTTGAGTCCAATACTCGGAGGACATGGATTAATCTTTAGAATAGAAAATAATTCGTTAGTCCCGTATGTGGGACACATGGAAATTGTATCTAGAATCTATGTGTCGTGTAACAGTTCCAGAACATGTACGGTGTTATTCAACAAGCCAGGGTGGGAGGGCAACTTCACACTCAACACCACTCTGTGTCGCAAACCTAGCACTCTACTACATCTCCAGGGGGTCAGATGCGTCTGGGCAAGTGGGATCGGGTTCGGTGTGAAAGGGCTATACTTCCCTCACCGGTCCTTTGTCCAATTATGAGATGATGAATACACGGCAGCATTAGACCAAGAAGAAATCTATCGACCCCCAACCTCCACTCCAGATATAGACACAGACATTCTAAGAGAATTAGAAGAGGAAACAGGCACTATATCGCGAGAGAGTTGGTGGTCTCAGACCCTTAATTATCTTTATCACATTGGGGGATTGATTTTTGCAGCCGCATTATTCTTCGTCTTCTGCTCTCTTTTGCGACAATTTTCCCCTATGGGTTGTCTTCAATCCAGCCTGTTGTTATTCCAATGCGGACGCTTCAGGTCGGTGGGCTCTCTCTATGGGAGCAGCAACCGCAAAATCCGTCTCTTCAGTCGTCTCTCACGATTACAGAGGGAGAGCCGGCTGCCCCGATAATTTTGCTCGTTACTTCCCTCCCCTCCATTGCTTTTTGACTACGTTATTATAATATGTTCATTCGTGGTATCTTCGTGAGTAAACACCGCTATGACCGCACTATGTAACAACGGGCACAAATATAAAATATCACCATAAGCAAGTGGGGCGTTTGTGCATTGTACTTCAGTATAACTTGCCCAACATAATGATACAGTATATATATCTAACAGTAGCCGTAGCCACAGGCGCAAGTTCATCGGACCTTCAAAATGAAACACGACTATTAGATTTCAGTAGTAGTTAGTTCTACTGCCAGCAGCAGATTGCCATTTCAATCCGTGATTGAATAATTCCAGGTAGCAGGTATACGCGATATAGAAGTAGCAGGTAGCTTTGATGAAACTCTTGCAATTATAGAGGAACATCCAGATATAGAGTCGACGTGGGTGATAGGTGGAGGTGGAATTTATAAGGTAACCTACTAATTAAAAAAATATTTTCAGCACACTTGCCCAAAAAATGCATTAACAAAACCTGTATGCATGGTTCGAAATTATTATTTTTTTAGTCAAATACTGACCACTGCAACGCAGATTTAATGTCATATTGACAAGAAATGTGGCTCAAATGAAGCAATCGGTAAGAAAATACAACATTTATTTGCGTCATAACTATTTAAGGCTCCTTGTTATGTAATATAAAGTCAGTTTTATTTAACCATATAGCGCAGTGGTTAGTGACTGTGACTACTTAGCTACAAGGTCGAATCCCGGTTGGTCTATACGTTCCTATGATGAATTAATGTAGGTATTTTATATTTTATTTTGTATCCTAGTCACGACGTGGACGATTTATATTCTCATTCTATTAAATATATCTTTGCCTCGCTATAGTACAATATTATTTAAAAAAATATAGAAAAGAGAGAAAGACACTTATTAGCCCTATCACTAAGCGTTGCGTAGAGACGTCGGATCATTGCATGCTTCTACCGCACCCATTACGAGAAGTGTTCCGGAAGACCGGTCTTTTCTTGGAAGGGGGCTTCCTAATTCTCCCTAGAGATGTATCCGATGAACACCTCATAGGGAATTTCTCGTCTCCCTTACCCCCTTGCTCCGCGGGTTCAGTGATCAAAGAGGTGTCCCCGCTCGATTTCGTGTCCACAAGCAATCTGCGAGCACTAGAACTTAGCCATCAAGCTGAATGCTCTGCCGTGTTAGGGAAGATTAAAAGGAGAGAAGTGTTTAAGAAGAGTGATTTGATATACTTGAGTCCAATACTCGGAGGACATGGATTAATCTTTAGAATAGAAAATAATTCGTTAGTCCCGTATGTGGGACACATGGAAATTGTATCTAGAATCTATGTGTCGTGTAACAGTTCCAGAACATGTACGGTGTTATTCAACAAGCCAGGGTGGGAGGGCAACTTCACACTCAACACCACTCTGTGTCGCAAACCTAGCACTCTACTACATCTCCAGGGGGTCAGATGCGTCTGGGCAAGTGGGATCGGGTTCGGTGTGAAAGGGCTATACTTCCCTCACCGGTCCTTTGTCCAATTATGAGATGATGAATACACGGCAGCATTAGACCAAGAAGAAATCTATCGACCCCCAACCTCCACTCCAGATATAGACACAGACATTCTAAGAGAATTAGAAGAGGAAACAGGCACTATATCGCGAGAGAGTTGGTGGTCTCAGACCCTTAATTATCTTTATCACATTGGGGGATTGATTTTTGCAGCCGCATTATTCTTCGTCTTCTGCTCTCTTTTGCGACAATTTTCCCCTATGGGTTGTCTTCAATCCAGCCTGTTGTTATTCCAATGCGGACGCTTCAGGTCGGTGGGCTCTCTCTATGGGAGCAGCAACCGCAAAATCCGTCTCTTCAGTCGTCTCTCACGATTACAGAGGGAGAGCCGGCTGCCCCGATAATTTTGCTCGTTACTTCCCTCCCCTCCATTGCTTTTTGACTACGTTATTATAATATGTTCATTCGTGGTATCTTCGTGAGTAAACACCGCTATGACCGCACTATGTAACAACGGGCACAAATATAAAATATCACCATAAGCAAGTGGGGCGTTTGTGCATTGTACTTCAGTATAACTTGCCCAACATAATGATACAGTATATATATCTAACAGTAGCCGTAGCCACAGGCGCAAGTTCATCGGACCTTCAAAATGAAACACGACTATTAGATTTCAGTAGTAGTTAGTTCTACTGCCAGCAGCAGATTGCCATTTCAATCCGTGATTGAATAATTCCAGGTAGCAGGTATACGCGATATAGAAGTAGCAGGTAGCTTTGATGAAACTCTTGCAATTATAGAGGAACATCCAGATATAGAGTCGACGTGGGTGATAGGTGGAGGTGGAATTTATAAGGTAACCTACTAATTAAAAAAATATTTTCAGCACACTTGCCCAAAAAATGCATTAACAAAACCTGTATGCATGGTTCGAAATTATTATTTTTTTAGTCAAATACTGACCACTGCAACGCAGATTTAATGTCATATTGACAAGAAATGTGGCTCAAATGAAGCAATCGGTAAGAAAATACAACATTTATTTGCGTCATAACTATTTAAGGCTCCTTGTTATGTAATATAAAGTCAGTTTTATTTAACCATATAGCGCAGTGGTTAGTGACTGTGACTACTTAGCTACAAGGTCGAATCCCGGTTGGTCTATACGTTCCTATGATGAATTAATGTAGGTATTTTATATTTTATTTTGTATCCTAGTCACGACGTGGACGATTTATATTCTCATTCTATTAAATATATCTTTGCCTCGCTATAGTACAATATTATTTAAAAAAATATAGAAAAGAGAGAAAGACACTTATTAGCCCTATCACTAAGCGTTGCGTAGAGACGTCGGATCATTGCATGCTTCTACCGCACCCATTACGAGAAGTGTTCCGGAAGACCGGTCTTTTCTTGGAAGGGGGCTTCCTAATTCTCCCTAGAGATGTATCCGATGAACACCTCATAGGGAATTTCTCGTCTCCCTTACCCCCTTGCTCCGCGGGTTCAGTGATCAAAGAGGTGTCCCCGCTCGATTTCGTGTCCACAAGCAATCTGCGAGCACTAGAACTTAGCCATCAAGCTGAATGCTCTGCCGTGTTAGGGAAGATTAAAAGGAGAGAAGTGGTTAAGAAGAGTGATTTGATATACTTGAGTCCAATACTCGGAGGACATGGATTAATCTTTAGAATAGAAAATAATTCGTTAGTCCCGTATGTGGGACACATGGAAATTGTATCTAGAATCTATGTGTCGTGTAACAGTTCCAGAACATGTACGGTGTTATTCAACAAGCCAGGGTGGGAGGGCAACTTCACACTCAACACCACTCTGTGTCGCAAACCTAGCACTCTACTACATCTCCAGGGGGTCAGATGCGTCTGGGCAAGTGGGATCGGGTTCGGTGTGAAAGGGCTATACTTCCCTCACCGGTCCTTTGTCCAATTATGAGATGATGAATACACGGCAGCATTAGACCAAGAAGAAATCTATCGACCCCCAACCTCCACTCCAGATATAGACACAGACATTCTAAGAGAATTAGAAGAGGAAACAGGCACTATATCGCGAGAGAGTTGGTGGTCTCAGACCCTTAATTATCTTTATCACATTGGGGGATTGATTTTTGCAGCCGCATTATTCTTCGTCTTCTGCTCTCTTTTGCGACAATTTTCCCCTATGGGTTGTCTTCAATCCAGCCTGTTGTTATTCCAATGCGGACGCTTCAGGTCGGTGGGCTCTCTCTATGGGAGCAGCAACCGCAAAATCCGTCTCTTCAGTCGTCTCTCACGATTACAGAGGGAGAGCCGGCTGCCCCGATAATTTTGCTCGTTACTTCCCTCCCCTCCATTGCTTTTTGACTACGTTATTATAATATGTTCATTCGTGGTATCTTCGTGAGTAAACACCGCTATGACCGCACTATGTAACAACGGGCACAAATATAAAATATCACCATAAGCAAGTGGGGCGTTTGTGCATTGTACTTCAGTATAACTTGCCCAACATAATGATACAGTATATATATCTAACAGTAGCCGTAGCCACAGGCGCAAGTTCATCGGACCTTCAAAATGAAACACGACTATTAGATTTCAGTAGTAGTTAGTTCTACTGCCAGCAGCAGATTGCAATTTCAATCCGTAATTGAATAATTCCAGGTAGCAGGTATACGCGATATAGAAGTAGCAGGTAGCTTTGATGAAACTCTTGCAATTATAGAGCAACATCCAGATATAGAGTCGACGTGGGTTATAGGTGGAGGTGGAATTTATAAGGTTACCTACTAATTAAAAAAATATTTTCAGCACACTTGCCCAAAAAATGCATTAACAAAACCCTTATGCATGGTTCGAAATTATTTTTTTTTTAGTCAAATACTGACCACTGCAACGCAGATTTAATGTCATATTGACAAGAAATGTGGCTCAAATGAAGCAATCGGTAAGAAAATACAACATTTATTTGCGTCATAACTATTTAAGGCTCCTTGTTATGTAATATAAAGTCAGTTATATTTAACCATATAGCGCAGTGGTTAGTGACTGTGACTACTTAGCTACAAGGTCGAATCCCGGTTGGTCTATACGTTCCTATGATGAATTAATGTAGGTATTTTATATTTTATTTTGTATCCTAGTCACGACGTGGACGATTTATATTCTCATTCTATTAAATATATCTTTGCCTCGCTATAGTACAATATTATTTAAAAAAATATAGAAAAGAGAGAAAGACACTTATTAGCCCCATCACTAGGCGTTGCGTAGAGACGTCGGATCATTGCATGCTTCTACCGCACCGATTACGGGAAGTGTTCCGGAAGACCGGTCTTTTCTTGGAAGGGGGCTTCCTAATTCTCCCTAGAGATGTATCCGATGAACACCTCATAGGGAATTTCTCGTCTCCCTTACCCCCTTGCTCCGCGGGTTCAGTGATCAAAGAGGTGTCCCCGCTCGATTTCGTGTCCACAAGCAATCTGCGAGCACTAGAACTTAGCCATCAAGCTGAATGCTCTGCCGTGTTAGGGAAGATTAAAAGGAGAGAAGTGGTTAAGAAGAGTGATTTGATATACTTGAGTCCAATACTCGGAGGACATGGATTAATCGTTAGAATAGAAAATAATTCGTTAGTCCCGTATGTGGGACACATGGAAATTGTATCTAGAATCTATGTGTCGTGTAACAGTTCCAGAACATGTACGGTGTTATTCAACAAGCCAGGGTGGGAGGGCAACTTCACACTCAACACCACTCTGTGTCGCAAACCTAGCACTCTACTACATCTCCAGGGGGTCAGATGCGTCTGGGCAAGTGGGATCGGGTTCGGTGTGAAAGGGCTATACTTCCCTCACCGGTCCTTTGTCCAATTATGAGATGATGAATACACGGCAGCATTAGACCAAGAAGAAATCTATCGACCCCCAACCTCCACTCCAGATATAGACACAGACATTCTAAGAGAATTAGAAGAGGAAACAGGCACTATATCGCGAGAGAGTTGGTGGTCTCAGACCCTTAATTATCTTTATCACATTGGGGGATTGATTTTTGCAGCCGCATTATTCTTCGTCTTCTGCTCTCTTTTGCGACAATTTTCCCCTATGGGTTGTCTTCAATCCAGCCTGTTGTTATTCCAATGCGGACGCTTCAGGTCGGTGGGCTCTCTCTATGGGAGCAGCAACCGCAAAATCCGTCTCTTCAGTCGTCTCTCACGATTACAGAGGGAGAGCCGGCTGCCCCGATAATTTTGCTCGTTACTTCCCTCCCCTCCATTGCTTTTTGACTACGTTATTATAATATGTTCATTCGTGGTATCTTCGTGAGTAAACACCGCTATGACCGCACTATGTAACAACGGGCACAAATATAAAATATCACCATAAGCAAGTGGGGCGTTTGTGCATTGTACTTCAGTATAACTTGCCCAACATAATGATACAGTATATATATCTAACAGTAGCCGTAGCCACAGGCGCAAGTTCATCGGACCTTCAAAATGAAACACGACTATTAGATTTCAGTAGTAGTTAGTTCTACTGCCAGCAGCAGATTGCAATTTCAATCCGCGATTGAATAATTCCAGGTAGCAGGTATACGCGATATAGAAGTAGCAGGTAGCTTTGATGAAACTCTTGCAATTATAGAGGAACATCCAGATATAGAGTCGACGTGGGTGATAGGTGGAGGTGGAATTTATAAGGTAACCTACTAATTAAAAAAATATTTTCAGCACACTTGCCCAAAAAATGCATTAACAAAACCTGTATGCATGGTTCGAAATTATTTTTTTTTAGTCAAATACTGACCACTGCAACGCAGATTTAATGTCATATTGACAAGAAATGTGGCTCAAATGAAGCAATCGGTAAGAAAATACAACATTTATTTGCGTCATAACTATTTAAGGCTCCTTGTTATGTAATATAAAGTCAGTTATATTTAACCATATAGCGCAGTGGTTAGTGACTGTGACTACTTAGCTACAAGGTCGAATCCCGGTTGGTCTATACGTTCCTATGATGAATTAATGTAGGTATTTTATATTTTATTTTGTATCCTAGTCACGACGTGGACGATTTATATTCTCATTCTATTAAATATATCTTTGCCTCGCTATAGTACAATATTATTTAAAAAAATATAGAAAAGAGAGAAAGACACTTATTAGCCCTATCACTAGGCGTTGCGTAGAGACGTCGGATCATTGCATGCTTCTACCGCACCCATTACGAGAAGTGTTCCGGAAGACCGGTCTTTTCTTGGAAGGGGGCTTCCTAATTCTCCCTAGAGATGTATCCGATGAACACCTCATAGGGAATTTCTCGTCTCCCTTACCCCCTTGCTCCGCGGGTTCAGTGATCAAAGAGGTGTCCCCGCTAGATTTCGTGTCCACAAGCAATCTGCGAGCACTAGAACTTAGCCATCAAGCTGAATGCTCTGCCGTGTTAGGGAAGATTAAAAGGAGAGAAGTGGTTAAGAAGAGTGATTTGATATACTTGAGTCCAATACTCGGAGGACATGGATTAATCTTTAGAATAGAAAATAATTCGTTAGTCCCGTATGTGGGACACATGGAAATTGTATCTAGAATCTATGTGTCGTGTAACAGTTCCAGAACATGTACGGTGTTATTCAACAAGCCAGGGTGGGAGGGCAACTTCACACTCAACACCACTCTGTGTCGCAAACCTAGCACTCTACTACATCTCCAGGGGGTCAGATGCGTCTGGGCAAGTGGGATCGGGTTCGGTTTGAAAGGGCTATACTTCCCTCACCGGTCCTTTGTCCAATTATGAGATGATGAATACACGGCAGCATTAGACCAAGAAGAAATCTATCGACCCCCAACCTCCACTCCAGATATAGACACAGACATTCTAAGAGAATTAGAAGAGGAAACAGGCACTATATCGCGAGAGAGTTGGTGGTCTCAGACCCTTAATTATCTTTATCACATTGGGGGATTGATTTTTGCAGCCGCATTATTCTTCGTCTTCTGCTCTCTTTTGCGACAATTTTCCCCTATGGGTTGTCTTCAATCCAGCCTGTTGTTATTCCAATGCGGACGCTTCAGGTCGGTTGGGCTCTCTCTATGGGAGCAGCAACCGCAAAATCCGTCTCTTCAGTCGTCTCTCACGATTACAGAGGGAGAGCCGGCTGCCCCGATAATTTTGCTCGTTACTTCCCTCCCCTCCATTGCTTTTTGACTACGTTATTATAATATGTTCATTCGTGGTATCTGCGTGAGTAAACACCGCTATGACCGCACTATGTAACAACGGGCACAAATATAAAATATCACCATAAGCAAGTGGGGCGTTTGTCCATTGTACTTCAGTATAACTTGCCCAACATAATGATACAGTATATATATCTAACAGTAGCCGTAGCCACAGGCGCAAGTTCATCGGACCTTCAAAATGAAACACGACTATTAGATTTCAGTAGTAGTTAGTTCTACTGCCAGCAGCAGATTGCAATTTCAATCCGCGATTGAATAATTCCAGGTAGCAGGTATACGCGATATAGAAGTAGCAGGTAGCTTTGATGAAACTCTTGCAATTATAGAGCAACATCCAGATATAGAGTCGACGTGGGTGATAGGTGGAGGTGGAATTTATAAGGTAACCTACTAATTAAAAAAATATTTTCAGCACACTTGCCCAAAAAATGCATTAACAAAACCTGTATGCATGGTTCGAAATTATTTTTTTTTTAGTCAAATACTGACCACTGCAACGCAGATTTAATATCATATTGACAAGAAATGTGGCTCAAATGAAGCAATCGGTAAGAAAATACAACATTTATTTGCGTCATAACTATTTAAGGCTCCTTGTTATGTAATATAAAGTCAGTTATATTTAACCATATAGCGCAGTGGTTAGTGACTGTGACTACTTAGCTACAAGGTCGAATCCCGGTTGGTCTATACGTTCCTATGATGAATTAATGTAGGTATTTTATATTTTATTTTGTATCCTAGTCACGACGTGGACGATTTATATTCTCATTCTATTAAATATATCTTTGCCTCGCTATAGTACAATATTATTTTAAAAAATATAGAAAAGAGAGAAAGACACTTAATAGCCCTATCAATAGGCGTTGCGTAGAGACGTCGGATCATTGCATGCTTCTACCGCACCGATTACGAGAAGTGTTCCGGAAGACCGGTCTTTTCTTGGAAGAGGGCTTCCTAATTCTCCCTAGAGATGTATCCGATGAACACCTCATAGGGAATTTCTCGTCTCCCTTACCCCCTTGCTCCGCGGGTTCAGTGATCAAAGAGGTGTCCCCGCTAGATTTCGTGTCCACAAGCAATCTGCGAGCACTAGAACTTAGCCATCAAGCTGAATGCTCTGCCGTGTTAGGGAAGATTAAAAGGAGAGAAGTGGTTAAGAAGAGTGATTTGATATACTTGAGTCCAATACTCGGAGGACATGGATTAATCTTTAGAATAGAAAATAATTCGTTAGTCCCGTATGTGGGACACATGGAAATTGTATCTAGAATCTATGTGTCGTGTAACAGTTCCAGAACATGTACGGTGTTATTCAACAAGCCAGGGTGGGAGGGCAACTTCACACTCAACACCACTCTGTGTCGCAAACCTAGCACTCTACTACATCTCCAGGGGCTCAGATGCGTCTGGGCAAGTGGGATCGGGTTCGGTGTGAAAGGGCTATACTTCCCTCACCGGTCCTTTGTCCAATTATGGGATGATGAATACACGGCAGCATTAGACCAAGAAGAAATCTATCGACCCCCAACCTCCACTCCAGATATAGACACAGACATTCTAAGAGAATTAGAAGAGGAAACAGGCACTATATCGCGAGAGAGTTGGTGGTCTCAGACCCTTAATTATCTTTATCACATTGGGGGATTGATTTTTGCAGCCGCATTATTCTTCGTCTTCTGCTCTCTTTTGCGACAATTTTCCCCTATGGGTTGTCTTCAATCCAGCCTGTTGTTATTCCAATGCGGACGCTTCAGGTCGGTGGGCTCTCTCTATGGGAGCAGCAACCGCAAAATCCGTCTCTTCAGTCGTCTCTCACGATTATAGAGGGAGAGCCGGCTGCCCCGATAATTTTGCTCGTTACTTCCCTCCCCTCCATTGCTTTTTGACTACGCTATTATAATATGTTCATTCGTGGTATCTTCGTGAGTAAACACCGCTATGACCGCACTATGTAACAACGGGCACAAATATAAAATATCACCATAAGCAAGTGGGGCGTTTGTGCATTGTACTTCAGTATAACTTGCCCAACATAATGATACAGTATATATATCTAACAGTAGCCGTAGCCACAGGCGCAAGTTCATCGGACCTTCAAAATGAAACACGACTATTAGATTTCAGTAGTAGTTAGTTCTACTGCCAGCAGCAGATTGCAATTTCAATCCGCGATTGAATAATTCCAGGTAGCAGGTATACGCGATATAGAAGTAGCAGGTAGCTTTGATGAAACTCTTGCAATTATAGAGCAACATCCAGATATAGAGTCGACGTGGGTGATAGGTGGAGGTGGAATTTATAAGGTAACCTACTAATTAAAAAAATATTTTCAGCACACTTGCCCAAAAAATGCATTAACAAAACCCTTATGCATGGTTCGAAATTATTTTTTTTTTAGTCAAATACTGACCACTGCAACGCAGATTTAATGTCATATTGACAAGAAATGTGGCTCAAATGAAGCAATCGGTAAGAAAATACAACATTTAATTGCGTCATAACTATTTAAGGCTCCTTGTTATGTAATATAAAGTCAGTTATATTTAACCATATAGCGCAATGGTTAGTGACTGTGACTACTTAGCTACAAGGTCGAATCCCGGTTGGTCTATACGTTCCTATGATGAATTAATGTAGGTATTTTATATTTTATTTTGTATCCTAGTCACGACGTGGACGATTTATATTCTCATTCTATTAAATATATCTTTGCCTCGCTATAGTACAATATTATTTAAAAAAATATAGAAAAGAGAGAAAGACACTTATTAGCCCTATCACTAGGCGTTGCGTAGAGACGTCGGATCATTGCATGCTTCTACCGCACCGATTACGAGAAGTGTTCCGGAAGACCGGTCTTTTCTTGGAAGGGGGCTTCCTAATTCTCCCTAGAGATGTATCCGATGAACACCTCATAGGGAATTTCTCGTCTCCCTTACCCCCTTGCTCCGCGGGTTCAGTGATCAAAGAGGTGTCCCCGCTAGATTTCGTGTCCACAAGCAATCTGCGAGCACTAGAACTTAGCCATCAAGCTGAATGCTCTGCCGTGTTAGGGAAGATTAAAAGGAGAGAAGTGGTTAAGAAGAGTGATTTGATATACTTGAGTCCAATACTCGGAGGACATGGATTAATCTTTAGAATAGAAAATAATTCGTTAGTCCCGTATGTGGGACACATGGAAATTGTATCTAGAATCTATGTGTCGTGTAACAGTTCCAGAACATGTACGGTGTTATTCAACAAGCCAGGGTGGGAGGGCAACTTCACACTCAACACCACTCTGTGTCGCAAACCTAGCACTCTACTACATCTCCAGGGGGTCAGATGCGTCTGGGCAAGTGGGATCGGGTTCGGTGTGAAAGGGCTATACTTCCCTCACCGGTCCTTTGTCCAATTATGAGATGATGAATACACGGCAGCATTAGACCAAGAAGAAATCTATCGACCCCCAACCTCCACTCCAGATATAGACACAGACATTCTAAGAGAATTAGAAGAGGAAACAGGCACTATATCGCGAGAGAGTTGGTGGTCTCAGACCCTTAATTATCTTTATCACATTGGGGGATTGATTTTTGCAGCCGCATTATTCTTCGTCTTCTGCTCTCTTTTGCGACAATTTTCCCCTATGGGTTGTCTTCAATCCAGCCTGTTGTTATTCCAATGCGGACGCTTCAGGTCGGTGGGCTCTCTCTATGGGAGCAGCAACCGCAAAATCCGTCTCTTCAGTCGTCTCTCACGATTACAGAGGGAGAGCCGGCTGCCCCGATAATTTTGCTCGTTACTTCCCTCCCCTCCATTGCTTTTTGACTACGCTATTATAATATGTTCATTCGTGGTATCTTCGTGAGTAAACACCGCTATGACCGCACTATGTAACAACGGGCACAAATATAAAATATCACCATAAGCAAGTGGGGCGTTTGTGCATTGTACTTCAGTATAACTTGCCCAACATAATGATACAGTATATATATCTAACAGTAGCCGTAGCCACAGGCGCAAGTTCATCGGACCTTCAAAATGAAACACGACTATTAGATTTCAGTAGTAGTTAGTTCTACTGCCAGCAGCAGATTGCAATTTCAATCCGTGATTGAATAATTCCAGGTAGCAGGTATACGCGATATAGAAGTAGCAGGTAGCTTTGATGAAACTCTTGCAATTATAGAGCAACATCCAGATATAGAGTCGACGTGGGTTATAGGTGGAGGTGGAATTTATAAGGTAACCTACTAATTAAAAAAATATTTTCAGCACACTTGCCCAAAAAATGCATTAACAAAACCCTTATGCATGGTTCGAAATTATTTTTTTTTTAGTCAAATACTGACCACTGCAACGCAGATTTAATGTCATATTGACAAGAAATGTGGCTCAAATGAAGCAATCGGTAAGAAAATACAACATTTATTTGCGTCATAACTATTTAAGGCTCCTTGTTATGTAATATAAAGTCAGTTATATTTAACCATATAGCGCAGTGGTTAGTGACTGTGACTACTTAGCTACAAGGTCGAATCCCGGTTGGTCTATACGTTCCTATGATGAATTAATGTAGGTATTTTATATTTTATTTTGTATCCTAGTCACGACGTGGACGATTTATATTCTCATTCTATTAAATATATCTTTGCCTCGCTATAGTACAATATTATTTAAAAAAATATAGAAAAGAGAGAAAGACACTTATTAGCCCCATCACTAGGCGTTGCGTAGAGACGTCGGATCATTGCATGCTTCTACCGCACCGATTACGGGAAGTGTTCCGGAAGACCGGTCTTTTCTTGGAAGAGGGCTTCCTAATTCTCCCTAGAGATGTATCCGATGAACACCTCATAGGGAATTTCTAGTCTCCCTTACCACCTTGCTCCGCGGGTTCAGTGATCAAAGAGGTGTCCCCGCTAGATTTTGTGTCCACAAGCAATCTGCGAGCACTAGAACTTAGCCATCAAGCTGAATGCTCTGCCGTGTTAGGGAAGATTAAAAGGAGAGAAGTGTTTAAGAAGAGTGATTTGATATACTTGAGTCCAATACTCGGAGGACATGGATTAATCTTTAGAATAGAAAATAATTCGTTAGTCCCGTATGTGGGACACATGGAAATTGTATCTAGAATCTATGTGTCGTGTAACAGTTCCAGAACATGTACGGTGTTATTCAACAAGCCAGGGTGGGAGGGCAACTTCACACTCAACACCACTCTGTGTCGCAAACCTAGCACTCTACTACATCTCCAGGGGGTCAGATGCGTCTGGGCAAGTGGAATCGGGTTCGGTGTGAAAGGGCTATACTTCCCTCACCGGTCCTTTGTCCAATTATGGGATGATGAATACACGGCAGCATTAGACCAAGAAGAAATCTATCGACCCCCAACCTCCACTCCAGATATAGACACAGACATTCTAAGTGAATTAGAAGAGGAAACAGGCACTATATCGCGAGAGAGTTGGTGGTCTCAGACCCTTAATTATCTTTATCACATTGGGGGATTGATTTTTGCAGCCGCATTATTCTTCGTCTTCTGCTCTCTTTTGCGACAATTTTCCCCTATGGGTTGTCTTCAATCCAGCCTGTTGTTATTCCAATGCGGACGCTTCAGGTCGGTGGGCTCTCTCTATGGGAGCAGCAACCGCAAAATCCGTCTCTTCAGTCGTCTCTCACGATTACAGAGGGAGAGCCGGCTGCCCCGATAATTTTGCTCGTTACTTCCCTCCCCTCCATTGCTTTTTGACTACGTTATTATAATATGTTCATTCGTGGTATCTGCGTGAGTAAACACCGCTATGACCGCACTATGTAACAACGGGCACAAATATAAAATATCACCATAAGCAAGTGGGGCGTTTGTGCATTGTACTTCAGTATAACTTGCCCAACATAATGATACAGTATATATATCTAACAGTAGCCGTAGCCACAGGCGCAAGTTCATCGGACCTTCAAAATGAAACACGACTATTAGATTTCAGTAGTAGTTAGTTCTACTGCCAGCAGCAGATTGCAATTTCAATCCGTGATTGAATAATTCCAGGTAGCAGGTATACGCGATATAGAAGTAGCAGGTAACTTTGATGAAACTCTTGCAATTATAGAGGAACATCCAGATATAGAGTCGACGTGGGTTATAGGTGGAGGTGGAATTTATAAGGTAACCTACTAATTAAAAAAATATTTTCAGCACACTTGCCCAAAAAATGCATTAACAAAACCTGTATGCATGGTTCGAAATTATTTTTTTTTAGTCAAATACTGACCACTGCAACGCAGATTTAATGTCATATTGACAAGAAATGTGGCTCAAATGAAGCAATCGGTAAGAAAATACAACATTTATTTGCGTCATAACTATTTAAGGCTCCTTGTTATGTAATATAAAGTCAGTTATATTTAACCATATAGCGCAGTGGTTAGTGAATGTGACTACTTAGCTACAAGGTCGAATCCCGGTTGGTCTATACGTTCCTATGATGAATTAATGTAGGTATTTTATATTTTATTTTGTATCCTAGTCACGACGTGGACGATTTATATTCTCATTCTATTAAATATATCTTTGCCTCGCTATAGTACAATATTATTTTAAAAAATATAGAAAAGAGAGAAAGACACTTATTAGCCCCATCACTAGGCGTTGCGTAGAGACGTCGGATCATTGCATGCTTCTACCGCACCGATTACGGGAAGTGTTCCGGAAGACCGGTCTTTTCTTGGAAGGGGGCTTCCTAATTCTCCCTAGAGATGTATCCGATGAACACCTCATAGGGAATTTCTAGTCTCCCTTACCACCTTGCTCCGCGGGTTCAGTGATCAAAGAGGTGTCCCCGCTAGATTTTGTGTCCACAAGCAATCTGCGAGCACTAGAACTTAGCCATCAAGCTGAATGCTCTGCCGTGTTAGGGAAGATTAAAAGGAGAGAAGTGTTTAAGAAGAGTGATTTGATATACTTGAGTCCAATACTCGGAGGACATGGATTAATCTTTAGAATAGAAAATAATTCGTTAGTCCCGTATGTGGGACACATGGAAATTGTATCTAGAATCTATGTGTCGTGTAACAGTTCCAGAACATGTACGGTGTTATTCAACAAGCCAGGGTGGGAGGGCAACTTCACACTCAACACCACTCTGTGTCGCAAACCTAGCACTCTACTACATCTCCAGGGGGTCAGATGCGTCTGGGCAAGTGGGATCGGGTTCGGTGTGAAAGGGCTATACTTCCCTCACCGGTCCTTTGTCCAATTATGGGATGATGAATACACGGCAGCATTAGACCAAGAAGAAATCTATCGACCCCCAACCTCCACTCCAGATATAGACACAGACATTCTAAGAGAATTAGAAGAGGAAACAGGCACTATATCGCGAGAGAGTTGGTGGTCTCAGACCCTTAATTATCTTTATCACATTGGGGGATTGATTTTTGCAGCCGCATTATTCTTCGTCTTCTGCTCTCTTTTGCGACAATTTTCCCCTATGGGTTGTCTTCAATCCAGCCTGTTGTTATTCCAATGCGGACGCTTCAGGTCGGTGGGCTCTCTCTATGGGAGCAGCAACCGCAAAATCCGTCTCTTCAGTCGTCTCTCACGATTACAGAGGGAGAGCCGGCTGCCCCGATAATTTTGCTCGTTACTTCCCTCCCCTCCATTGCTTTTTGACTACGTTATTATAATATGTTCATTCGTGGTATCTGCGTGAGTAAACACCGCTATGACCGCACTATGTAACAACGGGCACAAATATAAAATATCACCATAAGCAAGTGGGGCGTTTGTGCATTGTACTTCAGTATAACTTGCCCAACATAATGATACAGTTTATATATCTAACAGTAGCCGTAGCCACAGGCGCAAGTTCATCGGACCTTCAAAATGAAACACGACTATTAGATTTCAGTAGTAGTTAGTTCTACTGCCAGCAGCAGATTGCAATTTCAATCCGTGATTGAATAATTCCAGGTAGCAGGTATACGCGATATAGAAGTAGCAGGTAGCTTTGATGAAACTCTTGCAATTATAGAGGAACATCCAGATATAGAGTCGACGTGGGTTATAGGTGGAGGTGGAATTTATAAGGTAACCTACTAATTAAAAAAATATTTTCAGCACACTTGCCCAAAAAATGCATTAACAAAACCTGTATGCATGGTTCGAAATTATTTTTTTTTAGTCAAATACTGACCACTGCAACGCAGATTTAATGTCATATTGACAAGAAATGTGGCTCAAATGAAGCAATCGGTAAGAAAATACAACATTTATTTGCGTCATAACTATTTAAGGCTCCTTGTTATGTAATATAAAGTCAGTTATATTTAACCATATAGCGCAGTGGTTAGTGACTGTGACTACTTAGCTACAAGGTCGAATCCCGGTTGGTCTATACGTTCCTATGATGAATTAATGTAGGTATTTTATATTTTATTTTGTATCCTAGTCACGACGTGGACGATTTATATTCTCATTCTATTAAATATATCTTTGCCTCGCTATAGTACAATATTATCTTAAAAAATATAGAAAAGAGAGAAAGACACTTATTAGCCCCATCACTAGGCGTTGCGTAGAGACGTCGGATCATTGCATGCTTCTACCGCACCGATTACGGGAAGTGTTCCGGAAGACCGGTCTTTTCTTGGAAGGGGGCTTCCTAATTCTCCCTAGAGATGTATCCGATGAACACCTCATAGGGAATTTCTCGTCTCCCTTACCCCCTTGCTCCGCGGGTTCAGTGATCAAAGAGGTGTCCCCGCTAGATTTTGTGTCCACAAGCAATCTGCGAGCACTAGAACTTAGCCATCAAGCTGAATGCTCTGCCGTGTTAGGGAAGATTAAAAGGAGAGAAGTGGTTAAGAAGAGTGATTTGATATACTTGAGTCCAATACTCGGAGGACATGGATTAATCTTTAGAATAGAAAATAATTCGTTAGTCCCGTATGTGGGACACATGGAAATTGTATCTAGAATCTATGTGTCGTGTAACAGTTCCAGAACATGTACGGTGTTATTCAACAAGCCAGGATGGGAGGGCAACTTCACACTCAACACCACTCTGTGTCGCAAACCTAGCACTCTACTACATCTCCAGGGGGTCAGATGCGTCTGGGCAAGTGGGATCGGGTTCGGTTTGAAAGGGCTATACTTCCCTCACCGGTCCTTTGTCCAATTATGAGATGATGAATACACGGCAGCATTAGACCAAGAAGAAATCTATCGACCCCCAACCTCCACTCCAGATATAGACACAGACATTCTAAGAGAATTAGAAGAGGAAACAGGCACTATATCGCGAGAGAGTTGGTGGTCTCAGACCCTTAATTATCTTTATCACATTGGGGGATTGATTTTTGCAGCCGCATTATTCTTCGTCTTCTGCTCTCTTTTGCGACAATTTTCCCCTATGGGTTGTCTTCAATCCAGCCTGTTGTTATTCCAATGCGGACGCTTCAGGTCGGTTGGGCTCTCCCTATGGGAGCAGCAACCGCAAAATCCGTCTCTTCAGTCGTCTCTCACGATTACAGAGGGAGAGCCGGCTGCCCCGATAATTTTGCTCGTTACTTCCCTCCCCTCCATTGCTTTTTGACTACGTTATTATAATATGTTCATTCGTGGTATCTGCGTGAGTAAACACCGCTATGACCGCACTATGTAACAACGGGCACAAATATAAAATATCACCATAAGCAAGTGGGGCGTTTGTCCATTGTACTTCAGTATAACTTGCCCAACATAATGATACAGTATATATATCTAACAGTAGCCGTAGCCACAGGCGCAAGTTCATCGGACCTTCAAAATGAAACACGACTATTAGATTTCAGTAGTAGTTAGTTCTACTGCCAGCAGCAGATTGCAATTTCAATCCGCGATTGAATAATTCCAGGTAGCAGGTATACGCGATATAGAAGTAGCAGGTAGCTTTGATGAAACTCTTGCAATTATAGAGCAACATCCAGATATAGAGTCGACGTGGGTGATAGGTGGAGGTGGAATTTATAAGGTAACCTACTAATTAAAAAAATATTTTCAGCACACTTGCCCAAAAAATGCATTAACAAAACCTGTATGCATGGTTCGAAATTATTTTTTTTTTAGTCAAATACTGACCACTGCAACGCAGATTTAATATCATATTGACAAGAAATGTGGCTCAAATGAAGCAATCGGTAAGAAAATACAACATTTATTTGCGTCATAACTATTTAAGGCTCCTTGTTATGTAATATAAAGTCAGTTATATTTAACCATATAGCGCAGTGGTTAGTGACTGTGACTACTTAGCTACAAGGTCGAATCCCGGTTGGTCTATACGTTCCTATGATGAATTAATGTAGGTATTTTATATTTTATTTTGTATCCTAGTCACGACGTGGACGATTTATATTCTCATTCTATTAAATATATCTTTGCCTCGCTATAGTACAATATTATTTTAAAAAATATAGAAAAGAGAGAAAGACACTTATTAGCCCTATCACTAGGCGTTGCGTAGAGACGTCGGATCATTGCATGCTTCTACCGCACCGATTACGAGAAGTGTTCCGGAAGACCGGTCTTTTCTTGGAAGGGGGCTTCCTAATTCTCCCTAGAGATGTATCCGATGAACACCTCATAGGGAATTTCTCGTCTCCCTTACCCCCTTGCTCCGCGGGTTCAGTGATCAAAGAGGTGTCCCCGCTAGATTTCGTGTCCACAAGCAATCTGCGAGCACTAGAACTTAGCCATCAAGCTGAATGCTCTGCCGTGTTAGGGAAGATTAAAAGGAGAGACGTGGTTAAGAAGAGTGATTTGATATACTTGAGTCCAATACTCGGAGGACATGGATTAATCTTTAGAATAGAAAATAATTCGTTAGTCCCGTATGTGGGACACATGGAAATTGTATCTAGAATCTATGTGTCGTGTAACAGTTCCAGAACATGTACGGTGTTATTCAACAAGCCAGGGTGGGAGGGCAACTTCACACTCAACACCACTCTGTGTCGCAAACCTAGCACTCTACTACATCTCCAGGGGCTCAGATGCGTCTGGGCAAGTGGGATCGGGTTCGGTGTGAAAGGGCTATACTTCCCTCACCGGTCCTTTGTCCAATTATGGGATGATGAATACACGGCAGCATTAGACCAAGAAGAAATCTATCGACCCCCAACCTCCACTCCAGATATAGACACAGACATTCTAAGAGAATTAGAAGAGGAAACAGGCACTATATCGCGAGAGAGTTGGTGGTCTCAGACCCTTAATTATCTTTATCACATTGGGGGATTGATTTTTGCAGCCGCATTATTCTTCGTCTTCTGCTCTCTTTTGCGACAATTTTCCCCTATGGGTTGTCTTCAATCCAGCCTGTTGTTATTCCAATGCGGACGCTTCAGGTCGGTGGGCTCTCTCTATGGGAGCAGCAACCGCAAAATCCGTCTCTTCAGTCGTCTCTCACGATTACAGAGGGAGAGCCGGCTGCCCCGATAATTTTGCTCGTTACTTCCCTCCCCTCCATTGCTTTTTGACTACGTTATTATAATATGTTCATTCGTGGTATCTGCGTGAGTAAACACCGCTATGACCGCACTATGTAACAACGGGCACAAATATAAAATATCACCATAAGCAAGTGGGGCGTTTGTCCATTGTACTTCAGTATAACTTGCCCAACATAATGATACAGTATATATATCTAACAGTAGCCGTAGCCACAGGCGCAAGTTCATCGGACCTTCAAAATGAAACACGACTATTAGATTTCAGTAGTAGTTAGTTCTACTGCCAGCAGCAGATTGCAATTTCAATCCGCGATTGAATAATTCCAGGTAGCAGGTATACGCGATATAGAAGTAGCAGGTAGCTTTGATGAAACTCTTGCAATTATAGAGCAACATCCAGATATAGAGTCGACGTGGGTGATAGGTGGAGGTGGAATTTATAAGGTAACCTACTAATTAAAAAAATATTTTCAGCACACTTGCCCAAAAAATGCATTAACAAAACCTGTATGCATGGTTCGAAATTATTTTTTTTTTAGTCAAATACTGACCACTGCAACGCAGATTTAATATCATATTGACAAGAAATGTGGCTCAAATGAAGCAATCGGTAAGAAAATACAACATTTATTTGCGTCATAACTATTTAAGGCTCCTTGTTATGTAATATAAAGTCAGTTATATTTAACCATATAGCGCAGTGGTTAGTGACTGTGACTACTTAGCTACAAGGTCGAATCCCGGTTGGTCTATACGTTCCTATGATGAATTAATGTAGGTATTTTATATTTTATTTTGTATCCTAGTCACGACGTGGACGATTTATATTCTCATTCTATTAAATATATCTTTGCCTCGCTATAGTACAATATTATTTTAAAAAATATAGAAAAGAGAGAAAGACACTTATTAGCCCTATCACTAGGCGTTGCGTAGAGACGTCGGATCATTGCATGCTTCTACCGCACCGATTACGAGAAGTGTTCCGGAAGACCGGTCTTTTCTTGGAAGGGGGCTTCCTAATTCTCCCTAGAGATGTATCCGATGAACACCTCATAGGGAATTTCTCGTCTCCCTTACCCCCTTGCTCCGCGGGTTCAGTGATCAAAGAGGTGTCCCCGCTAGATTTCGTGTCCACAAGCAATCTGCGAGCACTAGAACTTAGCCATCAAGCTGAATGCTCTGCCGTGTTAGGGAAGATTAAAAGGAGAGACGTGGTTAAGAAGAGTGATTTGATATACTTGAGTCCAATACTCGGAGGACATGGATTAATCTTTAGAATAGAAAATAATTCGTTAGTCCCGTATGTGGGACACATGGAAATTGTATCTAGAATCTATGTGTCGTGTAACAGTTCCAGAACATGTACGGTGTTATTCAACAAGCCAGGGTGGGAGGGCAACTTCACACTCAACACCACTCTGTGTCGCAAACCTAGCACTCTACTACATCTCCAGGGGCTCAGATGCGTCTGGGCAAGTGGGATCGGGTTCGGTGTGAAAGGGCTATACTTCCCTCACCGGTCCTTTGTCCAATTATGGGATGATGAATACACGGCAGCATTAGACCAAGAAGAAATCTATCGACCCCCAACCTCCACTCCAGATATAGACACAGACATTCTAAGAGAATTAGAAGAGGAAACAGGCACTATATCGCGAGAGAGTTGGTGGTCTCAGACCCTTAATTATCTTTATCACATTGGGGGATTGATTTTTGCAGCCGCATTATTCTTCGTCTTCTGCTCTCTTTTGCGACAATTTTCCCCTATGGGTTGTCTTCAATCCAGCCTGTTGTTATTCCAATGCGGACGCTTCAGGTCGGTGGGCTCCCTCTATGGGAGCAGCAACCGCAAAATCCGTCTCTTCAGTCGTCTCTCACGATTACAGAGGGAGAGCCGGCTGCCCCGATAATTTTGCTCGTTACTTCCCTCCCCTCCATTGCTTTTTGACTACGTTATTATAATATGTTCATTCGTGGTATCTTCGTGAGTAAACACCGCTATGACCGCACTATGTAACAACGGGCACAAATATAAAATATCACCATAAGCAAGTGGGGCGTTTGTGCATTGTACTTCAGTATAACTTGCCCAACATAATGATACAGTATATATATCTAACAGTAGCCGTAGCCACAGGCGCAAGTTCATCGGACCTTCAAAATGAAACACGACTATTAGATTTCAGTAGTAGTTAGTTCTACTGCCAGCAGCAGATTGCAATTTCAATCCGCGATTGAATAATTCCAGGTAGCAGGTATACGCGATATAGAAGTAGCAGGTAGCTTTGATGAAACTCTTGCAATTATAGAGCAACATCCAGATATAGAGTCGACGTGGGTGATAGGTGGAGGTGGAATTTATAAGGTAACCTACTAATTAAAAAAATATTTTCAGCACACTTGCCTAAAAAATGCATTAACAAAACCCTTATGCATGGTTCGAAATTATTTTTTTTTTAGTCAAATACTGACCACTGCAACGCAGATTTAATGTCATATTGACAAGAAATGTGGCTCAAATGAAGCAATCGGTAAGAAAATACAACATTTAATTGCGTCATAACTATTTAAGGCTCCTTGTTATGTAATATAAAGTCAGTTATATTTAACCATATAGCGCAGTGGTTAGTGACTGTGACTACTTAGCTACAAGGTCGAATCCCGGTTGGTCTATACGTTCCTATGATGAATTAATGTAGGTATTTTATATTTTATTTTGTATCCTAGTCACGACGTGGACGATTTATATTCTCATTCTATTAAATATATCTTTGCCTCGCTATAGTACAATATTATTTAAAAAAATATAGAAAAGAGAGAAAGACACTTATTAGCCCTATCACTAGGCGTTGCGTAGAGACGTCGGATCATTGCATGCTTCTACCGCACCGATTACGAGAAGTGTTCCGGAAGACCGGTCTTTTCTTGGAAGGGGACTTCCTAATTCTCCCTAGAGATGTATCCGATGAACACCTCATAGGGAATTTCTCGTCTCCCTTACCCCCTTGCTCCGCGGGTTCAGTGATCAAAGAGGTGTCCCCGCTAGATTTCGTGTCCACAAGCAATCTGCGAGCACTAGAACTTAGCCATCAAGCTGAATGCTCTGCCGTGTTAGGGAAGATTAAAAGGAGAGAAGTGGTTAAGAAGAGTGATTTGATATACTTGAGTCCAATACTCGGAGGACATGGATTAATCTTTAGAATAGAAAATAATTCGTTAGTCCCGTATGTGGGACACATGGAAATTGTATCTAGAATCTATGTGTCGTGTAACAGTTCCAGAACATGTACGGTGTTATTCAACAAGCCAGGGTGGGAGGGCAACTTCACACTCAACACCACTCTGTGTCGCAAACCTAGCACTCTACTACATCTCCAGGGGGTCAGATGCGTCTGGGCAAGTGGGATCGGGTTCGGTGTGAAAGGGCTATACTTCCCTCACCGGTCCTTTGTCCAATTATGAGATGATGAATACACGGCAGCATTAGACCAAGAAGAAATCTATCGACCCCCAACCTCCACTCCAGATATAGACACAGACATTCTAAGAGAATTAGAAGAGGAAACAGGCACTATATCGCGAGAGAGTTGGTGGTCTCAGACCCTTAATTATCTTTATCACATTGGGGGATTGATTTTTGCAGCCGCATTATTCTTCGTCTTCTGCTCTCTTTTGCGACAATTTTCCCCTATGGGTTGTCTTCAATCCAGCCTGTTGTTGTTCCAATGCGGACGCGTCAGGTCGGTGGGCTCTCTCTATGGGAGCAGCAACCGCAAAATCCGTCTCTTCAGTCGTCTCTCACGATTACAGAGGGAGAGCCGGCTGCCCCGATAATTTTGCTCGTTACTTCCCTCCCCTCCATTGCTTTTTGACTACGTTATTATAATATGTTCATTCGTGGTATCTTCGTGAGTAAACACCGCTATGACCGCACTATGTAACAACGGGCACAAATATAAAATATCACCATAAGCAAGTGGGGCGTTTGTGCATTGTACTTCAGTATAACTTGCCCAACATAATGATACAGTATATATATCTAACAGTAGCCGTAGCCACAGGCGCAAGTTCATCGGACCTTCAAAATGAAACACGACTATTAGATTTCAGTAGTAGTTAGTTCTACTGCCAGCAGCAGATTGCAATTTCAATCCGTGATTGAATAATTCCAGGTAGCAGGTATACGCGATATAGAAGTAGCAGGTAGCTTTGATGAAACTCTTGCAATTATAGAGGAACATCCAGATATAGAGTCGACGTGGGTGATAGGTGGAGGTGGAATTTATAAGGTAACCTACTAATTAAAAAAATATTTTCAGCACACTTGCCCAAAAAATGTATTAACAAAACCTGTATGCATGGTTCGAAATTATTTTTTTTTAGTCAAATACTGACCACTGCAACGCAGATTTAATGTCATATTGACAAGAAATGTGGCTCAAATGAAGCAATCGGTAAGAAAATACAACATTTATTTGCGTCATAACTATTTAAGGCTCCTTGTTATGTAATATAAAGTCAGTTATATTTAACCATATAGCGCAGTGGTTAGTGACTGTGACTACTTAGCTACAAGGTCGAATCCCGGTTGGTCTATACGTTCCTATGATGAATTAATGTAGGTATTTTATATTTTATTTTGTATCCTAGTCACAACGTGGACGATTTATATTCTCATTCTATTAAATATATCTTTGCCTCGCTATAGTACAATATTATCTTAAAAAATATAGAAAAGAGAGAAAGACACTTATTAGCCCCATCACTAGGCGTTGCGTAGAGACGTCGGATCATTGCATGCTTCTACCGCACCGATTACGGGAAGTGTTCCGGAAGACCGGTCTTTTCTTGGAAGGGGGCTTCCTAATTCTCCCTAGAGATGTATCCGATGAACACCTCATAGGGAATTTCTCGTCTCCCTTACCCCCTTGCTCCGCGGGTTCAGTGATCAAAGAGGTGTCCCCGCTAGATTTCGTGTCCACAAGCAATCTGCGAGCACTAGAACTTAGCCATCAAGCTGAATGCTCTGCCGTGTTAGGGAAGATTAAAAGGAGAGACGTGGTTAAGAAGAGTGATTTGATATACTTGAGTCCAATACTCGGAGGACATGGATTAATCTTTAGAATAGAAAATAATTCGTTAGTCCCGTATGTGGGACACATGGAAATTGTATCTAGAATCTATGTGTCGTGTAACAGTTCCAGAACATGTACGGTGTTATTCAACAAGCCAGGGTGGGAGGGCAACTTCACACTCAACACCACTCTGTGTCGCAAACCTAGCACTCTACTACATCTCCAGGGGGTCAGATGCGTCTGGGACAGTGGGATCGGGTTCGGTTTGAAAGGGCTATACTTCCCTCACCGGTCCTTTGTCCAATTATGAGATGATGAATACACGGCAGCATTAGACCAAGAAGAAATCTATCGACCCCCAACCTCCACTCCAGATATAGACACAGACATTCTAAGAGAATTAGAAGAGGAAACAGGCACTATATCGCGAGAGAGTTGGTGGTCTCAGACCCTTAATTATCTTTATCACATTGGGGGATTGATTTTTGCAGCCGCATTATTCTTCGTCTTCTGCTCTCTTTTGCGACAATTTTCCCCTATGGGTTGTCTTCAATCCAGCCTGTTGTTATTCCAATGCGGACGCTTCAGGTCGGTTGGGCTCTCTCTATGGGAGCAGCAACCGCAAAATCCGTCTCTTCAGTCGTCTCTCACGATTACAGAGGGAGAGCCGGCTGCCCCGATAATTTTGCTCGTTACTTCCCTCCCCTCCATTGCTTTTTGACTACGTTATTATAATATGTTCATTCGTGGTATCTGCGTGAGTAAACACCGCTATGACCGCACTATGTAACAACGGGCACAAATATAAAATATCACCATAAGCAAGTGGGGCGTTTGTGCATTGTACTTCAGTATAACTTGCCCAACATAATGATACAGTATATATATCTAACAGTAGCCGTAGCCACAGGCGCAAGTTCATCGGACCTTCAAAATGAAACACGACTATTAGATTTCAGTAGTAGTTAGTTCTACTGCCAGCAGCAGATTGCAATTTCAATCCGTGATTGAATAATTCCAGGTAGCAGGTATACGCGATATAGAAGTAGCAGGTAGCTTTGATGAAACTCTTGCAATTATAGAGCAACATCCAGATATAGAGTCGACGTGGGTGATAGGTGGAGGTGGAATTTATAAGGTAACCTACTAATTAAAAAAATATTTTCAGCACACTTGCCCAAAAAATGCATTAACAAAACCTGTATGCATGGTTCGAAATTATTTTTTTTTTAGTCAAATACTGACCACTGCAACGCAGATTTAATATCATATTGACAAGAAATGTGGCTCAAATGAAGCAATCGGTAAGAAAATACAACATTTATTTGCGTCATAACTATTTAAGGCTCCTTGTTATGTAATATAAAGTCAGTTATATTTAACCATATAGCGCAGTGGTTAGTGACTGTGACTACTTAGCTACAAGGTCGAATCCCGGTTGGTCTATACGTTCCTATGATGAATTAATGTAGGTATTTTATATTTTATTTTGTATCCTAGTCACGACGTGGACGATTTATATTCTCATTCTATTAAATATATCTTTGCCTCGCTATAGTACAATATTATTTAAAAAAATATAGAAAAGAGAGAAAGACACTTATTAGCCCTATCACTAGGCGTTACGTAGAGACGTCGGATCATTGCATGCTTCTACCGCACCGATTACGAGAAGTGTTCCGGAAGACCGGTCTTTTCTTGGAAGGGGGCTTCCTAATTCTCCCTAGAGATGTATCCGATGAACACCTCATAGGGAATTTCTCGTCTCCCTTACCCCCTTGCTCCGCGGGTTCAGTGATCAAAGAGGTGTCCCCGCTAGATTTCGTGTCCACAAGCAATCTGCGAGCACTAGAACTTAGCCATCAAGCTGAATGCTCTGCCGTGTTAGGGAAGATTAAAAGGAGAGACGTGGTTAAGAAGAGTGATTTGATATACTTGAGTCCAATACTCGGAGGACATGGATTAATCTTTAGAATAGAAAATAATTCGTTAGTCCCGTATGTGGGACACATGGAAATTGTATCTAGAATATATGTGTCGTGTAACAGTTCCAGAACATGTACGGTGTTATTCAACAAGCCAGGGTGGGAGGGCAACTTCACACTCAACACCACTCTGTGTCGCAAACCTAGCACTCTACTACATCTCCAGGGGCTCAGATGCGTCTGGGCAAGTGGGATCGGGTTCGGTGTGAAAGGGCTATACTTCCCTCACCGGTCCTTTGTCCAATTATGGGATGATGAATACACGGCAGCATTAGACCAAGAAGAAATCTATCGACCCCCAACCTCCACTCCAGATATAGACACAGACATTCTAAGAGAATTAGAAGAGGAAACAGGCACTATATCGCGAGAGAGTTGGTGGTCTCAGACCCTTAATTATCTTTATCACATTGGGGGATTGATTTTTGCAGCCGCATTATTCTTCGTCTTCTGCTCTCTTTTGCGACAATTTTCCCCTATGGGTTGTCTTCAATCCAGCCTGTTGTTATTCCAATGCGGACGCTTCAGGTCGGTGGGCTCTCTCTATGGGAGCAGCAACCGCAAAATCCGTCTCTTCAGTCGTCTCTCACGATTACAGAGGGAGAGCCGGCTGCCCCGATAGTTTTGCTCGTTACTTCCCTCCCCTCCATTGCTTTTTGACTACGTTATTATAATATGTTCATTCGTGGTATCTTCGTGAGTAAACACCGCTATGACCGCACTATGTAACAACGGGCACAAATATAAAATATCACCATAAGCAAGTGGGGCGTTTGTGCATTGTACTTCAGTATAACTTGCCCAACATAATGATACAGTATATATATCTAACAGTAGCCGTAGCCACAGGCGCAAGTTCATCGGACCTTCAAAATGAAACACGACTATTAGATTTCAGTAGTAGTTAGTTCTACTGCCAGCAGCAGATTGCAATTTCAATCCGTGATTGAATAATTCCAGGTAGCAGGTATACGCGATATAGAAGTAGCAGGTAGCTTTGATGAAACTCTTGCAATTATAGAGGAACATCCAGATATAGAGTCGACGTGGGTGATAGGTGGAGGTGGAATTTATAAGGTAACCTACTAATTAAAAAAATATTTTCAGCACACTTGCCCAAAAAATGCATTAACAAAACCTGTATGCATGGTTCGAAATTATTTTTTTTTAGTCAAATACTGACCACTGCAACGCAGATTTAATGTCATATTGACAAGAAATGTGGCTCAAATGAAGCAATCGGTAAGAAAATACAACATTTATTTGCGTCATAACTATTTAAGGCTCCTTGTTATGTAATATAAAGTCAGTTTTATTTAACCATATAGCGCAGTGGTTAGTGACTGTGACTACTTAGCTACAAGGTCGAATCCCGGTTGGTCTATACGTTCCTATGATGAATTAATGTAGGTATTTTATATTTTATTTTGTATCCTAGTCACGACGTGGACGATTTATATTCTCATTCTATTAAATATATCTTTGCCTCGCTATAGTACAATATTATTTAAAAAAATATAGAAAAGAGAGAAAGACACTTATTAGCCCTATCACTAGGCGTTGCGTAGAGACGTCGGATCATTGCATGCTTCTACCGGACCGATTACGAGAAGTGTTCCGGAAGACCGGTCTTTTCTTGGAAGGGGGCTTCCTAATTCTCCCTAGAGATGTATCCGATGAACACCTCATAGGGAATTTCTCGTCTCCCTTACCCCCTTGCTCCGCGGGTTCAGTGATCAAAGAGGTGTCCCCGCTAGATTTCGTGTCCACAAGCAATCTGCGAGCACTAGAACTTAGCCATCAAGCTGAATGCTCTGCCGTGTTAGGGAAGATTAAAAGGAGAGAAGTGGTTAAGAAGAGTGATTTGATATACTTGAGTCCAATACTCGGAGGACATGGATTAATCTTTAGAATAGAAAATAATTCGTTAGTCCCGTATGTGGGACACATGGAAATTGTATCTAGAATCTATGTGTTGTGTAACAGTTCCAGAACATGTACGGTGTTATTCAACAAGCCAGGGTGGGAGGGCAACTTCACACTCAACACCACTCTGTGTCGCAAACCTAGCACTCTACTACATCTCCAGGGGGTCAGATGCGTCTGGGCAAGTGGGATCGGGTTCGGTTTGAAAGGGCTATACTTCCCTCACCGGTCCTTTGTCCAATTATGAGATGATGAATACACGGCAGCATTAGACCAAGAAGAAATCTATCGACCCCCAACCTCCACTCCAGATATAGACACAGACATTCTAAGAGAATTAGAAGAGGAAACAGGCACTATATCGCGAGAGAGTTGGTGGTCTCAGACCCTTAATTATCTTTATCACATTGGGGGATTGATTTTTGCAGCCGCATTATTCTTCGTCTTCTGCTCTCTTTTGCGACAATTTTTCCCTATGGGTTGTCTTCAATCCAGCCTGTTGTTATTCCAATGCGGACGCTTCAGGTCGGTTGGGCTCTCTCTATGGGAGCAGCAACCGCAAAATCCGTCTCTTCAGTCGTCTCTCACGATTACAGAGGGAGAGCCGGCTGCCCCGATAATTTTGCTCGTTACTTCCCTCCCCTCCATTGCTTTTTGACTACGTTATTATAATATGTTCATTCGTGGTATCTGCGTGAGTAAACACCGCTATGACCGCACTATGTAACAACGGGCACAAATATAAAATATCACCATAAGCAAGTGGGGCGTTTGTCCATTGTACTTCAGTATAACTTGCCCAACATAATGATACAGTATATATATCTAACAGTAGCCGTAGCCACAGGCGCAAGTTCATCGGACCTTCAAAATGAAACACGACTATTAGATTTCAGTAGTAGTTAGTTCTACTGCCAGCAGCAGATTGCAATTTCAATCCGCGATTGAATAATTCCAGGTAGCAGGTATACGCGATATAGAAGTAGCAGGTAGCTTTGATGAAACTCTTGCAATTATAGAGCAACATCCAGATATAGAGTCGACGTGGGTGATAGGTGGAGGTGGAATTTATAAGGTAACCTACTAATTAAAAAAATATTTTCAGCACACTTGCCCAAAAAATGCATTAACAAAACCTGTATGCATGGTTCGAAATTATTTTTTTTTTAGTCAAATACTGACCACTGCAACGCAGATTTAATATCATATTGACAAGAAATGTGGCTCAAATGAAGCAATCGGTAAGAAAATACAACATTTATTTGCGTCATAACTATTTAAGGCTCCTTGTTATGTAATATAAAGTCAGTTATATTTAACCATATAGCGCAGTGGTTAGTGACTGTGACTACTTAGCTACAAGGTCGAATCCCGGTTGGTCTATACGTTCCTATGATGAATTAATGTAGGTATTTTATATTTTATTTTGTATCCTAGTCAC
Source organism: Leptidea sinapis (assembly GCF_905404315.1). Lineage (NCBI taxonomy): Eukaryota > Metazoa > Arthropoda > Insecta > Lepidoptera > Pieridae > Leptidea > Leptidea sinapis. The sequence continues at coordinate 3,810,745 of NC_066293.1, forward strand.
GACGTGGACGATTTATATTCTCATTCTATTAAATATATCTTTGCCTCGCTATAGTACAATATTATTTTAAAAAATATAGAAAAGAGAGAAAGACACTTATTAGCCCTATCACTAGGCGTTGCGTAGAGACGTCGGATCATTGCATGCTTCTACCGCACCGATTACGAGAAGTGTTCCGGAAGACCGGTCTTTTCTTGGAAGGGGGCTTCCTAATTCTCCCTAGAGATGTATCCGATGAACACCTCATAGGGAATTTCTCGTCTCCCTTACCCCCTTGCTCCGCGGGTTCAGTGATCAAAGAGGTGTCCCCGCTAGATTTCGTGTCCACAAGCAATCTGCGAGCACTAGAACTTAGCCATCAAGCTGAATGCTCTGCCGTGTTAGGGAAGATTAAAAGGAGAGAAGTGGTTAAGAAGAGTGATTTGATATACTTGAGTCCAATACTCGGAGGACATGGATTAATCTTTAGAATAGAAAATAATTCGTTAGTCCCGTATGTGGGACACATGGAAATTGTATCTAGAATCTATGTGTCGTGTAACAGTTCCAGAACATGTACGGTGTTATTCAACAAGCCAGGGTGGGAGGGCAACTTCACACTCAACACCACTCTGTGTCGCAAACCTAGCACTCTACTACATCTCCAGGGGCTCAGATGCGTCTGGGCAAGTGGGATCGGGTTCGGTGTGAAAGGGCTATACTTCCCTCACCGGTCCTTTGTCCAATTATGGGATGATGAATACACGGCAGCATTAGACCAAGAAGAAATCTATCGACCCCCAACCTCCACTCCAGATATAGACACAGACATTCTAAGAGAATTAGAAGAGGAAACAGGCACTATATCGCGAGAGAGTTGGTGGTCTCAGACCCTTAATTATCTTTATCACATTGGGGGATTGATTTTTGCAGCCGCATTATTCTTCGTCTTCTGCTCTCTTTTGCGACAATTTTCCCCTATGGGTTGTCTTCAATCCAGCCTGTTGTTATTCCAATGCGGACGCTTCAGGTCGGTGGGCTCTCTCTATGGGAGCAGCAACCGCAAAATCCGTCTCTTCAGTCGTCTCTCACGATTACAGAGGGAGAGCCGGCTGCCCCGATAATTTTGCTCGTTACTTCCCTCCCCTCCATTGCTTTTTGACTACGTTATTATAATATGTTCATTCGTGGTATCTTCGTGAGTAAACACCGCTATGACCGCACTATGTAACAACGGGCACAAATATAAAATATCACCATAAGCAAGTGGGGCGTTTGTGCATTGTACTTCAGTATAACTTGCCCAACATAATGATACAGTATATATATCTAACAGTAGCCGTAGCCACAGGCGCAAGTTCATCGGACCTTCAAAATGAAACACGACTATTAGATTTCAGTAGTAGTTAGTTCTACTGCCAGCAGCAGATTGCAATTTCAATCCGCGATTGAATAATTCCAGGTAGCAGGTATACGCGATATAGAAGTAGCAGGTAGCTTTGATGAAACTCTTGCAATTATAGAGCAACATCCAGATATAGAGTCGACGTGGGTGATAGGTGGAGGTGGAATTTATAAGGTAACCTACTAATTAAAAAAATATTTTCAGCACACTTGCCCAAAAAATGCATTAACAAAACCTGTATGCATGGTTCGAAATTATTTTTTTTTAGTCAAATACTGACCACTGCAACGCAGATTTAATGTCATATTGACAAGAAATGTGGCTCAAATGAAGCAATCGGTAAGAAAATACAACATTTATTTGCGTCATAACTATTTAAGGCTCCTTGTTATGTAATATAAAGTCAGTTTTATTTAACCATATAGCGCAGTGGTTAGTAACTGTGACTACTTAGCTACAAGGTCGAATCCCGGTTGGTCTATACGTTCCTATGATGAATTAATGTAGGTATTTTATATTTTATTTTGTATCCTAGTCACGACGTGGACGATTTATATTCTCATTCTATTAAATATATCTTTGCCTCGCTATAGTACAATATTATTTAAAAAAATATAGAAAAGAGAGAAAGACACTTATTAGCCCTATCACTAGGCGTTGCGTAGAGACGTCGGATCATTGCATGCTTCTACCGGACCGATTACGAGAAGTGTTCCGGAAGACCGGTCTTTTCTTGGAAGGGGGCTTCCTAATTCTCCCTAGAGATGTATCCGATGAACACCTCATAGGGAATTTCTCGTCTCCCTTACCCCCTTGCTCCGCGGGTTCAGTGATCAAAGAGGTGTCCCCGCTAGATTTCGTGTCCACAAGCAATCTGCGAGCACTAGAACTTAGCCATCAAGCTGAATGCTCTGCCGTGTTAGGGAAGATTAAAAGGAGAGAAGTGGTTAAGAAGAGTGATTTGATATACTTGAGTCCAATACTCGGAGGACATGGATTAATCTTTAGAATAGAAAATAATTCGTTAGTCCCGTATGTGGGACACATGGAAATTGTATCTAGAATCTATGTGTTGTGTAACAGTTCCAGAACATGTACGGTGTTATTCAACAAGCCAGGGTGGGAGGGCAACTTCACACTCAACACCACTCTGTGTCGCAAACCTAGCACTCTACTACATCTCCAGGGGGTCAGATGCGTCTGGGCAAGTGGGATCGGGTTCGGTTTGAAAGGGCTATACTTCCCTCACCGGTCCTTTGTCCAATTATGAGATGATGAATACACGGCAGCATTAGACCAAGAAGAAATCTATCGACCCCCAACCTCCACTCCAGATATAGACACAGACATTCTAAGAGAATTAGAAGAGGAAACAGGCACTATATCGCGAGAGAGTTGGTGGTCTCAGACCCTTAATTATCTTTATCACATTGGGGGATTGATTTTTGCAGCCGCATTATTCTTCGTCTTCTGCTCTCTTTTGCGACAATTTTTCCCTATGGGTTGTCTTCAATCCAGCCTGTTGTTATTCCAATGCGGACGCTTCAGGTCGGTTGGGCTCTCTCTATGGGAGCAGCAACCGCAAAATCCGTCTCTTCAGTCGTCTCTCACGATTACAGAGGGAGAGCCGGCTGCCCCGATAATTTTGCTCGTTACTTCCCTCCCCTCCATTGCTTTTTGACTACGTTATTATAATATGTTCATTCGTGGTATCTGCGTGAGTAAACACCGCTATGACCGCACTATGTAACAACGGGCACAAATATAAAATATCACCATAAGCAAGTGGGGCGTTTGTCCATTGTACTTCAGTATAACTTGCCCAACATAATGATACAGTATATATATCTAACAGTAGCCGTAGCCACAGGCGCAAGTTCATCGGACCTTCAAAATGAAACACGACTATTAGATTTCAGTAGTAGTTAGTTCTACTGCCAGCAGCAGATTGCAATTTCAATCCGCGATTGAATAATTCCAGGTAGCAGGTATACGCGATATAGAAGTAGCAGGTAGCTTTGATGAAACTCTTGCAATTATAGAGCAACATCCAGATATAGAGTCGACGTGGGTGATAGGTGGAGGTGGAATTTATAAGGTAACCTACTAATTAAAAAAATATTTTCAGCACACTTGCCCAAAAAATGCATTAACAAAACCTGTATGCATGGTTCGAAATTATTTTTTTTTTAGTCAAATACTGACCACTGCAACGCAGATTTAATATCATATTGACAAGAAATGTGGCTCAAATGAAGCAATCGGTAAGAAAATACAACATTTATTTGCGTCATAACTATTTAAGGCTTCTTGTTATGTAATATAAAGTCAGTTATATTTAACCATATAGCGCAGTGGTTAGTGACTGTGACTACTTAGCTACAAGGTCGAATCCCGGTTGGTCTATACGTTCCTATGATGAATTAATGTAGGTATTTTATATTTTATTTTGTATCCTAGTCACGACGTGGACGATTTATATTCTCATTCTATTAAATATATCTTTGCCTCGCTATAGTACAATATTATTTAAAAAAATATAGAAAAGAGAGAAAGACACTTATTAGCCCTATCACTAGGCGTTGCGTAGAGACGTCGGATCATTGCATGCTTCTACCGGACCGATTACGAGAAGTGTTCCGGAAGACCGGTCTTTTCTTGGAAGGGGGCTTCCTAATTCTCCCTAGAGATGTATCCGATGAACACCTCATAGGGAATTTCTCGTCTCCCTTACCCCCTTGCTCCGCGGGTTCAGTGATCAAAGAGGTGTCCCCGCTAGATTTCGTGTCCACAAGCAATCTGCGAGCACTAGAACTTAGCCATCAAGCTGAATGCTCTGCCGTGTTAGGGAAGATTAAAAGGAGAGAAGTGGTTAAGAAGAGTGATTTGATATACTTGAGTCCAATACTCGGAGGACATGGATTAATCTTTAGAATAGAAAATAATTCGTTAGTCCCGTATGTGGGACACATGGAAATTGTATCTAGAATCTATGTGTCGTGTAACAGTTCCAGAACATGTACGGTGTTATTCAACAAGCCAGGGTGGGAGGGCAACTTCACACTCAACACCACTCTGTGTCGCAAACCTAGCACTCTACTACATCTCCAGGGGCTCAGATGCGTCTGGGCAAGTGGGATCGGGTTCGGTGTGAAAGGGCTATACTTCCCTCACCGGTCCTTTGTCCAATTATGGGATGATGAATACACGGCAGCATTAGACCAAGAAGAAATCTATCGACCCCCAACCTCCACTCCAGATATAGACACAGACATTCTAAGAGAATTAGAAGAGGAAACAGGCACTATATCGCGAGAGAGTTGGTGGTCTCAGACCCTTAATTATCTTTATCACATTGGGGGATTGATTTTTGCAGCCGCATTATTCTTCGTCTTCTGCTCTCTTTTGCGACAATTTTCCCCTATGGGTTGTCTTCAATCCAGCCTGTTGTTATTCCAATGCGGACGCTTCAGGTCGGTGGGCTCTCTCTATGGGAGCAGCAACCGCAAAATCCGTCTCTTCAGTCGTCTCTCACGATTACAGAGGGAGAGCCGGCTGCCCCGATAATTTTGCTCGTTACTTCCCTCCCCTCCATTGCTTTTTGACTACGTTATTATAATATGTTCATTCGTGGTATCTTCGTGAGTAAACACCGCTATGACCGCACTATGTAACAACGGGCACAAATATAAAATATCACCATAAGCAAGTGGGGCGTTTGTGCATTGTACTTCAGTATAACTTGCCCAACATAATGATACAGTATATATATCTAACAGTAGCCGTAGCCACAGGCGCAAGTTCATCGGACCTTCAAAATGAAACACGACTATTAGATTTCAGTAGTAGTTAGTTCTACTGCCAGCAGCAGATTGCAATTTCAATCCGTGATTGAATAATTCCAGGTAGCAGGTATACGCGATATAGAAGTAGCAGGTAGCTTTGATGAAACTCTTGCAATTATAGAGGAACATCCAGATATAGAGTCGACGTGGGTGATAGGTGGAGGTGGAATTTATAAGGTAACCTACTAATTAAAAAAATATTTTCAGCACACTTGCCCAAAAAATGCATTAACAAAACCTGTATGCATGGTTCGAAATTATTTTTTTTTAGTCAAATACTGACCACTGCAACGCAGATTTAATATCATATTGACAAGAAATGTGGCTCAAATGAAGCAATCGGTAAGAAAATACAACATTTATTTGCGTCATAACTATTTAAGGCTCCTTGTTATGTAATATAAAGTCAGTTTTATTTAACCATATAGCGCAGTGGTTAGTGACTGTGACTACTTAGCTACAAGGTCGAATCCCGGTTGGTCTATACGTTCCTATGATGAATTAATGTAGGTATTTTATATTTTATTTTGTATCCTAGTCACGACGTCGACGATTTATATTCTCATTCTATTAAATATATCTTTGCCTCGCTATAGTACAATATTATTTAAAAAAATATAGAAAAGAGAGAAAGACACTTATTAGCCCTATCACTAGGCGTTGCGTAGAGACGTCGGATCATTGCATGCTTCTACCGGACCGATTACGAGAAGTGTTCCGGAAGACCGGTCTTTTCTTGGAAGGGGGCTTCCTAATTCTCCCTAGAGATGTATCCGATGAACACCTCATAGGGAATTTCTCGTCTCCCTTACCCCCTTGCTCCGCGGGTTCAGTGATCAAAGAGGTGTCCCCGCTAGATTTCGTGTCCACAAGCAATCTGCGAGCACTAGAACTTAGCCATCAAGCTGAATGCTCTGCCGTGTTAGGGAAGATTAAAAGGAGAGAAGTGGTTAAGAAGAGTGATTTGATATACTTGAGTCCAATACTCGGAGGACATGGATTAATCTTTAGAATAGAAAATAATTCGTTAGTCCCGTATGTGGGACACATGGAAATTGTATCTAGAATCTATGTGTTGTGTAACAGTTCCAGAACATGTACGGTGTTATTCAACAAGCCAGGGTGGGAGGGCAACTTCACACTCAACACCACTCTGTGTCGCAAACCTAGCACTCTACTACATCTCCAGGGGGTCAGATGCGTCTGGGCAAGTGGGATCGGGTTCGGTTTGAAAGGGCTATACTTCCCTCACCGGTCCTTTGTCCAATTATGAGATGATGAATACACGGCAGCATTAGACCAAGAAGAAATCTATCGACCCCCAACCTCCACTCCAGATATAGACACAGACATTCTAAGAGAATTAGAAGAGGAAACAGGCACTATATCGCGAGAGAGTTGGTGGTCTCAGACCCTTAATTATCTTTATCACATTGGGGGATTGATTTTTGCAGCCGCATTATTCTTCGTCTTCTGCTCTCTTTTGCGACAATTTTTCCCTATGGGTTGTCTTCAATCCAGCCTGTTGTTATTCCAATGCGGACGCTTCAGGTCGGTTGGGCTCTCTCTATGGGAGCAGCAACCGCAAAATCCGTCTCTTCAGTCGTCTCTCACGATTACAGAGGGAGAGCCGGCTGCCCCGATAATTTTGCTCGTTACTTCCCTCCCCTCCATTGCTTTTTGACTACGTTATTATAATATGTTCATTCGTGGTATCTGCGTGAGTAAACACCGCTATGACCGCACTATGTAACAACGGGCACAAATATAAAATATCACCATAAGCAAGTGGGGCGTTTGTCCATTGTACTTCAGTATAACTTGCCCAACATAATGATACAGTATATATATCTAACAGTAGCCGTAGCCACAGGCGCAAGTTCATCGGACCTTCAAAATGAAACACGACTATTAGATTTCAGTAGTAGTTAGTTCTACTGCCAGCAGCAGATTGCAATTTCAATCCGCGATTGAATAATTCCAGGTAGCAGGTATACGCGATATAGAAGTAGCAGGTAGCTTTGATGAAACTCTTGCAATTATAGAGCAACATCCAGATATAGAGTCGACGTGGGTGATAGGTGGAGGTGGAATTTATAAGGTAACCTACTAATTAAAAAAATATTTTCAGCACACTTGCCCAAAAAATGCATTAACAAAACCTGTATGCATGGTTCGAAATTATTTTTTTTTTAGTCAAATACTGACCACTGCAACGCAGATTTAATATCATATTGACAAGAAATGTGGCTCAAATGAAGCAATCGGTAAGAAAATACAACATTTATTTGCGTCATAACTATTTAAGGCTCCTTGTTATGTAATATAAAGTCAGTTATATTTAACCATATAGCGCAGTGGTTAGTGACTGTGACTACTTAGCTACAAGGTCGAATCCCGGTTGGTCTATACGTTCCTATGATGAATTAATGTAGGTATTTTATATTTTATTTTGTATCCTAGTCACGACGTGGACGATTTATATTCTCATTCTATTAAATATATCTTTGCCTCGCTATAGTACAATATTATTTAAAAAAATATAGAAAAGAGAGAAAGACACTTATTAGCCCTATCACTAGGCGTTGCGTAGAGACGTCGGATCATTGCATGCTTCTACCGCACCGATTACGAGAAGTGTTCCGGAAGACCGGTCTTTTCTTGGAAGGGGGCTTCCTAATTCTCCCTAGAGATGTATCCGATGAACACCTCATAGGGAATTTCTCGTCTCCCTTACCCCCTTGCTCCGCGGGTTCAGTGATCAAAGAGGTGTCCCCGCTAGATTTCGTGTCCACAAGCAATCTGCGAGCACTAGAACTTAGCCATCAAGCTGAATGCTCTGCCGTGTTAGGGAAGATTAAAAGGAGAGACGTGGTTAAGAAGAGTGATTTGATATACTTGAGTCCAATACTCGGAGGACATGGATTAATCTTTAGAATAGAAAATAATTCGTTAGTCCCGTATGTGGGACACATGGAAATTGTATCTAGAATCTATGTGTCGTGTAACAGTTCCAGAACATGTACGGTGTTATTCAACAAGCCAGGGTGGGAGGGCAACTTCACACTCAACACCACTCTGTGTCGCAAACCTAGCACTCTACTACATCTCCAGGGGGTCAGATGCGTCTGGGCAAGTGGGATCGGGTTCGGTGTGAAAGGGCTATACTTCCCTCACCGGTCCTTTGTCCAATTATGGGATGATGAATACACGGCAGCATTAGACCAAGAAGAAATCTATCGACCCCCAACCTCCACTCCAGATATAGACACAGACATTCTAAGAGAATTAGAAGAGGAAACAGGCACTATATCGCGAGAGAGTTGGTGGTCTCAGACCCTTAATTATCTTTATCACATTGGGGGATTGATTTTTGCAGCCGCATTATTCTTCGTCTTCTGCTCTCTTTTGCGACAATTTTCCCCTATGGGTTGTCTTCAATCCAGCCTGTTGTTATTCCAATGCGGACGCTTCAGGTCGGTGGGCTCTCTCTATGGGAGCAGCAACCGCAAAATCCGTCTCTTCAGTCGTCTCTCACGATTACAGAGGGAGAGCCGGCTGCCCCGATAATTTTGCTCGTTACTTCCCTCCCCTCCATTGCTTTTTGACTACGTTATTATAATATGTTCATTCGTGGTATCTTCGTGAGTAAACACCGCTATGACCGCACTATGTAACAACGGGCACAAATATAAAATATCACCATAAGCAAGTGGGGCGTTTGTGCATTGTACTTCAGTATAACTTGCCCAACATAATGATACAGTATATATATCTAACAGTAGCCGTAGCCACAGGCGCAAGTTCATCGGACCTTCAAAATGAAACACGACTATTAGATTTCAGTAGTAGTTAGTTCTACTGCCAGCAGCAGATTGCAATTTCAATCCGTGATTGAATAATTCCAGGTAGCAGGTATACGCGATAAAGAAGTAGCAGGTAGCTTTGATGAAACTCTTGCAATTATAGAGGAACATCCAGATATAGAGTCGACGTGGGTGATAGGTGGAGGTGGAATTTATAAGGTAACCTACTAATTAAAAAAATATTTTCAGCACACTTGCCCAAAAAATGCATTAACAAAACCTGTATGCATGGTTCGAAATTATTTTTTTTTAGTCAAATACTGACCACTGCAACGCAGATTTAATGTCATATTGACAAGAAATGTGGCTCAAATGAAGCAATCGGTAAGAAAATACAACATTTATTTGCGTCATAACTATTTAAGGCTCCTTGTTATGTAATATAAAGTCAGTTATATTTAACCATATAGCGCAGTGGTTAGTGACTGTGACTACTTAGCTACAAGGTCGAATCCCGGTTGGTCTATACGTTCCTATGATGAATTAATGTAGGTATTTTATATTTTATTTTGTATCCTAGTCACGACGTGGACGATTTATATTCTCATTCTATTAAATATATCTTTGCCTCGCTATAGTACAATATTATTTAAAAAAATATAGAAAAGAGAGAAAGACGCTTATTAGCCCTATCACTAGGCGTTGCGTAGAGACGTCGGATCATTGCATGCTTCTACCGCACCGATTACGGGAAGTGTTCCGGAAGACCGGTCTTTTCTTGGAAGGGGGCTTCCTAATTCTCCCTAGAGATGTATCCGATGAACACCTCATAGGGAATTTCTCGTCTCCCTTACCCCCTTGCTCCGCGGGTTCAGTGATCAAAGAGGTGTCCCCGCTAGATTTTGTGTCCACAAGCAATCTGCGAGCACTAGAACTTAGCCATCAAGCTGAATGCTCTGCCGTGTTAGGGAAGATTAAAAGGAGAGAAGTGGTTAAGAAGAGTGATTTGATATACTTGAGTCCAATACTCGGAGGACATGGATTAATCTTTAGAATAGAAAATAATTCGTTAGTCCCGTATGTGGGACACATGGAAATTGTATCTAGAATCTATGTGTCGTGTAACAGTTCCAGAACATGTACGGTGTTATTCAACAAGCCAGGGTGGGAGGGCAACTTCACACTCAACACCACTCTGTGTCGCAAACCTAGCACTCTACTACATCTCCAGGGGGTCAGATGCGTCTGGGCAAGTGGGATCGGGTTCGGTGTGAAAGGGCTATACTTCCCTCACCGGTCCTTTGTCCAATTATGGGATGATGAATACACGGCAGCATTAGACCAAGAAGAAATCTATCGACCCCCAACCTCCACTCCAGATATAGACACAGACATTCTAAGAGAATTAGAAGAGGAAACAGGCACTATATCGCGAGAGAGTTGGTGGTCTCAGACCCTTAATTATCTTTATCACATTGGGGGATTGATTTTTGCAGCCGCATTATTCTTCGTCTTCTGCTCTCTTTTGCGACAATTTTCCCCTATGGGTTGTCTACAATCCAGCCTGTTGTTATTCCAATGCGGACGCTTCAGGTCGGTGGGCTCTCTCTATGGGAGCAGCAACCGCAAAATCCGTCTCTTCAGTCGTCTCTCACGATTACAGAGGGAGAGCCGGCTGCCCCGATAATTTTGCTCGTTACTTCCCTCCCCTCCATTGCTTTTTGACTACGTTATTATAATATGTTCATTCGTGGTATCTTCGTGAGTAAACACCGCTATGACCGCACTATGTAACAACGGGCACAAATATAAAATATCACCATAAGCAAGTGGGGCGTTTGTGCATTGTACTTCAGTATAACTTGCCCAACATAATGATACAGTATATATATCTAACAGTAGCCGTAGCCACAGGCGCAAGTTCATCGGACCTTCAAAATGAAACACGACTATTAGATTTCAGTAGTAGTTAGTTCTACTGCCAGCAGCAGATTGCAATTTCAATCCGTGATTGAATAATTCCAGGTAGCAGGTATACGCGATATAGAAGTAGCAGGTAGCTTTGATGAAACTCTTGCAATTATAGAGGAACATCCAGATATAGAGTCGACGTGGGTGATAGGTGGAGGTGGAATTTATAAGGTAACCTACTAATTAAAAAAATATTTTCAGCACACTTGCCCAAAAAATGCATTAACAAAACCTGTATGCATGGTTCGAAATTATTTTTTTTTTAGTCAAATACTGACCACTGCAACGCAGATTTAATGTCATATTGACAAGAAATGTGGCTCAAATGAAGCAATCGGTAAGAAAATACAACATTTATTTGCGTCATAACTATTTAAGGCTCCTTGTTATGTAATATAAAGTCAGTTATATTTAACCATATAGCGCAGTGGTTAGTGACTGTGACTACTTAGCTACAAGGTCGAATCCCGGTTGGTCTATACGTTCCTATGATGAATTAATGTAGGTATTTTATATTTTATTTTGTATCCTAGTCACGACGTGGACGATTTATATTCTCATTCTATTAAATATATCTTTGCCTCGCTATAGTACAATATTATTTTAAAAAATATAGAAAAGAGAGAAAGACACTTATTAGCCCTATCACTAGGCGTTGCGTAGAGACGTCGGATCATTGCATGCTTCTACCGCACCGATTACGAGAAGTGTTCCGGAAGACCGGTCTTTTCTTGGAAGGGGGCTTCCTAATTCTCCCTAGAGATGTATCCGATGAACACCTCATAGGGAATTTCTCGTCTCCCTTACCCCCTTGCTCCGCGGGTTCAGTGATCAAAGAGGTGTCCCCGCTAGATTTCGTGTCCACAAGCAATCTGCGAGCACTAGAACTTAGCCATCAAGCTGAATGCTCTGCCGTGTTAGGGAAGATTAAAAGGAGAGAAGTGGTTAAGAAGAGTGATTTGATATACTTGAGTCCAATACTCGGAGGACATGGATTAATCTTTAGAATAGAAAATAATTCGTTAGTCCCGTATGTGGGACACATGGAAATTGTATCTAGAATCTATGTGTCGTGTAACAGTTCCAGAACATGTACGGTGTTATTCAACAAGCCAGGGTGGGAGGGCAACTTCACACTCAACACCACTCTGTGTCGCAAACCTAGCACTCTACTACATCTCCAGGGGGTCAGATGCGTCTGGGCAAGTGGGATCGGGTTCGGTGTGAAAGGGCTATACTTCCCTCACCGGTCCTTTGTCCAATTATGAGATGATGAATACACGGCAGCATTAGACCAAGAAGAAATCTATCGACCCCCAACCTCCACTCCAGATATAGACACAGACATTCTAAGAGAATTAGAAGAGGAAACAGGCACTATATCGCGAGAGAGTTGGTGGTCTCAGACCCTTAATTATCTTTATCACATTGGGGGATTGATTTTTGCAGCCGCATTATTCTTCGTCTTCTGCTCTCTTTTGCGACAATTTTCCCCTATGGGTTGTCTTCAATCCAGCCTGTTGTTATTCCAATGCGGACGCTTCAGGTCGGTGGGCTCTCTCTATGGGAGCAGCAACCGCAAAATCCGTCTCTTCAGTCGTCTCTCACGATTACAGAGGGAGAGCCGGCTGCCCCGATAATTTTGCTCGTTACTTCCCTCCCCTCCATTGCTTTTTGACTACGTTATTATAATATGTTCATTCGTGGTATCTGCGTGAGTAAACACCGCTATGACCGCACTATGTAACAACGGGCACAAATATAAAATATCACCATAAGCAAGTGGGGCGTTTGTGCATTGTACTTCAGTATAACTTGCCCAACATAATGATACAGTATATATATCTAACAGTAGCCGTAGCCACAGGCGCAAGTTCATCGGACCTTCAAAATGAAACACGACTATTAGATTTCAGTAGTAGTTAGTTCTACTGCCAGCAGCAGATTGCAATTTCAATCCGTGATTGAATAATTCCAGGTAGCAGGTATACGCGATATAGAAGTAGCAGGTAGCTTTGATGAAACTCTTGCAATTATAGAGGAACGTCCAGATATAGAGTCGACGTGGGTGATAGGTGGAGGTGGAATTTATAAGGTAACCTACTAATTAAAAAAATATTTTCAGCACACTTGCCCAAAAAATGCATTAACAAAACCTGTATGCATGGTTCGAAATTATTTTTTTTTAGTCAAATACTGACCACTGCAACGCAGATTTAATGTCATATTGACAAGAAATGTGGCTCAAATGAAGCAATCGGTAAGAAAATACAACATTTATTTGCGTCATAACTATTTAAGGCTCCTTGTTATGTAATATAAAGTCAGTTTTATTTAACCATATAGCGCAGTGGTTAGTGACTGTGACTACTTAGCTACAAGGTCGAATCCCGGTTGGTCTATACGTTCCTATGATGAATTAATGTAGGTATTTTATATTTTATTTTGTATCCTAGTCACGACGTCGACGATTTATATTCTCATTCTATTAAATATATCTTTGCCTCGCTATAGTACAATATTATTTAAAAAAATATAGAAAAGAGAGAAAGACACTTATTAGCCCTATCACTAGGCGTTGCGTAGAGACGTCGGATCATTGCATGCTTCTACCGGACCGATTACGAGAAGTGTTCCGGAAGACCGGTCTTTTCTTGGAAGGGGGCTTCCTAATTCTCCCTAGAGATGTATCCGATGAACACCTCATAGGGAATTTCTCGTCTCCCTTACCCCCTTGCTCCGCGGGTTCAGTGATCAAAGAGGTGTCCCCGCTAGATTTCGTGTCCACAAGCAATCTGCGAGCACTAGAACTTAGCCATCAAGCTGAATGCTCTGCCGTGTTAGGGAAGATTAAAAGGAGAGAAGTGGTTAAGAAGAGTGATTTGATATACTTGAGTCCAATACTCGGAGGACATGGATTAATCTTTAGAATAGAAAATAATTCGTTAGTCCCGTATGTGGGACACATGGAAATTGTATCTAGAATCTATGTGTTGTGTAACAGTTCCAGAACATGTACGGTGTTATTCAACAAGCCAGGGTGGGAGGGCAACTTCACACTCAACACCACTCTGTGTCGCAAACCTAGCACTCTACTACATCTCCAGGGGGTCAGATGCGTCTGGGCAAGTGGGATCGGGTTCGGTTTGAAAGGGCTATACTTCCCTCACCGGTCCTTTGTCCAATTATGAGATGATGAATACACGGCAGCATTAGACCAAGAAGAAATCTATCGACCCCCAACCTCCACTCCAGATATAGACACAGACATTCTAAGAGAATTAGAAGAGGAAACAGGCACTATATCGCGAGAGAGTTGGTGGTCTCAGACCCTTAATTATCTTTATCACATTGGGGGATTGATTTTTGCAGCCGCATTATTCTTCGTCTTCTGCTCTCTTTTGCGACAATTTTTCCCTATGGGTTGTCTTCAATCCAGCCTGTTGTTATTCCAATGCGGACGCTTCAGGTCGGTTGGGCTCTCTCTATGGGAGCAGCAACCGCAAAATCCGTCTCTTCAGTCGTCTCTCACGATTACAGAGGGAGAGCCGGCTGCCCCGATAATTTTGCTCGTTACTTCCCTCCCCTCCATTGCTTTATGACTACGTTATTATAATATGTTCATTCGTGGTATCTGCGTGAGTAAACACCGCTATGACCGCACTATGTAACAACGGGCACAAATATAAAATATCACCATAAGCAAGTGGGGCGTTTGTCCATTGTACTTCAGTATAACTTGCCCAACATAATGATACAGTATATATATCTAACAGTAGCCGTAGCCACAGGCGCAAGTTCATCGGACCTTCAAAATGAAACACGACTATTAGATTTCAGTAGTAGTTAGTTCTACTGCCAGCAGCAGATTGCAATTTCAATCCGCGATTGAATAATTCCAGGTAGCAGGTATACGCGATATAGAAGTAGCAGGTAGCTTTGATGAAACTCTTGCAATTATAGAGCAACATCCAGATATAGAGTCGACGTGGGTGATAGGTGGAGGTGGAATTTATAAGGTAACCTACTAATTAAAAAAATATTTTCAGCACACTTGCCCAAAAAATGCATTAACAAAACCTGTATGCATGGTTCGAAATTATTTTTTTTTTAGTCAAATACTGACCACTGCAACGCAGATTTAATATCATATTGACAAGAAATGTGGCTCAAATGAAGCAATCGGTAAGAAAATACAACATTTATTTGCGTCATAACTATTTAAGGCTCCTTGTTATGTAATATAAAGTCAGTTATATTTAACCATATAGCGCAGTGGTTAGTGACTGTGACTACTTAGCTACAAGGTCGAATCCCGGTTGGTCTATACGTTCCTATGATGAATTAATGTAGGTATTTTATATTTTATTTTGTATCCTAGTCACGACGTGGACGATTTATATTCTCATTCTATTAAATATATCTTTGCCTCGCTATAGTACAATATTATTTTAAAAAATATAGAAAAGAGAGAAAGACACTTATTAGCCCTATCACTAGGCGTTGCGTAGAGACGTCGGATCATTGCATGCTTCTACCGCACCGATTACGAGAAGTGTTCCGGAAGACCGGTCTTTTCTTGGAAGGGGGCTTCCTAATTCTCCCTAGAGATGTATCCGATGAACACCTCATAGGGAATTTCTCGTCTCCCTTACCCCCTTGCTCCGCGGGTTCAGTGATCAAAGAGGTGTCCCCGCTAGATTTCGTGTCCACAAGCAATCTGCGAGCACTAGAACTTAGCCATCAAGCTGAATGCTCTGCCGTGTTAGGGAAGATTAAAAGGAGAGAAGTGGTTAAGAAGAGTGATTTGATATACTTGAGTCCAGTACTCGGAGGACATGGATTAATCTTTAGAATAGAAAATAATTCGTTAGTCCCGTATGTGGGACACATGGAAATTGTATCTAGAATCTATGTGTCGTGTAACAGTTCCAGAACATGTACGGTGTTATTCAACAAGCCAGGGTGGGAGGGCAACTTCACACTCAACACCACTCTGTGTCGCAAACCTAGCACTCTACTACATCTCCAGGGGCTCAGATGCGTCTGGGCAAGTGGGATCGGGTTCGGTGTGAAAGGGCTATACTTCCCTCACCGGTCCTTTGTCCAATTATGGGATGATGAATACACGGCAGCATTAGACCAAGAAGAAATCTATCGACCCCCAACCTCCACTCCAGATATAGACACAGACATTCTAAGAGAATTAGAAGAGGAAACAGGCACTATATCGCGAGAGAGTTGGTGGTCTCAGACCCTTAATTATTTTTATCACATTGGGGGATTGATTTTTGCAGCCGCATTATTCTTCGTCTTCTGCTCTCTTTTGCGACAATTTTCCCCTATGGGTTGTCTTCAATCCAGCCTGTTGTTATTCCAATGCGGACGCTTCAGGTCGGTGGGCTCTCTCTATGGGAGCAGCAACCGCAAAATCCGTCTCTTCAGTCGTCTCTCACGATTACAGAGGGAGAGCCGGCTGCCCCGATAATTTTGCTCGTTACTTCCCTCCCCTCCATTGCTTTTTGACTACGTTATTATAATATGTTCATTCGTGGTATCTTCGTGAGTAAACACCGCTATGACCGCACTATGTAACAACGGGCACAAATATAAAATATCACCATAAGCAAGTGGGGCGTTTGTGCATTGTACTTCAGTATAACTTGCCCAACATAATGATACAGTATATATATCTAACAGTAGCCGTAGCCACAGGCGCAAGTTCATCGGACCTTCAAAATGAAACACGACTATTAGATTTCAGTAGTAGTTAGTTCTACTGCCAGCAGCAGATTGCAATTTCAATCCGCGATTGAATAATTCCAGGTAGCAGGTATACGCGATATAGAAGTAGCAGGTAGCTTTGATGAAACTCTTGCAATTATAGAGCAACATCCAGATATAGAGTCGACGTGGGTTATAGGTGGAGGTGGAATTTATAAGGTAACCTACTAATTAAAAAAATATTTTCAGCACACTTGCCCAAAAAATGCATTAACAAAACCCTTATGCATGGTTCGAAATTATTTTTTTTTAGTCAAATACTGACCACTGCAACGCAGATTTAATGTCATATTGACAAGAAATGTGGCTCAAATGAAGCAATCGGTAAGAAAATACAACATTTAATTGCGTCATAACTATTTAAGGCTCCTTGTTATGTAATATAAAGTCAGTTATATTTAACCATATAGCGCAGTGGTTAGTGACTGTGACTACTTAGCTACAAGGTCGAATCCCGGTTGGTCTATACGTTCCTATGATGAATTAATGTAGGTATTTTATATTTTATTTTGTATCCTAGTCACGACGTGGACGATTTATATTCTCATTCTATTAAATATATCTTTGCCTCGCTATAGTACAATATTATTTTAAAAAATATAGAAAAGAGAGAAAGACACTTATTAGCCCTATCACTAGGCGTTGCGTAGAGACGTCGGATCATTGCATGCTTCTACCGCACCGATTACGAGAAGTGTTCCGGAAGACCGGTCTTTTCTTGGAAGGGGGCTTCCTAATTCTCCCTAGAGATGTATCCGATGAACACCTCATAGGGAATTTCTCGTCTCCCTTACCCCCTTGCTCCGCGGGCTCAGTGATCAAAGAGGTGTCCCCGCTAGATTTCGTGTCCACAAGCAATCTGCGAGCACTAGAACTTAGCCATCAAGCTGAATGCTCTGCCGTGTTAGGGAAGATTAAAAGGAGAGAAGTGGTTAAGAAGAGTGATTTGATATACTTGAGTCCAATACTCGGAGGACATGGATTAATCTTTAGAATAGAAAATAATTCGTTAGTCCCGTATGTGGGACACATGGAAATTGTATCTAGAATCTATGTGTCGTGTAACAGTTCCAGAACATGTACGGTGTTATTCAACAAGCCAGGGTGGGAGGGCAACTTCACACTCAACACCACTCTGTGTCGCAAACCTAGCACTCTACTACATCTCCAGGGGGTCAGATGCGTCTGGGCAAGTGGGATCGGGTTCGGTGTGAAAGGGCTATACTTCCCTCACCGGTCCTTTGTCCAATTATGAGATGATGAATACACGGCAGCATTAGACCAAGAAGAAATCTATCGACCCCCAACCTCCACTCCAGATATAGACACAGACATTCTAAGAGAATTAGAAGAGGAAACAGGCACTATATCGCGAGAGAGTTGGTGGTCTCAGACCCTTAATTATCTTTATCACATTGGGGGATTGATTTTTGCAGCCGCATTATTCTTCGTCTTCTGCTCTCTTTTGCGACAATTTTTCCCTATGGGTTGTCTTCAATCCAGCCTGTTGTTATTCCAATGCGGACGCTTCAGGTCGGTTGGGCTCTCTCTATGGGAGCAGCAACCGCAAAATCCGTCTCTTCAGTCGTCTCTCACGATTACAGAGGGAGAGCCGGCTGCCCCGATAATTTTGCTCGTTACTTCCCTCCCCTCCATTGCTTTTTGACTACGTTATTATAATATGTTCATTCGTGGTATCTGCGTGAGTAAACACCGCTATGACCGCACTATGTAACAACGGGCACAAATATAAAATATCACCATAAGCAAGTGGGGCGTTTGTCCATTGTACTTCAGTATAACTTGCCCAACATAATGATACAGTATATATATCTAACAGTAGCCGTAGCCACAGGCGCAAGTTCATCGGACCTTCAAAATGAAACACGACTATTAGATTTCAGTAGTAGTTAGTTCTACTGCCAGCAGCAGATTGCAATTTCAATCCGCGATTGAATAATTCCAGGTAGCAGGTATACGCGATATAGAAGTAGCAGGTAGCTTTGATGAAACTCTTGCAATTATAGAGCAACATCCAGATATAGAGTCGACGTGGGTGATAGGTGGAGGTGGAATTTATAAGGTAACCTACTAATTAAAAAAATATTTTCAGCACACTTGCCCAAAAAATGCATTAACAAAACCTGTATGCATGGTTCGAAATTATTTTTTTTTTAGTCAAATACTGACCACTGCAACGCAGATTTAATATCATATTGACAAGAAATGTGGCTCAAATGAAGCAATCGGTAAGAAAATACAACATTTATTTGCGTCATAACTATTTAAGGCTCCTTGTTATGTAATATAAAGTCAGTTATATTTAACCATATAGCGCAGTGGTTAGTGACTGTGACTACTTAGCTACAAGGTCGAATCCCGGTTGGTCTATACGTTCCTATGATGAATTAATGTAGGTATTTTATATTTTATTTTGTATCCTAGTCACGACGTGGACGATTTATATTCTCATTCTATTAAATATATCTTTGCCTCGCTATAGTACAATATTATTTTAAAAAATATAGAAAAGAGAGAAAGACACTTATTAGCCCTATCACTAGGCGTTGCGTAGAGACGTCGGATCATTGCATGCTTCTACCGCACCGATTACGAGAAGTGTTCCGGAAGACCGGTCTTTTCTTGGAAGGGGGCTTCCTAATTCTCCCTAGAGATGTATCCGATGAACACCTCATAGGGAATTTCTCGTCTCCCTTACCCCCTTGCTCCGCGGGCTCAGTGATCAAAGAGGTGTCCCCGCTAGATTTCGTGTCCACAAGCAATCTGCGAGCACTAGAACTTAGCCATCAAGCTGAATGCTCTGCCGTGTTAGGGAAGATTAAAAGGAGAGAAGTGGTTAAGAAGAGTGATTTGATATACTTGAGTCCAATACTTGGAGGACATGGATTAATCTTTAGAATAGAAAATAATTCGTTAGTCCCGTATGTGGGACACATGGAAATTGTATCTAGAATCTATGTGTCGTGTAACAGTTCCAGAACATGTACGGTGTTATTCAACAAGCCAGGGTGGGAGGGCAACTTCACACTCAACACCACTCTGTGTCGCAAACCTAGCACTCTACTACATCTCCAGGGGCTCAGATGCGTCTGGGCAAGTGGGATCGGGTTCGGTGTGAAAGGGCTATACTTCCCTCACCGGTCCTTTGTCCAATTATGGGATGATGAATACACGGCAGCATTAGACCAAGAAGAAATCTATCGACCCCCAACCTCCACTCCAGATATAGACACAGACATTCTAAGAGAATTAGAAGAGGAAACAGGCACTATATCGCGAGAGAGTTGGTGGTCTCAGACCCTTAATTATCTTTATCACATTGGGGGATTGATTTTTGCAGCCGCATTATTCTTCGTCTTCTGCTCTCTTTTGCGACAATTTTCCCCTATGGGTTGTCTTCAATCCAGCCTGTTGTTATTCCAATGCGGACGCTTCAGGTCGGTGGGCTCTCTCTATGGGAGCAGCAACCGCAAAATCCGTCTCTTCAGTCGTCTCTCACGATTACAGAGGGAGAGCCGGCTGCCCCGATAATTTTGCTCGTTACTTCCCTCCCCTCCATTGCTTTTTGACTACGTTATTATAATATGTTCATTCGTGGTATCTTCGTGAGTAAACACCGCTATGACCGCACTATGTAACAACGGGCACAAATATAAAATATCACCATAAGCAAGTGGGGCGTTTGTGCATTGTACTTCAGTATAACTTGCCCAACATAATGATACAGTATATATATCTAACAGTAGCCGTAGCCACAGGCGCAAGTTCATCGGACCTTCAAAATGAAACACGACTATTAGATTTCAGTAGTAGTTAGTTCTACTGCCAGCAGCAGATTGCAATTTCAATCCGCGATTGAATAATTCCAGGTAGCAGGTATACGCGATATAGAAGTAGCAGGTAGCTTTGATGAAACTCTTGCAATTATAGAGCAACATCCAGATATAGAGTCGACGTGGGTGATAGGTGGAGGTGGAATTTATAAGGTAACCTACTAATTAAAAAAATATTTTCAGCACACTTGCCCAAAAAATGCATTAACAAAACCCTTATGCATGGTTCGAAATTATTTTTTTTTTAGTCAAATACTGACCACTGCAACGCAGATTTAATGTCATATTGACAAGAAATGTGGCTCAAATGAAGCAATCGGTAAGAAAATACAACATTTAATTGCGTCATAACTATTTAAGGCTCCTTGTTATGTAATATAAAGTCAGTTATATTTAACCATATAGCGCAATGGTTAGTGACTGTGACTACTTAGCTACAAGGTCGAATCCCGGTTGGTCTATACGTTCCTATGATGAATTAATGAAGGTATTTTATATTTTATTTTGTATCCTAGTCACGACGTGGACGATTTATATTCTCATTCTATTAAATATATCTTTGCCTCGCTATAGTACAATATTATTTAAAAAAATATAGAAAAGAGAGAAAGACACTTATTAGCCCTATCACTAGGCGTTGCGTAGAGACGTCGGATCATTGCATGCTTCTACCGCACCGATTACGAGAAGTGTTCCGGAAGACCGGTCTTTTCTTGGAAGGGGGCTTCCTAATTCTCCCTAGAGATGTATCCGATGAATACCTCATAGGGAATTTCTCGTCTCCCTTACCCCCTTGCTCCGCGGGTTCAGTGATCAAAGAGGTGTCCCCGCTAGATTTCGTGTCCACAAGCAATCTGCGAGCACTAGAACTTAGCCATCAAGCTGAATGCTCTGCCGTGTTAGGGAAGATTAAAAGGAGAGAAGTGGTTAAGAAGAGTGATTTGATATACTTGAGTCCAATACTCGGAGGACATGGATTAATCTTTAGAATAGAAAATAATTCGTTAGTCCCGTATGTGGGACACATGGAAATTGTATCTAGAATCTATGTGTCGTGTAACAGTTCCAGAACATGTACGGTGTTATTCAACAAGCCAGGGTGGGAGGGCAACTTCACACTCAACACCACTCTGTGTCGCAAACCTAGCACTCTACTACATCTCCAGGGGTCAGATGCGTCTGGGCAAGTGGGATCGGGTTCGGTGTGAAAGGGCTATACTTCCCTCACCGGTCCTTTGTCCAATTATGAGATGATGAATACACGGCAGCATTAGACCAAGAAGAAATCTATCGACCCCCAACCTCCACTCCAGATATAGACACAGACATTCTAAGAGAATTAGAAGAGGAAACAGGCACTATATCGCGAGAGAGTTGGTGGTCTCAGACCCTTAATTATCTTTATCACATTGGGGGATTGATTTTTGCAGCCGCATTATTCTTCGTCTTCTGCTCTCTTTTGCGACAATTTTCCCCTATGGGTTGTCTTCAATCCAGCCTGTTGTTATTCCAATGCGGACGCTTCAGGTCGGTGGGCTCTCTCTATGGGAGCAGCAACCGCAAAATCCGTCTCTTCAGTCGTCTCTCACGATTACAGAGGGAGAGCCGGCTGCCCCGATAATTTTGCTCGTTACTTCCCTCCCCTCCATTGCTTTTTGACTACGTTATTATAATATGTTCATTCGTGGTATCTTCGTGAGTAAACACCGCTATGACCGCACTATGTAACAACGGGCACAAATATAAAATATCACCATAAGCAAGTGGGGCGTTTGTGCATTGTACTTCAGTATAACTTGCCCAACATAATGATACAGTATATATATCTAACAGTAGCCGTAGCCACAGGCGCAAGTTCATCGGACCTTCAAAATGAAACACGACTATTAGATTTCAGTAGTAGTTAGTTCTACTGCCAGCAGCAGATTGCAATTTCAATCCGTGATTGAATAATTCCAGGTAGCAGGTATACGCGATATAGAAGTAGCAGGTAGCTTTGATGAAACTCTTGCAATTATAGAGCAACATCCAGATATAGAGTCGACGTGGGTTATAGGTGGAGGTGGAATTTATAAGTTAACCTACTAATTAAAAAAATATTTTCAGCACACTTGCCCAAAAAATGCATTAACAAAACCCTTATGCATGGTTCGAAATTATTTTTTTTTTAGTCAAATACTGACCACTGCAACGCAGATTTAATGTCATATTGACAAGAAATGTGGCTCAAATGAAGCAATCGGTAAGAAAATACAACATTTATTTGCGTCATAACTATTTAAGGCTCCTTGTTATGTAATATAAAGTCAGTTATATTTAACCATATAGCGCAGTGGTTAGTGACTGTGACTACTTAGCTACAAGGTCGAATCCCGGTTGGTCTATACGTTCCTATGATGAATTAATGTAGGTATTTTATATTTTATTTTGTATCCTAGTCACGACGTGTACGATTTATATTCTCATTCTATTAAATATATCTTTGCCTCGCTATAGTACAATATTATTAAAAAAAATATAGAAAAGAGAGAAAGACACTTATTAGCCCCATCACTAGGCGTTGCGTAGAGACGTCGGATCATTGCATGCTTCTACCGCACCGATTACGGGAAGTGTTCCGGAAGACCGGTCTTTTCTTGGAAGGGGGCTTCCTAATTCTCCCTAGAGATGTATCCGATGAACACCTCATAGGGAATTTCTAGTCTCCCTTACCACCTTGCTCCGCGGGTTCAGTGATCAAAGAGGTGTCCCCGCTAGATTTTGTGTCCACAAGCAATCTGCGAGCACTAGAACTTAGCCATCAAGCTGAATGCTCTGCCGTGTTAGGGAAGATTAAAAGGAGAGAAGTGTTTAAGAAGAGTGATTTGATATACTTGAGTCCAATACTCGGAGGACATGGATTAATCTTTAGAATAGAAAATAATTCGTTAGTCCCGTATGTGGGACACATGGAAATTGTATCTAGAATCTATGTGTCGTGTAACAGTTCCAGAACATGTACGGTGTTATTCAACAAGCCAGGGTGGGAGGGCAACCTCACACTCAACACCACTCTGTGTCGCAAACCTAGCACTCTACTACATCTCCAGGGGCTCAGATGCGTCTGGGCAAGTGGGATCGGGTTCGGTGTGAAAGGGCTATACTTCCCTCACCGGTCCTTTGTCCAATTATGGGATGATGAATACACGGCAGCATTAGACCAAGAAGAAATCTATCGACCCCCAACCTCCACTCCAGATATAGACACAGACATTCTAAGAGAATTAGAAGAGGAAACAGGCACTATATCGCGAGAGAGTTGGTGGTCTCAGACCCTTAATTATCTTTATCACATTGGGGGATTGATTTTTGCAGCCGCATTATTCTTCGTCTTCTGCTCTCTTTTGCGACAATTTTCCCCTATGGGTTGTCTTCAATCCAGCCTGTTGTTATTCCAATGCGGACGCTTCAGGTCGGTGGGCTCTCTCTATGGGAGCAGCAACCGCAAAATCCGTCTCTTCAGTCGTCTCTCACGATTACAGAGGGAGAGCCGGCTGCCCCGATAATTTTGCTCGTTACTTCCCTCCCCTCCATTGCTTTTTGACTACGTTATTATAATATGTTCATTCGTGGTATCTTCGTGAGTAAACACCGCTATGACCGCACTATGTAACAACGGGCACAAATATAAAATATCACCATAAGCAAGTGGGGCGTTTGTGCATTGTACTTCAGTATAACTTGCCCAACATAATGATACAGTATATATATCTAACAGTAGCCGTAGCCACAGGCGCAAGTTCATCGGACCTTCAAAATGAAACACGACTATTAGATTTCAGTAGTAGTTAGTTCTACTGCCAGCAGCAGATTGCAATTTCAATCCGCGATTGAATAATTCCAGGTAGCAGGTATACGCGATATAGAAGTAGCAGGTAGCTTTGATGAAACTCTTGCAATTATAGAGCAACATCCAGATATAGAGTCGACGTGGGTGATAGGTGGAGGTGGAATTTATAAGGTAACCTACTAATTAAAAAAATATTTTCAGCACACTTGCCCAAAAAATGCATTAACAAAACCCTTATGCATGGTTCGAAATTATTTTTTTTTTAGTCAAATACTGACCACTGCAACGCAGATTTAATGTCATATTGACAAGAAATGTGGCTCAAATGAAGCAATCGGTAAGAAAATACAACATTTAATTGCGTCATAACTATTTAAGGCTCCTTGTTATGTAATATAAAGTCAGTTATATTTAACCATATAGCGCAATGGTTAGTGACTGTGACTACTTAGCTACAAGGTCGAATCCCGGTTGGTCTATACGTTCCTATGATGAATTAATGAAGGTATTTTATATTTTATTTTGTATCCTAGTCACGACGTGGACGATTTATATTCTCATTCTATTAAATATATCTTTGCCTCGCTATAGTACAATATTATTTAAAAAAATATAGAAAAGAGAGAAAGACACTTATTAGCCCTATCACTAGGCGTTGCGTAGAGACGTCGGATCATTGCATGCTTCTACCGCACCGATTACGAGAAGTGTTCCGGAAGACCGGTCTTTTCTTGGAAGGGGGCTTCCTAATTCTCCCTAGAGATGTATCCGATGAACACCTCATAGGGAATTTCTCGTCTCCCTTACCCCCTTGCTCCGCGGGTTCAGTGATCAAAGAGGTGTCCCCGCTAGATTTCGTGTCCACAAGCAATCTGCGAGCACTAGAACTTAGCCATCAAGCTGAATGCTCTGCCGTGTTAGGGAAGATTAAAAGGAGAGAAGTGGTTAAGAAGAGTGATTTGATATACTTGAGTCCAATACTCGGAGGACATGGATTAATCTTTAGAATAGAAAATAATTCGTTAGTCCCGTATGTGGGACACATGGAAATTGTATCTAGAATCTATGTGTCGTGTAACAGTTCCAGAACATGTACGGTGTTATTCAACAAGCCAGGGTGGGAGGGCAACTTCACACTCAACACCACTCTGTGTCGCAAACCTAGCACTCTACTACATCTCCAGGGGGTCAGATGCGTCTGGGCAAGTGGGATCGGGTTCGGTGTGAAAGGGCTATACTTCCCTCACCGGTCCTTTGTCCAATTATGAGATGATGAATACACGGCAGCATTAGACCAAGAAGAAATCTATCGACCCCCAACCTCCACTCCAGATATAGACACAGACATTCTAAGAGAATTAGAAGAGGAAACAGGCACTATATCGCGAGAGAGTTGGTGGTCTCAGACCCTTAATTATCTTTATCACATTGGGGGATTGATTTTTGCAGCCGCATTATTCTTCGTCTTCTGCTCTCTTTTGCGACAATTTTCCCCTATGGGTTGTCTTCAATCCAGCCTGTTGTTATTCCAATGCGGACGCTTCAGGTCGGTGGGCTCTCTCTATGGGAGCAGCAACCGCAAAATCCGTCTCTTCAGTCGTCTCTCACGATTACAGAGGGAGAGCCGGCTGCCCCGATAATTTTGCTCGTTACTTCCCTCCCCTCCATTGCTTTTTGACTACGTTATTATAATATGTTCATTCGTGGTATCTTCGTGAGTAAACACCGCTATGACCGCACTATGTAACAACGGGCACAAATATAAAATATCACCATAAGCAAGTGGGGCGTTTGTGCATTGTACTTCAGTATAACTTGCCCAACATAATGATACAGTATATATATCTAACAGTAGCCGTAGCCACAGGCGCAAGTTCATCGGACCTTCAAAATGAAACACGACTATTAGATTTCAGTAGTAGTTAGTTCTACTGCCAGCAGCAGATTGCAATTTCAATCCGTGATTGAATAATTCCAGGTAGCAGGTATATGCGATATAGAAGTAGCAGGTAGCTTTGATGAAACTCTTGCAATTATAGAGCAACATCCAGATATAGAGTCGACGTGGGTTATAGGTGGAGGTGGAATTTATAAGGTAACCTACTAATTAAAAAAATATTTTCAGCACACTTGCCCAAAAAATGCATTAACAAAACCCTTATGCATGGTTCGAAATTATTTTTTTTTAGTCAAATACTGACCACTGCAACGCAGATTTAATGTCATATTGACAAGAAATGTGGCTCAAATGAAGCAATCGGTAAGAAAATACAACATTTAATTGCGTCATAACTATTTAAGGCTCCTTGTTATGTAATATAAAGTCAGTTATATTTAACCATATAGCGCAGTGGTTAGTGACTGTGACTACTTAGCTACAAGGTCGAATCCCGGTTGGTCTATACGTTCCTATGATGAATTAATGTAGGTATTTTATATTTTATTTTGTATCCTAGTCACGACGTGGACGATTTATATTCTCATTCTATTAAATATATCTTTGCCTCGCTATAGTACAATATTATTTAAAAAAATATAGAAAAGAGAGAAAGACACTTATTAGCCCTATCACTAGGCGTTGCGTAGAGACGTCGGATCATTGCATGCTTCTACCGGACCGATTACGAGAAGTGTTCCGGAAGACCGGTCTTTTCTTGGAAGGGGGCTTCCTAATTCTCCCTAGAGATGTATCCGATGAACACCTCATAGGGAATTTCTCGTCTCCCTTACCCCCTTGCTCCGCGGGCTCAGTGATCAAAGAGGTGTCCCCGCTAGATTTCGTGTCCACAAGCAATCTGCGAGCACTAGAACTTAGCCATCAAGCTGAATGCTCTGCCGTGTTAGGGAAGATTAAAAGGAGAGAAGTGGTTAAGAAGAGTGATTTGATATACTTGAGTCCAATACTCGGAGGACATGGATTAATCTTTAGAATAGAAAATAATTCGTTAGTCCCGTATGTGGGACACATGGAAATTGTATCTAGAATCTATGTGTCGTGTAACAGTTCCAGAACATGTACGGTGTTATTCAACAAGCCAGGGTGGGAGGGCAACTTCACACTCAACACCACTCTGTGTCGCAAACCTAGCACTCTACTACATCTCCAGGGGGTCAGATGCGTCTGGGCAAGTGGGATCGGGTTCGGTGTGAAAGGGCTATACTTCCCTCACCGGTCCTTTGTCCAATTATGAGATGATGAATACACGGCAGCATTAGACCAAGAAGAAATCTATCGACCCCCAACCTCCACTCCAGATATAGACACAGACATTCTAAGAGAATTAGAAGAGGAAACAGGCACTATATCGCGAGAGAGTTGGTGGTCTCAGACCCTTAATTATCTTTATCACATTGGGGGATTGATTTTTGCAGCCGCATTATTCTTCGTCTTCTGCTCTCTTTTGCGACAATTTTCCCCTATGGGTTGTCTTCAATCCAGCCTGTTGTTATTCCAATGCGGACGCTTCAGGTCGGTGGGCTCTCTCTATGGGAGCAGCAACCGCAAAATCCGTCTCTTCAGTCGTCTCTCACGATTACAGAGGGAGAGCCGGCTGCCCCGATAATTTTGCTCGTTACTTCCCTCCCCTCCATTGCTTTTTGACTACGTTATTATAATATGTTCATTCGTGGTATCTTCGTGAGTAAACACCGCTATGACCGCACTATGTAACAACGGGCACAAATATAAAATATCACCATAAGCAAGTGGGGCGTTTGTGCATTGTACTTCAGTATAACTTGCCCAACATAATGATACAGTATATATATCTAACAGTAGCCGTAGCCACAGGCGCAAGTTCATCGGACCTTCAAAATGAAACACGACTATTAGATTTCAGTAGTAGTTAGTTCTACTGCCAGCAGCAGATTGCAATTTCAATCCGTGATTGAATAATTCCAGGTAGCAGGTATACGCGATATAGAAGTGGCAGGTAGCTTTGATGAAACTCTTGCAATTATAGAGCAACATCCAGATATAGAGTCGACGTGGGTTATAGGTGGAGGTGGAATTTATAAGGTAACCTACTAATTAAAAAAATATTTTCAGCACACTTGCCCAAAAAATGCATTAACAAAACCCTTATGCATGGTTCGAAATTATTTTTTTTTTTAGTCAAATACTGACCACTGCAACGCAGATTTAATGTCATATTGACAAGAAATGTGGCTCAAATGAAGCAATCGGTAAGAAAATACAACATTTATTTGCGTCATAACTATTTAAGGCTCCTTGTTATGTAATATAAAGTCAGTTATATTTAACCATATAGCGCAGTGGTTAGTGACTGTGACTACTTAGCTACAAGGTCGAATCCCGGTTGGTCTATACGTTCCTATGATGAATTAATGTAGGTATTTTATATTTTATTTTGTATCCTAGTCACGACGTGGACGATTTATATTCTCATTCTATTAAATATATCTTTGCCTCGCTATAGTACAATATTATTAAAAAAAATATAGAAAAGAGAGAAAGACACTTATTAGCCCCATCACTAGGCGTTGCGTAGAGACGTCGGATCATTGCATGCTTCTACCGCACCGATTACGGGAAGTGTTCCGGAAGACCGGTCTTTTCTTGGAAGGGGGCTTCCTAATTCTCCCTAGAGATGTATCCGATGAACACCTCATAGGGAATTTCTAGTCTCCCTTACCACCTTGCTCCGCGGGTTCAGTGATCAAAGAGGTGTCCCCGCTAGATTTTGTGTCCACAAGCAATCTGCGAGCACTAGAACTTAGCCATCAAGCTGAATGCTCTGCCGTGTTAGGGAAGATTAAAAGGAGAGAAGTGTTTAAGAAGAGTGATTTGATATACTTGAGTCCAATACTCGGAGGACATGGATTAATCTTTAGAATAGAAAATAATTCGTTAGTCCCGTATGTGGGACACATGGAAATTGTATCTAGAATCTATGTGTCGTGTAACAGTTCCAGAACATGTACGGTGTTATTCAACAAGCCAGGGTGGGAGGGCAACCTCACACTCAACACCACTCTGTGTCGCAAACCTAGCACTCTACTACATCTCCAGGGGCTCAGATGCGTCTGGGCAAGTGGGATCGGGTTCGGTGTGAAAGGGCTATACTTCCCTCACCGGTCCTTTGTCCAATTATGGGATGATGAATACACGGCAGCATTAGACCAAGAAGAAATCTATCGACCCCCAACCTCCACTCCAGATATAGACACAGACATTCTAAGTGAATTAGAAGAGGAAACAGGCACTATATCGCGAGAGAGTTGGTGGTCTCAGACCCTTAATTATCTTTATCACATTGGGGGATTGATTTTTGCAGCCGCATTATTCTTCGTCTTCTGCTCTCTTTTGCGACAATTTTCCCCTATGGGTTGTCTTCAATCCAGCCTGTTGTTATTCCAATGCGGACGCTTCAGGTCGGTGGGCTCTCTCTATGGGAGCAGCAACCGCAAAATCCGTCTCTTCAGTCGTCTCTCACGATTACAGAGGGAGAGCCGGCTGCCCCGATAATTTTGCTCGTTACTTCCCTCCCCTCCATTGCTTTTTGACTACGTTATTATAATATGTTCATTCGTGGTATCTTCGTGAGTAAACACCGCTATGACCGCACTATGTAACAACGGGCACAAATATAAAATATCACCATAAGCAAGTGGGGCGTTTGTGCATTGTACTTCAGTATAACTTGCCCAACATAATGATACAGTATATATATCTAACAGTAGCCGTAGCCACAGGCGCAAGTTCATCGGACCTTCAAAATGAAACACGACTATTAGATTTCAGTAGTAGTTAGTTCTACTGCCAGCAGCAGATTGCAATTTCAATCCGTGATTGAATAATTCCAGGTAGCAGGTATACGCGATATAGAAGTAGCAGGTAGCTTTGATGAAACTCTTGCAATTATAGAGCAACATCCAGATATAGAGTCGACGTGGGTTATAGGTGGAGGTGGAATTTATAAGGTAACCTACTAATTAAAAAAATATTTTCAGCACACTTGCCCAAAAAATGCATTAACAAAACCCTTATGCATGGTTCGAAATTATTTTTTTTTTTAGTCAAATACTGACCACTGCAACGCAGATTTAATGTCATATTGACAAGAAATGTGGCTCAAATGAAGCAATCGGTAAGAAAATACAACATTTATTTGCGTCATAACTATTTAAGGCTCCTTGTTATGTAATATAAAGTCAGTTATATTTAACCATATAGCGCAGTGGTTAGTGACTGTGACTACTTAGCTACAAGGTCGAATCCCGGTTGGTCTATACGTTCCTATGATGAATTAATGTAGGTATTTTATATTTTATTTTGTATCCTAGTCACGACGTGGACGATTTATATTCTCATTCTATTAAATATATCTTTGCCTCGCTATAGTACAATATTATTAAAAAAAATATAGAAAAGAGAGAAAGACACTTATTAGCCCCATCACTAGGCGTTGCGTAGAGACGTCGGATCATTGCATGCTTCTACCGCACCGATTACGGGAAGTGTTCCGGAAGACCGGTCTTTTCTTGGAAGGGGGCTTCCTAATTCTCCCTAGAGATGTATCCGATGAACACCTCATAGGGAATTTCTAGTCTCCCTTACCACCTTGCTCCGCGGGTTCAGTGATCAAAGAGGTGTCCCCGCTAGATTTTGTGTCCACAAGCAATCTGCGAGCACTAGAACTTAGCCATCAAGCTGAATGCTCTGCCGTGTTAGGGAAGATTAAAAGGAGAGAAGTGTTTAAGAAGAGTGATTTGATATACTTGAGTCCAATACTCGGAGGACATGGATTAATCTTTAGAATAGAAAATAATTCGTTAGTCCCGTATGTGGGACACATGGAAATTGTATCTAGAATCTATGTGTCGTGTAACAGTTCCAGAACATGTACGGTGTTATTCAACAAGCCAGGGTGGGAGGGCAACCTCACACTCAACACCACTCTGTGTCGCAAACCTAGCACTCTACTACATCTCCAGGGGCTCAGATGCGTCTGGGCAAGTGGGATCGGGTTCGGTGTGAAAGGGCTATACTTCCCTCACCGGTCCTTTGTCCAATTATGGGATGATGAATACACGGCAGCATTAGACCAAGAAGAAATCTATCGACCCCCAACCTCCACTCCAGATATAGACACAGACATTCTAAGTGAATTAGAAGAGGAAACAGGCACTATATCGCGAGAGAGTTGGTGGTCTCAGACCCTTAATTATCTTTATCACATTGGGGGATTGATTTTTGCAGCCGCATTATTCTTCGTCTTCTGCTCTCTTTTGCGACAATTTTCCCCTATGGGTTGTCTTCAATCCAGCCTGTTGTTATTCCAATGCGGACGCTTCAGGTCGGTGGGCTCTCTCTATGGGAGCAGCAACCGCAAAATCCGTCTCTTCAGTCGTCTCTCACGATTACAGAGGGAGAGCCGGCTGCCCCGATAATTTTGCTCGTTACTTCCCTCCCCTCCATTGCTTTTTGACTACGTTATTATAATATGTTCATTCGTGGTATCTGCGTGAGTAAACACCGCTATGACCGCACTATGTAACAACGGGCACAAATATAAAATATCACCATAAGCAAGTGGGGCGTTTGTGCATTGTACTTCAGTATAACTTGCCCAACATAATGATACAGTATATATATCTAACAGTAGCCGTAGCCACAGGCGCAAGTTCATCGGACCTTCAAAATGAAACACGACTATTAGATTTCAGTAGTAGTTAGTTCTACTGCCAGCAGCAGATTGCAATTTCAATCCGTGATTGAATAATTCCAGGTAGCAGGTATACGCGATATAGAAGTAGCAGGTAACTTTGATGAAACTCTTGCAATTATAGAGGAACATCCAGATATAGAGTCGACGTGGGTTATAGGTGGAGGTGGAATTTATAAGGTAACCTACTAATTAAAAAAATATTTTCAGCACACTTGCCCAAAAAATGCATTAACAAAACCTGTATGCATGGTTCGAAATTATTTTTTTTTAGTCAAATACTGACCACTGCAACGCAGATTTAATGTCATATTGACAAGAAATGTGGCTCAAATGAAGCAATCGGTAAGAAAATACAACATTTATTTGCGTCATAACTATTTAAGGCTCCTTGTTATGTAATATAAAGTCAGTTATATTTAACCATATAGCGCAGTGGTTAGTGACTGTGACTACTTAGCTACAAGGTCGAATCCCGGTTGGTCTATACGTTCCTATGATGAATTAATGTAGGTATTTTATATTTTATTTTGTATCCTAGTCACGACGTGGACGATTTATATTCTCATTCTATTAAATATATCTTTGCCTCGCTATAGTACAATATTATTTTAAAAAATATAGAAAAGAGAGAAAGACACTTATTAGCCCCATCACTAGGCGTTGCGTAGAGACGTCGGATCATTGCATGCTTCTACCGCACCGATTACGGGAAGTGTTCCGGAAGACCGGTCTTTTCTTGGAAGGGGGCTTCCTAATTCTCCCTAGAGATGTATCCGATGAACACCTCATAGGGAATTTCTCGTCTCCCTTACCCCCTTGCTCCGCGGGTTCAGTGATCAAAGAGGTGTCCCCGCTAGATTTCGTGTCCACAAGCAATCTGCGAGCACTAGAACTTAGCCATCAAGCTGAATGCTCTGCCGTGTTAGGGAAGATTAAAAGGAGAGAAGTGGTTAAGAAGAGTGATTTGATATACTTGAGTCCAATACTCGGAGGACATGGATTAATCTTTAGAATAGAAAATAATTCGTTAGTCCCGTATGTGGGACACATGGAAATTGTATCTAGAATCTATGTGTCGTGTAACAGTTCCAGAACATGTACGGTGTTATTCAACAAGCCAGGGTGGGAGGGCAACTTCACACTCAACACCACTCTGTGTCGCAAACCTAGCACTCTACTACATCTCCAGGGGGTCAGATGCGTCTGGGCAAGTGGGATCGGGTTCGGTGTGAAAGGGCTATACTTCCCTCACCGGTCCTTTGTCCAATTATGAGATGATGAATACACGGCAGCATTAGACCAAGAAGAAATCTATCGACCCCCAACCTCCACTCCAGATATAGACACAGACATTCTAAGAGAATTAGAAGAGGAAACAGGCACTATATCGCGAGAGAGTTGGTGGTCTCAGACCCTTAATTATCTTTATCACATTGGGGGATTGATTTTTGCAGCCGCATTATTCTTCGTCTTCTGCTCTCTTTTGCGACAATTTTCCCCTATGGGTTGTCTTCAATCCAGCCTGTTGTTATTCCAATGCGGACGCTTCAGGTCGGTGGGCTCTCTCTATGGGAGCAGCAACCGCAAAATCCGTCTCTTCAGTCGTCTCTCACGATTACAGAGGGAGAGCCGGCTGCCCCGATAATTTTGCTCGTTACTTCCCTCCCCTCCATTGCTTTTTGACTACGTTATTATAATATGTTCATTCGTGGTATCTTCGTGAGTAAACACCGCTATGACCGCACTATGTAACAACGGGCACAAATATAAAATATCACCATAAGCAAGTGGGGCGTTTGTGCATTGTACTTCAGTATAACTTGCCCAACATAATGATACAGTATATATATCTAACAGTAGCCGTAGCCACAGGCGCAAGTTCATCGGACCTTCAAAATGAAACACGACTATTAGATTTCAGTAGTAGTTAGTTCTACTGCCAGCAGCAGATTGCAATTTCAATCCGTGATTGAATAATTCCAGGTAGCAGGTATATGCGATATAGAAGTAGCAGGTAGCTTTGATGAAACTCTTGCAATTATAGAGCAACATCCAGATATAGAGTCGACGTGGGTTATAGGTGGAGGTGGAATTTATAAGGTAACCTACTAATTAAAAAAATATTTTCAGCACACTTGCCCAAAAAATGCATTAACAAAACCCTTATGCATGGTTCGAAATTATTTTTTTTTAGTCAAATACTGACCACTGCAACGCAGATTTAATGTCATATTGACAAGAAATGTGGCTCAAATGAAGCAATCGGTAAGAAAATACAACATTTAATTGCGTCATAACTATTTAAGGCTCCTTGTTATGTAATATAAAGTCAGTTATATTTAACCATATAGCGCAGTGGTTAGTGACTGTGACTACTTAGCTACAAGGTCGAATCCCGGTTGGTCTATACGTTCCTATGATGAATTAATGTAGGTATTTTATATTTTATTTTGTATCCTAGTCACGACGTGGACGATTTATATTCTCATTCTATTAAATATATCTTTGCCTCGCTATAGTACAATATTATTTAAAAAAATATAGAAAAGAGAGAAAGACACTTATTAGCCCTATCACTAGGCGTTGCGTAGAGACGTCGGATCATTGCATGCTTCTACCGGACCGATTACGAGAAGTGTTCCGGAAGACCGGTCTTTTCTTGGAAGGGGGCTTCCTAATTCTCCCTAGAGATGTATCCGATGAACACCTCATAGGGAATTTCTCGTCTCCCTTACCCCCTTGCTCCGCGGGTTCAGTGATCAAAGAGGTGTCCCCGCTAGATTTCGTGTCCACAAGCAATCTGCGAGCACTAGAACTTAGCCATCAAGCTGAATGCTCTGCCGTGTTAGGGAAGATTAAAAGGAGAGAAGTGGTTAAGAAGAGTGATTTGATATACTTGAGTCCAATACTCGGAGGACATGGATTAATCTTTAGAATAGAAAATAATTCGTTAGTCCCGTATGTGGGACACATGGAAATTGTATCTAGAATCTATGTGTTGTGTAACAGTTCCAGAACATGTACGGTGTTATTCAACAAGCTAGGGTGGGAGGGCAACTTCACACTCAACACCACTCTGTGTCGCAAACCTAGCACTCTACTACATCTCCAGGGGGTCAGATGCGTCTGGGCAAGTGGGATCGGGTTCGGTTTGAAAGGGCTATACTTCCCTCACCGGTCCTTTGTCCAATTATGAGATGATGAATACACGGCAGCATTAGACCAAGAAGAAATCTATCGACCCCCAACCTCCACTCCAGATATAGACACAGACATTCTAAGAGAATTAGAAGAGGAAACAGGCACTATATCGCGAGAGAGTTGGTGGTCTCAGACCCTTAATTATCTTTATCACATTGGGGGATTGATTTTTGCAGCCGCATTATTCTTCGTCTTCTGCTCTCTTTTGCGACAATTTTTCCCTATGGGTTGTCTTCAATCCAGCCTGTTGTTATTCCAATGCGGACGCTTCAGGTCGGTTGGGCTCTCTCTATGGGAGCAGCAACCGCAAAATCCGTCTCTTCAGTCGTCTCTCACGATTACAGAGGGAGAGCCGGCTGCCCCGATAATTTTGCTCGTTACTTCCCTCCCCTCCATTGCTTTTTGACTACGTTATTATAATATGTTCATTCGTGGTATCTGCGTGAGTAAACACCGCTATGACCGCACTATGTAACAACGGGCACAAATATAAAATATCACCATAAGCAAGTGGGGCGTTTGTCCATTGTACTTCAGTATAACTTGCCCAACATAATGATACAGTATATATATCTAACAGTAGCCGTAGCCACAGGCGCAAGTTCATCGGACCTTCAAAATGAAACACGACTATTAGATTTCAGTAGTAGTTAGTTCTACTGCCAGCAGCAGATTGCAATTTCAATCCGCGATTGAATAATTCCAGGTAGCAGGTATACGCGATATAGAAGTAGCAGGTAGCTTTGATGAAACTCTTGCAATTATAGAGCAACATCCAGATATAGAGTCGACGTGGGTGATAGGTGGAGGTGGAATTTATAAGGTAACCTACTAATTAAAAAAATATTTTCAGCACACTTGCCCAAAAAATGCATTAACAAAACCTGTATGCATGGTTCGAAATTATTTTTTTTTTAGTCAAATACTGACCACTGCAACGCAGATTTAATATCATATTGACAAGAAATGTGGCTCAAATGAAGCAATCGGTAAGAAAATACAACATTTATTTGCGTCATAACTATTTAAGGCTCCTTGTTATGTAATATAAAGTCAGTTATATTTAACCATATAGCGCAGTGGTTAGTGACTGTGACTACTTAGCTACAAGGTCGAATCCCGGTTGGTCTATACGTTCCTATGATGAATTAATGTAGGTATTTTATATTTTATTTTGTATCCTAGTCACGACGTGGACGATTTATATTCTCATTCTATTAAATATATCTTTGCCTCGCTATAGTACAATATTATTTTAAAAAATATAGAAAAGAGAGAAAGACACTTATTAGCCCTATCACTAGGCGTTGCGTAGAGACGTCGGATCATTGCATGCTTCTACCGCACCGATTACGAGAAGTGTTCCGGAAGACCGGTCTTTTCTTGGAAGGGGGCTTCCTAATTCTCCCTAGAGATGTATCCGATGAACACCTCATAGGGAATTTCTCGTCTCCCTTACCCCCTTGCTCCGCGGGCTCAGTGATCAAAGAGGTGTCCCCGCTAGATTTCGTGTCCACAAGCAATCTGCGAGCACTAGAACTTAGCCATCAAGCTGAATGCTCTGCCGTGTTAGGGAAGATTAAAAGGAGAGAAGTGGTTAAGAAGAGTGATTTGATATACTTGAGTCCAATACTCGGAGGACATGGATTAATCTTTAGAATAGAAAATAATTCGTTAGTCCCGTATGTGGGACACATGGAAATTGTATCTAGAATCTATGTGTCGTGTAACAGTTCCAGAACATGTACGGTGTTATTCAACAAGCCAGGGTGGGAGGGCAACTTCACACTCAACACCACTCTGTGTCGCAAACCTAGCACTCTACTACATCTCCAGGGGGTCAGATGCGTCTGGGCAAGTGGGATCGGGTTCGGTGTGAAAGGGCTATACTTCCCTCACCGGTCCTTTGTCCAATTATGAGATGATGAATACACGGCAGCATTAGACCAAGAAGAAATCTATCGACCCCCAACCTCCACTCCAGATATAGACACAGACATTCTAAGAGAATTAGAAGAGGAAACAGGCACTATATCGCGAGAGAGTTGGTGGTCTCAGACCCTTAATTATCTTTATCACATTGGGGGATTGATTTTTGCAGCCGCATTATTCTTCGTCTTCTGCTCTCTTTTGCGACAATTTTCCCCTATGGGTTGTCTTCAATCCAGCCTGTTGTTATTCCAATGCGGACGCTTCAGGTCGGTGGGCTCTCTCTATGGGAGCAGCAACCGCAAAATCCGTCTCTTCAGTCGTCTCTCACGATTACAGAGGGAGAGCCGGCTGCCCCGATAATTTTGCTCGTTACTTCCCTCCCCTCCATTGCTTTTTGACTACGTTATTATAATATGTTCATTCGTGGTATCTTCGTGAGTAAACACCGCTATGACCGCACTATGTAACAACGGGCACAAATATAAAATATCACCATAAGCAAGTGGGGCGTTTGTGCATTGTACTTCAGTATAACTTGCCCAACATAATGATACAGTATATATATCTAACAGTAGCCGTAGCCACAGGCGCAAGTTCATCGGACCTTCAAAATGAAACACGACTATTAGATTTCAGTAGTAGTTAGTTCTACTGCCAGCAGCAGATTGCAATTTCAATCCGTGATTGAATAATTCCAGGTAGCAGGTATACGCGATATAGAAGTAGCAGGTAGCTTTGATGAAACTCTTGCAATTATAGAGCAACATCCAGATATAGAGTCGACGTGGGTTATAGGTGGAGGTGGAATTTATAAGGTAACCTACTAATTAAAAAAATATTTTCAGCACACTTGCCCAAAAAATGCATTAACAAAACCCTTATGCATGGTTCGAAATTATTTTTTTTTTTAGTCAAATACTGACCACTGCAACGCAGATTTAATGTCATATTGACAAGAAATGTGGCTCAAATGAAGCAATCGGTAAGAAAATACAACATTTATTTGCGTCATAACTATTTAAGGCTCCTTGTTATGTAATATAAAGTCAGTTATATTTAACCATATAGCGCAGTGGTTAGTGACTGTGACTACTTAGCTACAAGGTCGAATCCCGGTTGGTCTATACGTTCCTATGATGAATTAATGTAGGTATTTTATATTTTATTTTGTATCCTAGTCACGACGTGGACGATTTATATTCTCATTCTATTAAATATATCTTTGCCTCGCTATAGTACAATATTATTTTAAAAAATATAGAAAAGAGAGAAAGACACTTATTAGCCCCATCACTAGGCGTTGCGTAGAGACGTCGGATCATTGCATGCTTCTACCGCACCGATTACGGGAAGTGTTCCGGAAGACGGGTCTTTTCTTGGAAGGGGGCTTCCTAATTCTCCCTAGAGATGTATCCGATGAACACCTCATAGGGAATTTCTAGTCTCCCTTACCACCTTGCTCCGCGGGTTCAGTGATCAAAGAGGTGTCCCCGCTAGATTTTGTGTCCACAAGCAATCTGCGAGCACTAGAACTTAGCCATCAAGCTGAATGCTCTGCCGTGTTAGGGAAGATTAAAAGGAGAGAAGTGTTTAAGAAGAGTGATTTGATATACTTGAGTCCAATACTCGGAGGACATGGATTAATCTTTAGAATAGAAAATAATTCGTTAGTCCCGTATGTGGGACACATGGAAATTGTATCTAGAATCTATGTGTCGTGTAACAGTTCCAGAACATGTACGGTGTTATTCAACAAGCCAGGGTGGGAGGGCAACTTCACACTCAACACCACTCTGTGTCGCAAACCTAGCACTCTACTACATCTCCAGGGGGTCAGATGCGTCTGGGCAAGTGGGATCGGGTTCGGTGTGAAAGGGCTATACTTCCCTCACCGGTCCTTTGTCCAATTATGGGATGATGAATACACGGCAGCATTAGACCAAGAAGAAATCTATCGACCCCCAACCTCCACTCCAGATATAGACACAGACATTCTAAGTGAATTAGAAGAGGAAACAGGCACTATATCGCGAGAGAGTTGGTGGTCTCAGACCCTTAATTATCTTTATCACATTGGGGGATTGATTTTTGCAGCCGCATTATTCTTCGTCTTCTGCTCTCTTTTGCGACAATTTTCCCCTATGGGTTGTCTTCAATCCAGCCTGTTGTTATTCCAATGCGGACGCTTCAGGTCGGTGGGCTCTCTCTATGGGAGCAGCAACCGCAAAATCCGTCTCTTCAGTCGTCTCTCACGATTACAGAGGGAGAGCCGGCTGCCCCGATAATTTTGCTCGTTACTTCCCTCCCCTCCATTGCTTTTTGACTACGTTATTATAATATGTTCATTCGTGGTATCTGCGTGAGTAAACACCGCTATGACCGCACTATGTAACAACGGGCACAAATATAAAATATCACCATAAGCAAGTGGGGCGTTTGTGCATTGTACTTCAGTATAACTTGCCCAACATAATGATACAGTATATATATCTAACAGTAGCCGTAGCCACAGGCGCAAGTTCATCGGACCTTCAAAATGAAACACGACTATTAGATTTCAGTAGTAGTTAGTTCTACTGCCAGCAGCAGATTGCAATTTCAATCCGTGATTGAATAATTCCAGGTAGCAGGTATACGCGATATAGAAGTAGCAGGTAACTTTGATGAAACTCTTGCAATTATAGAGGAACATCCAGATATAGAGTCGACGTGGGTTATAGGTGGAGGTGGAATTTATAAGGTAACCTACTAATTAAAAAAATATTTTCAGCACACTTGCCCAAAAAATGCATTAACAAAACCTGTATGCATGGTTCGAAATTATTTTTTTTTAGTCAAATACTGACCACTGCAACGCAGATTTAATGTCATATTGACAAGAAATGTGGCTCAAATGAAGCAATCGGTAAGAAAATACAACATTTATTTGCGTCATAACTATTTAAGGCTCCTTGTTATGTAATATAAAGTCAGTTATATTTAACCATATAGCGCAGTGGTTAGTGACTGTGACTACTTAGCTACAAGGTCGAATCCCGGTTGGTCTATACGTTCCTATGATGAATTAATGTAGGTATTTTATATTTTATTTTGTATCCTAGTCACGACGTGGACGATTTATATTCTCATTCTATTAAATATATCTTTGCCTCGCTATAGTACAATATTATTTTAAAAAATATAGAAAAGAGAGAAAGACACTTATTAGCCCCATCACTAGGCGTTGCGTAGAGACGTCGGATCATTGCATGCTTCTACCGCACCGATTACGGGAAGTGTTCCGGAAGACCGGTCTTTTCTTGGAAGGGGGCTTCCTAATTCTCCCTAGAGATGTATCCGATGAACACCTCATAGGGAATTTCTCGTCTCCCTTACCCCCTTGCTCCGCGGGTTCAGTGATCAAAGAGGTGTCCCCGCTAGATTTCGTGTCCACAAGCAATCTGCGAGCACTAGAACTTAGCCATCAAGCTGAATGCTCTGCCGTGTTAGGGAAGATTAAAAGGAGAGAAGTGGTTAAGAAGAGTGATTTGATATACTTGAGTCCAATACTCGGAGGACATGGATTAATCTTTAGAATAGAAAATAATTCGTTAGTCCCGTATGTGGGACACATGGAAATTGTATCTAGAATCTATGTGTCGTGTAACAGTTCCAGAACATGTACGGTGTTATTCAACAAGCCAGGGTGGGAGGGCAACTTCACACTCAACACCACTCTGTGTCGCAAACCTAGCACTCTACTACATCTCCAGGGGCTCAGATGCGTCTGGGCAAGTGGGATCGGGTTCGGTGTGAAAGGGCTATACTTCCCTCACCGGTCCTTTGTCCAATTATGGGATGATGAATACACGGCAGCATTAGACCAAGAAGAAATCTATCGACCCCCAACCTCCACTCCAGATATAGACACAGACATTCTAAGAGAATTAGAAGAGGAAACAGGCACTATATCGCGAGAGAGTTGGTGGTCTCAGACCCTTAATTATCTTTATCACATTGGGGGATTGATTTTTGCAGCCGCATTATTCTTCGTCTTCTGCTCTCTTTTGCGACAATTTTCCCCTATGGGTTGTCTTCAATCCAGCCTGTTGTTATTCCAATGCGGACGCTTCAGGTCGGTGGGCTCTCTCTATGGAAGCAGCAACCGCAAAATCCGTCTCTTCAGTCGTCTCTCACGATTACAGAGGGAGAGCCGGCTGCCCCGATAATTTTGCTCGTTACTTCCCTCCCCTCCATTGCTTTTTGACTACGTTATTATAATATGTTCATTCGTGGTATCTTCGTGAGTAAACACCGCTATGACCGCACTATGTAACAACGGGCACAAATATAAAATATCACCATAAGCAAGTGGGGCGTTTGTCCATTGTACTTCAGTATAACTTGCCCAACATAATGATACAGTATATATATCTAACAGTAGCCGTAGCCACAGGCGCAAGTTCATCGGACCTTCAAAATGAAACACGACTATTAGATTTCAGTAGTAGTTAGTTCTACTGCCAGCAGCAGATTGCAATTTCAATCCGCGATTGAATAATTCCAGGTAGCAGGTATACGCGATATAGAAGTAGCAGGTAGCTTTGATGAAACTCTTGCAATTATAGAGCAACATCCAGATATAGAGTCGACGTGGGTGATAGGTGGAGGTGGAATTTATAAGGTAACCTACTAATTAAAAAAATATTTTCAGCACACTTGCCCAAAAAATGCATTAACAAAACCTGTATGCATGGTTCGAAATTATTTTTTTTTTAGTCAAATACTGACCACTGCAACGCAGATTTAATGTCATATTGACAAGAAATGTGGCTCAAATGAAGCAATCGGTAAGAAAATACAACATTTAATTGCGTCATAACTATTTAAGGCTCCT
Organism: Leptidea sinapis; assembly: GCF_905404315.1. Taxonomy (NCBI): domain Eukaryota; kingdom Metazoa; phylum Arthropoda; class Insecta; order Lepidoptera; family Pieridae; genus Leptidea; species Leptidea sinapis. Next base: position 3,852,918 of record NC_066293.1, read on the forward strand.
TGTTATGTAATATAAAGTCAGTTATATTTAACCATATAGCGCAGTGGTTAGTGACTGTGACTACTTAGCTACAAGGTCGAATCCCGGTTGGTCTATACGTTCCTATGATGAATTAATGTAGGTATTTTATATTTTATTTTGTATCCTAGTCACGACGTGGACGATTTATATTCTCATTCTATTAAATATATCTTTGCCTCGCTATAGTACAATATTATTTTAAAAAATATAGAAAAGAGAGAAAGACACTTATTAGCCCTATCACTAGGCGTTGCGTAGAGACGTCGGATCATTGCATGCTTCTACCGCACCGATTACGAGAAGTGTTCCGGAAGACCGGTCTATTCTTGGAAGGGGGCTTCCTAATTCTCCCTAGAGATGTATCCGATGAACACCTCATAGGGAATTTCTCGTCTCCCTTACCCCCTTGCTCCGCGGGTTCAGTGATCAAAGAGGTGTCCCCGCTAGATTTCGTGTCCACAAGCAATCTGCGAGCACTAGAACTTAGCCATCAAGCTGAATGCTCTGCCGTGTTAGGGAAGATTAAAAGGAGAGAAGTGGTTAAGAAGAGTGATTTGATATACTTGAGTCCAATACTCGGAGGACATGGATTAATCTTTAGAATAGAAAATAATTCGTTAGTCCCGTATGTGGGACACATGGAAATTGTATCTAGAATCTATGTGTCGTGTAACAGTTCCAGAACATGTACGGTGTTATTCAACAAGCCAGGGTGGGAGGGCAACTTCACACTCAACACCACTCTGTGTCGCAAACCTAGCACTCTACTACATCTCCAGGGGGTCAGATGCGTCTGGGCAAGTGGGATCGGGTTCGGTGTGAAAGGGCTATACTTCCCTCACCGGTCCTTTGTCCAATTATGAGATGATGAATACACGGCAGCATTAGACCAAGAAGAAATCTATCGACCCCCAACCTCCACTCCAGATATAGACACAGACATTCTAAGAGAATTAGAAGAGGAAACAGGCACTATATCGCGAGAGAGTTGGTGGTCTCAGACCCTTAATTATCTTTATCACATTGGGGGATTGATTTTTGCAGCCGCATTATTCTTCGTCTTCTGCTCTCTTTTGCGACAATTTTCCCCTATGGGTTGTCTTCAATCCAGCCTGTTGTTATTCCAATGCGGACGCTTCAGGTCGGTGGGCTCTCTCTATGGGAGCAGCAACCGCAAAATCCGTCTCTTCAGTCGTCTCTCACGATTACAGAGGGAGAGCCGGCTGCCCCGATAATTTTGCTCGTTACTTCCCTCCCCTCCATTGCTTTTTGACTACGTTATTATAATATGTTCATTCGTGGTATCTTCGTGAGTAAACACCGCTATGACCGCACTATGTAACAACGGGCACAAATATAAAATATCACCATAAGCAAGTGGGGCGTTTGTGCATTGTACTTCAGTATAACTTGCCCAACATAATGATACAGTATATATATCTAACAGTAGCCGTAGCCACAGGCGCAAGTTCATCGGACCTTCAAAATGAAACACGACTATTAGATTTCAGTAGTAGTTAGTTCTACTGCCAGCAGCAGATTGCAATTTCAATCCGCGATTGAATAATTCCAGGTAGCAGGTATACGCGATATAGAAGTAGCAGGTAGCTTTGATGAAACTTTTGCAATTATAGAGCAACATCCAGATATAGAGTCGACGTGGGTGATAGGTGGAGGTGGAATTTATAAGGTAACCTACTAATTAAAAAAATATTTTCAGCACACTTGCCCAAAAAATGCATTAACAAAACCTGTATGCATGGTTCGAAATTATTTTTTTTTTAGTCAAATACTGACCACTGCAACGCAGATTTAATGTCATATTGACAAGAAATGTGGCTCAAATGAAGCAATCGGTAAGAAAATACAACATTTATTTGCGTCATAACTATTTAAGGCTCCTTGTTATGTAATATAAAGTCAGTTATATTTAACCATATAGCGCAGTGGTTAGTGACTGTGACTACTTAGCTACAAGGTCGAATCCCGGTTGGTCTATACGTTCCTATGATGAATTAATGTAGGTATTTTATATTTTATTTTGTATCCTAGTCACGACGTGGACGATTTATATTCTCATTCTATTAAATATATCTTTGCCTCGCTATAGTACAATATTATTTTAAAAAATATAGAAAAGAGAGAAAGACACTTATTAGCCCTATCACTAGGCGTTGCGTAGAGACGTCGGATCATTGCATGCTTCTACCGCACCGATTACGGGAAGTGTTCCGGAAGACCGGTCTATTCTTGGAAGGGGGCTTCCTAATTCTCCCTAGAGATGTATCCGATGAACACCTCATAGGGAATTTCTCGTCTCCCTTACCCCCTTGCTCCGCGGGTTCAGTGATCAAAGAGGTGTCCCCGCTAGATTTCGTGTCCACAAGCAATCTGCGAGCACTAGAACTTAGCCATCAAGCTGAATGCTCTGCCGTGTTAGGGAAGATTAAAAGGAGAGAAGTGGTTAAGAAGAGTGATTTGATATACTTGAGTCCAATACTCGGAGGACATGGATTAATCTTTAGAATAGAAAATAATTCGTTAGTCCCGTATGTGGGACACATGGAAATTGTATCTAGAATCTATGTGTCGTGTAACAGTTCCAGAACATGTACGGTGTTATTCAACAAGCCAGGGTGGGAGGGCAACTTCACACTCAACACCACTCTGTGTCGCAAACCTAGCACTCTACTACATCTCCAGGGGGTCAGATGCGTCTGGGCAAGTGGGATCGGGTTCGGTGTGAAAGGGCTATACTTCCCTCACCGGTCCTTTGTCCAATTATGAGATGATGAATACACGGCAGCATTAGACCAAGAAGAAATCTATCGACCCCCAACCTCCACTCCAGATATAGACACAGACATTCTAAGAGAATTAGAAGAGGAAACAGGCACTATATCGCGAGAGAGTTGGTGGTCTCAGACCCTTAATTATCTTTATCACATTGGGGGATTGATTTTTGCAGCCGCATTATTCTTCGTCTTCTGCTCTCTTTTGCGACAATTTTCCCCTATGGGTTGTCTTCAATCCAGCCTGTTGTTATTCCAATGCGGACGCTTCAGGTCGGTGGGCTCTCTCTATGGGAGCAGCAACCGCAAAATCCGTCTCTTCAGTCGTCTCTCACGATTACAGAGGGAGAGCCGGCTGCCCCGATAATTTTGCTCGTTACTTCCCTCCCCTCCATTGCTTTTTGACTACGTTATTATAATATGTTCATTCGTGGTATCTGCGTGAGTAAACACCGCTATGACCGCACTATGTAACAACGGGCACAAATATAAAATATCACCATAAGCAAGTGGGGCGTTTGTGCATTGTACTTCAGTATAACTTGCCCAACATAATGATACTGTAGCGGCCAAATCCGCTACTTACTTCCGCACCGCCGCTTATGTTCTTGGACCACACGACATCACGCCACATCGTACGATCTATGACGACAGCCTACGTCACGGGTGGTGCGAGCTGCGAACCGGCTGCATCGCGTGCGCGTCCCCGCGCCCGCGCTCCCGCCGCACACCGCGGGCCCTGCGCCCGCCGCCACAGCTAGGCCTCCCGCGCCCGCGCCCCGCGCGTCGCATAAATACCAGAGGCGATCGCCCGCGCCACGCATTCTGCACATTTATTTACCTCGCGCTCACAGCTTTCCGCTTGCTTTATTTTTGCTTTGTATAGACGCTCATTTCATTCTACATTTTGTAAAGTATTTCTTTTAATTAGTAGTAAATTCAACCTTTCATCTTTGACTCAATCTTTCATTCTTACTTCGCTTCAAACAAATATCATAGCATCCCTAGCTCAGCCAGGGGTAGTCATCGAGAAGTCGTAGGAGTAGAATACGTGCTACAGTGGTGACCCATCCGACAAGTGACACGATGACTGGCGCAGAGCAACAACAAAAGGGATTAGGCGGTGGTCCAAGTACAAGTGACGGCGGAAATAACAGTGACGTATTTCGAGTGGGCGTACGGATACCACCCTTTTGGCCCGAGGAACCGGCTGTATGGTTTGCCCAAATTGAAGGTCAGTTCATTTTGTCTAATGTTACAAGTGACTCCACCAAGTTTTATTATGTCATTAGCCAATTAGACCATCAGTACGCAGCAGAAGTCAAAGATATCATTATTTCCCCGCCGGCTACAGACAAATACGAGAAATTAAAGTCGGAACTTATCAAGCGCCTCACAACGTCTAGAGAACGTAAAATTAAACAGTTGTTGATGCATGAAGACCTTGGTGATAGAAAGCCATCTCAATTTTTGCGTCATTTACAAAGCTTAGCAGGGAAGACAATACCAGAAGAGCTTATACGAACTATTTGGTCGAGTCGATTGCCAAATAATTTACAAACAATTGTCGCATTACAGAAGGACAGCGCCCTCGAAACCGTGGCAGATCTGGCGGACCACGTTCATGACATAGCACCGCCCGCAGTCGCTCAGGTAGCCAGATCAGCAACTGAACAGCCAGGTACTGCTTTTGAAATTATGTGTAACAAAGTAACAGAACTGACACGGCAGGTGGAGTCACTAATGCAGAGCCAGCAACGGCAGTCTCGATCCCGCTCCAATGACTTTAGGAACGAATACCGCACGTCACGATCCCGCTCTAATTCCCGATACCGACAGCAACCAGAAGACGATACACAATGCTGGTATCATTTCCAATTTGGCTCGAACGCAAAGAAGTGTGTCAAGCCCTGCACATTTCGTTCGGGAAATGCCAAGGGCAGCCACTAGTGGCCGAACACGTCTCCCCTACATCATCAGGCCGCCTTTTTATCACCGACCTTAACACAAAAGTACAATACCTTATCGACACAGGGTCTGACTTATGCGTTTATCCACGTTCTCGCATTCAAGAACATCGCACGAAGACGCAGTACGAGCTCTTTGCAGCAAACGGTACGGTGATATCAACATTTGGGTACGTTCACTTACAACTCAACCTAGGGTTGCGCCGCGTATTCAGTTGGCGCTTCGTGGTGGCAGACGTCTCCAAACCAATCATTGGCGTCGACTTCCTTAGCTTTTATAACCTGCTCGTCGACTGCCGCAATCACCGCCTGGTCGATGGGGTAACGTCACTGTCCGTCGCCGTACCACGCCAGCACCACAAGGAGGACATCTCATCAGTACGTACAACATCGCCAGGGGACTCGTTGTATAACGACATTGTACGAGAGTTTCCGAACATTACACGCCCAGCTGGTAAGCCAAGTGAACCAAAACACAACACGGTTCACCATATTAGGACGACGCCTGGCCCACCAGTATTTTGCCGCCCTCGTCGGTTAGATCCGGAGAGACTCACCATTGCCAAAAAGGAGTTGGAAGAGATGGTACAAAATGGTACAGCTCGGAGATCAGAGAGCCCCTGGTCCTCAGCACTGCACCTAGCACGTAAGAAAAACGACGGCTGGAGACCTTGTGGGGATTACAGAGCATTGAACGCTCGCACTATTCCAGACCGATACCCTGTGCGGCACATCCAGGACTTTGCGCACCAGCTCGCAGGCAAAAAAGTCTTTTCTACGGTGGACCTCGTTAAAGCATATAATCAGATCCCAGTCCATGCTGACGATATTCCTAAGACTGCCATTACCACGCCTTTCGGATTATTTGAATTCCCTTACATGACATTCGGACTTCGTAATGCTGCACAATCTTTCCAACGTTTTATGGATGAAGCACTTAGAGACCTAGACTTCTGTTTTGGGTACATTGATGACATCCTAATCTTCTCTGAATCTCCATTACAGCACCAGCAACACCTTCGCCAGCTATTTCAACGTTTGACAGATTACGGCATACTGATAAACACAGCGAAATGTGTATTTGGTAAGGATGAAGTAACTTTTCTTGGCTTCACAGTGTCCGCAGCAGGCGTTAAACCTTTGGAGGAGAAGGTCCAGGCAGTTCAAGACTACCCGCCACCCAAGACGGTAAAGGAGTTGAGGCGATTCCTAGGAGTCATCAACTTCTACCGAAGATTCATTCCTGGAGCAGCAGCAATACAAGCACCGCTTAATGCCTTACTAGCTGGACCGAAAACCAAAGGATCACACCCAGTCAACATGACTCTAGAGCTGCTAGAAGCATTTAAAAGATGTAAGTCTAGTCTTTCCCATGCCACACTCCTAGCACATCCAGATACCACAGCAGAGCTGGCGATACAGACTGACGCTTCGGACCACGCTATTGGAGCCGTACTGCAGCAAAGTAAGGGAAACACCTGGCAACCCCTCGCTTTTTTCTCCAGAAAACTCAGCCCTTCCCAAAAAAAGTACAGCCCTTACGACAGGGAATTATTGGCGATTTATGAAGCGATTCGTTATTTCAGATACATGGTTGAAGCGAGGACATTCACCATCTACACTGACCACAAGCCCATTACGTTTGCATTCAGCACTCAACGTGACAGCTGCTCACCTCGTCAGTTCCGGTACTTGGACTTCATCAGTCAATTCAGCACTGATATCAGGTATATCCCTGGGAGGGACAACACAGTAGCTGACAGCATGTCTCGGGTTGAAGAGATGACAACGCCCCTAGATTACCAGTCCCTCGCCCGTGCCCAGGATTCTGATGCTGAACTTCAAAACTTACTCGTAAGTGGGTCAGGCCTAAAATTAGAAAAGGTCATGCTAGAGAACTCTGATATTCAGGTATTCTGCGACACTTCTACTCAATACACCAGACCTTTTGTTACTTCAGCTTTCCGACGTCAGGTATTCAACACCTTACATAGTCTAAGTCATCCCGGAGCAAAAGCCACAGCGCAATTGGTAGCACAACGCTTCGTTTGGCCGGGTATTAAGAAGGACTGTCGACAATGGGCCAAAGAGTGTCAACAATGTCAGCGCAGTAAAATATCTCGCCACACATCAGCTCCATTAGCAAAGTTCACAATGCCTTCAGCTCGCTTCCGTCAGGTCCATATGGACATAATAGGTCCCTTACCTTCTTCTGTTGGTCACAGGTACTGCCTCACCATGATCGACCGCTTCACTCGATGGCCGGAGGCCATGCCCTTGCAGGACATCACTGCAGAATCCTGCGCTGCCGCCTTCGTAACTGGGTGGATTGCGCGGTTCGGTTGCCCCGAGAGCATCATAACCGACCGCGGCCGCCAGTTTGACAGCCAGCTGTTCAAGAGGGTCGCCGCGCTGGTAGGCGCCGACCACCGCACCACAACAGCTTATCATCCCGCAGCAAATGGCCTCGTAGAGAGGCTACACCGTCAGCTCAAGGCCGCTATAACCTGCCACACCAGTGCTCAATGGACGGAGGCATTACCTCTCGTGCTGCTGGGCATACGCAGCGCGTGCAAAGATGACCTGCAGGCGTCTACCGCGGAATTAGTCTACGGCGAGCCACTCCGCTTACCTGGACAGTTCCTTCAGCCCATACGGGACGACCACATCGACGTTACCGACTTCGCCAGCAGACTGAAACAGCACATCACTAAGCTGTCACCAACATCTACGTCATGGCACGGACAACGTACATTCTACGTGCCCAAAGACCTACAGCACTCCACTCACGTGTTCCTGCGCCAGGGTCCTGTAAAACGGCCGCTACAAGCCCCGTACACCGGACCCTACAAGGTACTACGTCGGGGCTCCAAGTCATTTGACATAGAAGTCCAGGGTAAGACGTCAACAGTAACGATCGACCGTCTCAAACCAGCATATATCGCAGATGACAACTTATCAGGAAAAGACACACAAACACAGACTGTACCTACACAAAAGGAAACTACGGAAGAAGAACACATCAGAACTACAAGAAGTGGACGAAGAGTCAAGTTTCCCGACTACTATCACCCGTAGTCACGGTCTCAGTGGGGGAGTACTTGTAGCGGCCAAATCCGCTACTTACTTCCGCACCGCCGCTTATGTTCTTGGACCACACGACATCACGCCACATCGTACGATCTATGACGACAGCCTACGTCACGGGTGGTGCGAGCTGCGAACCGACTGCATCGCGTGCGCGTCCCCGCGCCCGCGCTCCCGCCGCACACCGCGGGCCCTGCGCCCGCCGCCACAGCTAGGCCTCCCGCGCCCGCGCCCCGCGCGTCGCATAAATACCAGAGGCGATCGCCCGCGCCACGCATTCTGCACATTTATTTACCTCGCGCTCACAGCTTTCCGCTTGCTTTATTTTTGCTTTGTATAGACGCTCATTTCATTCTACATTTTGTAAAGTATTTCTTTTAATTAGTAGTAAATTCAACCTTTCATCTTTGACTCAATCTTTCATTCTTACTTCGCTTCAAACAAATATCATAGCATCCCTAGCTCAGCCAGGGGTAGTCATCGAGAAGTCGTAGGAGTAGAATACGTGCTACAATACAGTATATATATCTAACAGTAGCCGTAGCCACAGGCGCAAGTTCATCGGACCTTCAAAATGAAACACGACTATTAGATTTCAGTAGTAGTTAGTTCTACTGCCAGCAGCAGATTGCAATTTCAATCCGTGATTGAATAATTCCAGGTAGCAGGTATACGCGATATAGAAGTAGCAGGTAGCTTTGATGAAACTCTTGCAATTATAGAGCAACATCCAGATATAGAGTCGACGTGGGTTATAGGTGGAGGTGGAATTTATAAGGTAACCTACTAATTAAAAAAATATTTTCAGCACACTTGCCCAAAAAATGCATTAACAAAACCCTTATGCATGGTTCGAAATTATATTTTTTTTAGTCAAATACTGACCACTGCAACGCAGATTTAATGTCATATTGACAAGAAATGTGGCTCAAATGAAGCAATCGGTAAGAAAATACAACATTTATTTGCGTCATAACTATTTAAGGCTCCTTGTTATGTAATATAAAGTCAGTTATATTTAACCATATAGCGCAGTGGTTAGTGACTGTGACTACTTAGCTACAAGGTCGAATCCCGGTTGGTCTATACGTTCCTATGATGAATTAATGTAGGTATTTTATATTTTATTTTGTATCCTAGTCACGACGTGGACGATTTATATTCTCATTCTATTAAATATATCTTTGCCTCGCTATAGTACAATATTATTTAAAAAAATATAGAAAAGAGAGAAAGACACTTATTAGCCCCATCACTAGGCGTTGCGTAGAGACGTCGGATCATTGCATGCTTCTACCGCACCGATTACGGGAAGTGTTCCGGAAGACCGGTCTTTTCTTGGAAGGGGGCTTCCTAATTCTCCCTAGAGATGTATCCGATGAACACCTCATAGGGAATTTCTAGTCTCCCTTACCACCTTGCTCCGCGGGTTCAGTGATCAAAGAGGTGTCCCCGCTAGATTTTGTGTCCACAAGCAATCTGCGAGCACTAGAACTTAGCCATCAAGCTGAATGCTCTGCCGTGTTAGGGAAGATTAAAAGGAGAGAAGTGTTTAAGAAGAGTGATTTGATATACTTGAGTCCAATACTCGGAGGACATGGATTAATCTTTAGAATAGAAAATAATTCGTTAGTCCCGTATGTGGGACACATGGAAATTGTATCTAGAATCTATGTGTCGTGTAACAGTTCCAGAACATGTACGGTGTTATTCAACAAGCCAGGGTGGGAGGGCAACTTCACACTCAACACCACTCTGTGTCGCAAACCTAGCACTCTACTACATCTCCAGGGGGTCAGATGCGTCTGGGCAAGTGGGATCGGGTTCGGTGTGAAAGGGCTATACTTCCCTCACCGGTCCTTTGTCCAATTATGGGATGATGAATACACGGCAGCATTAGACCAAGAAGAAATCTATCGACCCCCAACCTCCACTCCAGATATAGACACAGACATTCTAAGTGAATTAGAAGAGGAAACAGGCACTATATCGCGAGAGAGTTGGTGGTCTCAGACCCTTAATTATCTTTATCACATTGGGGGATTGATTTTTGCAGCCGCATTATTCTTCGTCTTCTGCTCTCTTTTGCGACAATTTTCCCCTATGGGTTGTCTTCAATCCAGCCTGTTGTTATTCCAATGCGGACGCTTCAGGTCGGTGGGCTCTCTCTATGGGAGCAGCAACCGCAAAATCCGTCTCTTCAGTCGTCTCTCACGATTACAGAGGGAGAGCCGGCTGCCCCGATAATTTTGCTCGTTACTTCCCTCCCCTCCATTGCTTTTTGACTACGTTATTATAATATGTTCATTCGTGGTATCTGCGTGAGTAAACACCGCTATGACCGCACTATGTAACAACGGGCACAAATATAAAATATCACCATAAGCAAGTGGGGCGTTTGTGCATTGTACTTCAGTATAACTTGCCCAACATAATGATACAGTATATATATCTAACAGTAGCCGTAGCCACAGGCGCAAGTTCATCGGACCTTCAAAATGAAACACGACTATTAGATTTCAGTAGTAGTTAGTTCTACTGCCAGCAGCAGATTGCAATTTCAATCCGTGATTGAATAATTCCAGGTAGCAGGTATACGCGATATAGAAGTAGCAGGTAACTTTGATGAAACTCTTGCAATTATAGAGGAACATCCAGATATAGAGTCGACGTGGGTTATAGGTGGAGGTGGAATTTATAAGGTAACCTACTAATTAAAAAAATATTTTCAGCACACTTGCCCAAAAAATGCATTAACAAAACCTGTATGCATGGTTCGAAATTATTTTTTTTTAGTCAAATACTGACCACTGCAACGCAGATTTAATGTCATATTGACAAGAAATGTGGCTCAAATGAAGCAATCGGTAAGAAAATACAACATTTATTTGCGTCATAACTATTTAAGGCTCCTTGTTATGTAATATAAAGTCAGTTATATTTAACCATATAGCGCAGTGGTTAGTGACTGTGACTACTTAGCTACAAGGTCGAATCCCGGTTGGTCTATACGTTCCTATGATGAATTAATGTAGGTATTTTATATTTTATTTTGTATCCTAGTCACGACGTGGACGATTTATATTCTCATTCTATTAAATATATCTTTGCCTCGCTATAGTACAATATTATTTTAAAAAATATAGAAAAGAGAGAAAGACACTTATTAGCCCCATCACTAGGCGTTGCGTAGAGACGTCGGATCATTGCATGCTTCTACCGCACCGATTACGGGAAGTGTTCCGGAAGACCGGTCTTTTCTTGGAAGGGGGCTTCCTAATTCTCCCTAGAGATGTATCCGATGAACACCTCATAGGGAATTTCTCGTCTCCCTTACCCCCTTGCTCCGCGGGTTCAGTGATCAAAGAGGTGTCCCCGCTAGATTTTGTGTCCACAAGCAATCTGCGAGCACTAGAACTTAGCCATCAAGCTGAATGCTCTGCCGTGTTAGGGAAGATTAAAAGGAGAGAAGTGGTTAAGAAGAGTGATTTGATATACTTGAGTCCAATACTCGGAGGACATGGATTAATCTTTAGAATAGAAAATAATTCGTTAGTCCCGTATGTGGGACACATGGAAATTGTATCTAGAATCTATGTGTCATGTAACAGTTCCAGAACATGTACGGTGTTATTCAACAAGCCAGGGTGGGAGGGCAACTTCACACTCAACACCACTCTGTGTCGCAAACCTAGCACTCTACTACATCTCCAGGGGGTCAGATGCGTCTGGGCAAGTGGGATCGGGTTCGGTGTGAAAGGGCTATACTTCCCTCACCGGTCCTTTGTCCAATTATGGGATGATGAATACACGGCAGCATTAGACCAAGAAGAAATCTATCGACCCCCAACCTCCACTCCAGATATAGACACAGACATTCTAAGAGAATTAGAAGAGGAAACAGGCACTATATCGCGAGAGAGTTGGTGGTCTCAGACCCTTAATTATCTTTATCACATTGGGGGATTGATTTTTGCAGCCGCATTATTCTTCGTCTTCTGCTCTCTTTTGCGACAATTTTCCCCTATGGGTTGTCTTCAATCCAGCCTGTTGTTATTCCAATGCGGACGCTTCAGGTCGGTGGGCTCTCTCTATGGGAGCAGCAACCGCAAAATCCGTCTCTTCAGTCGTCTCTCACGATTACAGAGGGAGAGCCGGCTGCCCCGATAATTTTGCTCGTTACTTCCCTCCCCTCCATTGCTTTTTGACTACGTTATTATAATATGTTCATTCGTGGTATCTGCGTGAGTAAACACCGCTATGACCGCACTATGTAACAACGGGCACAAATATAAAATATCACCATAAGCAAGTGGGGCGTTTGTGCATTGTACTTCAGTATAACTTGCCCAACATAATGATACAGTATATATATCTAACAGTAGCCGTAGCCACAGGCGCAAGTTCATCGGACCTTCAAAATGAAACACGACTATTAGATTTCAGTAGTAGTTAGTTCTACTGCCAGCAGCAGATTGCAATTTCAATCCGTGATTGAATAATTCCAGGTAGCAGGTATACGCGATATAGAAGTAGCAGGTAGCTTTGATGAAACTCTTGCAATTATAGAGGAACATCCAGATATAGAGTCGACGTGGGTGATAGGTGGAGGTGGAATTTATAAGGTAACCTACTAATTAAAAAAATATTTTCAGCACACTTGCCCAAAAAATGCATTAACAAAACCCTTATGCATGGTTCGAAATTATTTTTTTTTAGTCAAATACTGACCACTGCAACGCAGATTTAATGTCATATTGACAAGAAATGTGGCTCAAATGAAGCAATCGGTAAGAAAATACAACATTTAATTGCGTCATAACTATTTAAGGCTCCTTGTTATGTAATATAAAGTCAGTTATATTTAACCATATAGCGCAATGGTTAGTGACTGTGACTACTTAGCTACAAGGTCGAATCCCGGTTGGTCTATACGTTCCTATGATGAATTAATGTAGGTATTTTATATTTTATTTTGTATCCTAGTCACGACGTGGACGATTTATATTCTCATTCTATTAAATATACCTTTACCTCGCTATAGTACAATATTATTTAAAAAAATATAGAAAAGAGAGAAAGACACTTATTAGCCCTATCACTAGGCGTTGCGTAGAGACGTCGGATCATTGCATGCTTCTACCGCACCGATTACGAGAAGTGTTCCGGAAGACCGGTCTTTTCTTGGAAGGGGGCTTCCTAATTCTCCCTAGAGATGTATCCGATGAACACCTCATAGGGAATTTCTCGTCTCCCTTACCCCCTTGCTCCGCGGGTTCAGTGATCAAAGAGGTGTCCCCGCTAGATTTCGTGTCCACAAGCAATCTGCGAGCACTAGAACTTAGCCATCAAGCTGAATGCTCTGCCGTGTTAGGGAAGATTAAAAGGAGAGAAGTGGTTAAGAAGAGTGATTTGATATACTTGAGTCCAATACTCGGAGGACATGGATTAATCTTTAGAATAGAAAATAATTCGTTAGTCCCGTATGTGGGACACATGGAAATTGTATCTAGAATCTATGTGTCGTGTAACAGTTCCAGAACATGTACGGTGTTATTCAACAAGCCAGGGTGGGAGGGCAACTTCACACTCAACACCACTCTGTGTCGCAAACCTAGCACTCTACTACATCTCCAGGGGGTCAGATGCGTCTGGGCAAGTGGGATCGGGTTCGGTGTGAAAGGGCTATACTTCCCTCACCGGTCCTTTGTCCAATTATGAGATGATGAATACACGGCAGCATTAGACCAAGAAGAAATCTATCGACCCCCAACCTCCACTCCAGATATAGACACAGACATTCTAAGAGAATTAGAAGAGGAAACAGGCACTATATCGCGAGAGAGTTGGTGGTCTCAGACCCTTAATTATCTTTATCACATTGGGGGATTGATTTTTGCAGCCGCATTATTCTTCGTCTTCTGCTCTCTTTTGCGACAATTTTCCCCTATGGGTTGTCTTCAATCCAGCCTGTTGTTATTCCAATGCGGACGCTTCAGGTCGGTGGGCTCTCTCTATGGGAGCAGCAACCGCAAAATCCGTCTCTTCAGTCGTCTCTCACGATTACAGAGGGAGAGCCGGCTGCCCCGATAATTTTGCTCGTTACTTCCCTCCCCTCCATTGCTTTTTGACTACGTTATTATAATATGTTCATTCGTGGTATCTTCGTGAGTAAACACCGCTATGACCGCACTATGTAACAACGGGCACAAATATAAAATATCACCATAAGCAAGTGGGGCGTTTGTGCATTGTACTTCAGTATAACTTGCCCAACATAATGATACAGTATATATATCTAACAGTAGCCGTAGCCACAGGCGCAAGTTCATCGGACCTTCAAAATGAAACACGACTATTAGATTTCAGTAGTAGTTAGTTCTACTGCCAGCAGCAGATTGCAATTTCAATCCGTGATTGAATAATTCCAGGTAGCAGGTATACGCGATATAGAAGTAGCAGGTAGCTTTGATGAAACTCTTGCAATTATAGAGCAACATCCAGATATAGAGTCGACGTGGGTTATAGGTGGAGGTGGAATTTATAAGGTAACCTACTAATTAAAAAAATATTTTCAGCACACTTGCCCAAAAAATGCATTAACAAAACCCTTATGCATGGTTCGAAATTATTTTTTTTTTAGTCAAATACTGACCACTGCAACGCAGATTTAATGTCATATTGACAAGAAATGTGGCTCAAATGAAGCAATCGGTAAGAAAATACAACATTTATTTGCGTCATAACTATTTAAGGCTCCTTGTTATGTAATATAAAGTCAGTTATATTTAACCATATAGCGCAGTGGTTAGTGACTGTGACTACTTAGCTACAAGGTCGAATCCCGGTTGGTCTATACGTTCCTATGATGAATTAATGTAGGTATTTTATATTTTATTTTGTATCCTAGTCACGACGTGGACGATTTATATTCTCATTCTATTAAATATATCTTTGCCTCGCTATAGTACAATATTATTTAAAAAAATATAGAAAAGAGAGAAAGACACTTATTAGCCCCATCACTAGGCGTTGCGTAGAGACGTCGGATCATTGCATGCTTCTACCGCACCGATTACGGGAAGTGTTCCGGAAGACCGGTCTTTTCTTGGAAGGGGGCTTCCTAATTCTCCCTAGAGATGTATCCGATGAACACCTCATAGGGAATTTCTCGTCTCCCTTACCACCTTGCTCCGCGGGTTCAGTGATCAAAGAGGTGTCCCCGCTAGATTTTGTGTCCACAAGCAATCTGCGAGCACTAGAACTTAGCCATCAAGCTGAATGCTCTGCCGTGTTAGGGAAGATTAAAAGGAGAGAAGTGGTTAAGAAGAGTGATTTGATATACTTGAGTCCAATACTCGGAGGACATGGATTAATCTTTAGAATAGAAAATAATTCGTTAGTCCCGTATGTGGGACACATGGAAATTGTATCTAGAATCTATGTGTCATGTAACAGTTCCAGAACATGTACGGTGTTATTCAACAAGCCAGGGTGGGAGGGCAACTTCACACTCAACACCACTCTGTGTCGCAAACCTAGCACTCTACTACATCTCCAGGGGGTCAGATGCGTCTGGGCAAGTGGGATCGGGTTCGGTGTGAAAGGGCTATACTTCCCTCACCGGTCCTTTGTCCAATTATGGGATGATGAATACACGGCAGCATTAGACCAAGAAGAAATCTATCGACCCCCAACCTCCACTCCAGATATAGACACAGACATTCTAAGTGAATTAGAAGAGGAAACAGGCACTATATCGCGAGAGAGTTGGTGGTCTCAGACCCTTAATTATCTTTATCACATTGGGGGATTGACCCTTACCCCCTTGCTCCGCGGGTTCAGTGATCAAAGAGGTGTCCCCGCTAGATTTCGTGTCCACAAGCAATCTGCGAGCACTAGAACTTAGCCATCAAGCTGAATGCTCTGCCGTGTTAGGGAAGATTAAAAGGAGAGAAGTGGTTAAGAAGAGTGATTTGATATACTTGAGTCCAATACTCGGAGGACATGGATTAATCTTTAGAATAGAAAATAATTCGTTAGTCCCGTATGTGGGACACATGGAAATTGTATCTAGAATCTATGTGTCGTGTAACAGTTCCAGAACATGTACGGTGTTATTCAACAAGCCAGGGTGGGAGGGCAACTTCACACTCAACACCACTCTGTGTCGCAAACCTAGCACTCTACTACATCTCCAGGGGGTCAGATGCGTCTGGGCAAGTGGGATCGGGTTCGGTGTGAAAGGGCTATACTTCCCTCACCGGTCCTTTGTCCAATTATGGGATGATGAATACACGGCAGCATTAGACCAAGAAGAAATCTATCGACCCCCAACCTCCACTCCAGATATAGACACAGACATTCTAAGAGAATTAGAAGAGGAAACAGGCACTATATCGCGAGAGAGTTGGTGGTCTCAGACCCTTAATTATCTTTATCACATTGGGGGATTGATTTTTGCAGCCGCATTATTCTTCGTCTTCTGCTCTCTTTTGCGACAATTTTCCCCTATGGGTTGTCTTCAATCCAGCCTGTTGTTATTCCAATGCGGACGCTTCAGGTCGGTGGGCTCTCTCTATGGGAGCAGCAACCGCAAAATCCGTCTCTTCAGTCGTCTCTCACGATTACAGAGGGAGAGCCGGCTGCCCCGATAATTTTGCTCGTTACTTCCCTCCCCTCCATTGCTTTTTGACTACGTTATTATAATATGTTCATTCGTGGTATCTTCGTGAGTAAACACCGCTATGACCGCACTATGTAACAACGGGCACAAATATAAAATATCACCATAAGCAAGTGGGGCGTTTGTGCATTGTACTTCAGTATAACTTGCCCAACATAATGATACAGTATATATATCTAACAGTAGCCGTAGCCACAGGCGCAAGTTCATCGGACCTTCAAAATGAAACACGACTATTAGATTTCAGTAGTAGTTAGTTCTACTGCCAGCAGCAGATTGCAATTTCAATCCGTGATTGAATAATTCCAGGTAGCAGGTATACGCGATATAGAAGTAGCAGGTAGCTTTGATGAAACTCTTGCAATTATAGAGCAACATCCAGATATAGAGTCGACGTGGGTTATAGGTGGAGGTGGAATTTATAAGGTAACCTACTAATTAAAAAAATATTTTCAGCACACTTGCCCAAAAAATGCATTAACAAAACCCTTATGCATGGTTCGAAATTATTTTTTTTTTAGTCAAATACTGACCACTGCAACGCAGATTTAATGTCATATTGACAAGAAATGTGGCTCAAATGAAGCAATCGGTAAGAAAATACAACATTTATTTGCGTCATAACTATTTAAGGCTCCTTGTTATGTAATATAAAGTCAGTTATATTTAACCATATAGCGCAGTGGTTAGTGACTGTGACTACTTAGCTACAAGGTCGAATCCCGGTTGGTCTATACGTTCCTATGATGAATTAATGTAGGTATTTTATATTTTATTTTGTATCCTAGTCACGACGTGGACGATTTATATTCTCATTCTATTAAATATATCTTTGCCTCGCTATAGTACAATATTATTTAAAAAAATATAGAAAAGAGAGAAAGACACTTATTAGCCCCATCACTAGGCGTTGCGTAGAGACGTCGGATCATTGCATGCTTCTACCGCACCGATTACGGGAAGTGTTCCGGAAGACCGGTCTTTTCTTGGAAGGGGGCTTCCTAATTCTCCCTAGAGATGTATCCGATGAACACCTCATAGGGAATTTCTAGTCTCCCTTACCACCTTGCTCCGCGGGTTCAGTGATCAAAGAGGTGTCCCCGCTAGATTTTGTGTCCACAAGCAATCTGCGAGCACTAGAACTTAGCCATCAAGCTGAATGCTCTGCCGTGTTAGGGAAGATTAAAAGGAGAGAAGTGTTTAAGAAGAGTGATTTGATATACTTGAGTCCAATACTCGGAGGACATGGATTAATCTTTAGAATAGAAAATAATTCGTTAGTCCCGTATGTGGGACACATGGAAATTGTATCTAGAATCTATGTGTCGTGTAACAGTTCCAGAACATGTACGGTGTTATTCAACAAGCCAGGGTGGGAGGGCAACTTCACACTCAACACCACTCTGTGTCGCAAACCTAGCACTCTACTACATCTCCAGGGGGTCAGATGCGTCTGGGCAAGTGGGATCGGGTTCGGTGTGAAAGGGCTATACTTCCCTCACCGGTCCTTTGTCCAATTATGGGATGATGAATACACGGCAGCATTAGACCAAGAAGAAATCTATCGACCCCCAACCTCCACTCCAGATATAGACACAGACATTCTAAGTGAATTAGAAGAGGAAACAGGCACTATATCGCGAGAGAGTTGGTGGTCTCAGACCCTTAATTATCTTTATCACATTGGGGGATTGATTTTTGCAGCCGCATTATTCTTCGTCTTCTGCTCTCTTTTGCGACAATTTTCCCCTATGGGTTGTCTTCAATCCAGCCTGTTGTTATTCCAATGCGGACGCTTCAGGTCGGTGGGCTCTCTCTATGGGAGCAGCAACCGCAAAATCCGTCTCTTCAGTCGTCTCTCACGATTACAGAGGGAGAGCCGGCTGCCCCGATAATTTTGCTCGTTACTTCCCTCCCCTCCATTGCTTTTTGACTACGTTATTATAATATGTTCATTCGTGGTATCTGCGTGAGTAAACACCGCTATGACCGCACTATGTAACAACGGGCACAAATATAAAATATCACCATAAGCAAGTGGGGCGTTTGTGCATTGTACTTCAGTATAACTTGCCCAACATAATGATACAGTATATATATCTAACAGTAGCCGTAGCCACAGGCGCAAGTTCATCGGACCTTCAAAATGAAACACGACTATTAGATTTCAGTAGTAGTTAGTTCTACTGCCAGCAGCAGATTGCAATTTCAATCCGTGATTGAATAATTCCAGGTAGCAGGTATACGCGATATAGAAGTAGCAGGTAACTTTGATGAAACTCTTGCAATTATAGAGGAACATCCAGATATAGAGTCGACGTGGGTTATAGGTGGAGGTGGAATTTATAAGGTAACCTACTAATTAAAAAAATATTTTCAGCACACTTGCCCAAAAAATGCATTAACAAAACCTGTATGCATGGTTCGAAATTATTTTTTTTTAGTCAAATACTGACCACTGCAACGCAGATTTAATGTCATATTGACAAGAAATGTGGCTCAAATGAAGCAATCGGTAAGAAAATACAACATTTATTTGCGTCATAACTATTTAAGGCTCCTTGTTATGTAATATAAAGTCAGTTATATTTAACCATATAGCGCAGTGGTTAGTGACTGTGACTACTTAGCTACAAGGTCGAATCCCGGTTGGTCTATACGTTCCTATGATGAATTAATGTAGGTATTTTATATTTTATTTTGTATCCTAGTCACGACGTGGACGATTTATATTCTCATTCTATTAAATATATCTTTGCCTCGCTATAGTACAATATTATCTTAAAAAATATAGAAAAGAGAGAAAGACACTTATTAGCCCCATCACTAGGCGTTGCGTAGAGACGTCGGATCATTGCATGCTTCTACCGCACCGATTACGGGAAGTGTTCCGGAAGACCGGTCTTTTCTTGGAAGGGGGCTTTCCTAATTCTCCCTAGAGATGTATCCGATGAACACCTCATAGGGAATTTCTCGTCTCCCTTACCCCCTTGCTCCGCGGGTTCAGTGATCAAAGAGGTGTCCCCGCTAGATTTTGTGTCCACAAGCAATCTGCGAGCACTAGAACTTAGCCATCAAGCTGAATGCTCTGCCGTGTTAGGGAAGATTAAAAGGAGAGAAGTGGTTAAGAAGAGTGATTTGATATACTTGAGTCCAATACTCGGAGGACATGGATTAATCTTTAGAATAGAAAATAATTCGTTAGTCCCGTATGTGGGACACATGGAAATTGTATCTAGAATCTATGTGTCGTGTAACAGTTCCAGAACATGTACGGTGTTATTCAACAAGCCAGGGTGGGAGGGCAACTTCACACTCAACACCACTCTGTGTCGCAAACCTAGCACTCTACTACATCTCCAGGGGGTCAGATGCGTCTGGGCAAGTGGGATCGGGTTCGGTGTGAAAGGGCTATACTTCCCTCACCGGTCCTTTGTCCAATTATGGGATGATGAATACACGGCAGCATTAGACCAAGAAGAAATCTATCGACCCCCAACCTCCACTCCAGATATAGACACAGACATTCTAAGAGAATTAGAAGAGGAAACAGGCACTATATCGCGAGAGAGTTGGTGGTCTCAGACCCTTAATTATCTTTATCACATTGGGGGATTGATTTTTGCAGCCGCATTATTCTTCGTCTTCTGCTCTCTTTTGCGACAATTTTCCCCTATGGGTTGTCTTCAATCCAGCCTGTTGTTATTCCAATGCGGACGCTTCAGGTCGGTGGGCTCTCTCTATGGGAGCAGCAACCGCAAAATCCGTCTCTTCAGTCGTCTCTCACGATTACAGAGGGAGAGCCGGCTGCCCCGATAATTTTGCTCGTTACTTCCCTCCCCTCCATTGCTTTTTGACTACGTTATTATAATATGTTCATTCGTGGTATCTTCGTGAGTAAACACCGCTATGACCGCACTATGTAACAACGGGCACAAATATAAAATATCACCATAAGCAAGTGGGGCGTTTGTGCATTGTACTTCAGTATAACTTGCCCAACATAATGATACAGTATATATATCTAACAGTAGCCGTAGCCACAGGCGCAAGTTCATCGGACCTTCAAAATGAAACACGACTATTAGATTTCAGTAGTAGTTAGTTCTACTGCCAGCAGCAGATTGCAATTTCAATCCGTGATTGAATAATTCCAGGTAGCAGGTATACGCGATATAGAAGTAGCAGGTAGCTTTGATGAAACTCTTGCAATTATAGAGGAACATCCAGATATAGAGTCGACGTGGGTTATAGGTGGAGGTGGAATTTATAAGGTAACCTACTAATTAAAAAAATATTTTCAGCACACTTGCCCAAAAAATGCATTAACAAAACCTGTATGCATGGTTCGAAATTATTTTTTTTTAGTCAAATACTGACCACTGCAACGCAGATTTAATGTCATATTGACAAGAAATGTGGCTCAAATGAAGCAATCGGTAAGAAAATACAACATTTATTTGCGTCATAACTATTTAAGGCTCCTTGTTATGTAATATAAAGTCAGTTATATTTAACCATATAGCGCAGTGGTTAGTGACTGTGACTACTTAGCTACAAGGTCGAATCCCGGTTGGTCTATACGTTCCTATGATGAATTAATGTAGGTATTTTATATTTTATTTTGTATCCTAGTCACGACGTGGACGATTTATATTCTCATTCTATTAAATATATCTTTGCCTCGCTATAGTACAATATTATCTTAAAAAATATAGAAAAGAGAGAAAGACACTTATTAGCCCCATCACTAGGCGTTGCGTAGAGACGTCGGATCATTGCATGCTTCTACCGCACCGATTACGGGAAGTGTTCCGGAAGACCGGTCTTTTCTTGGAAGGGGGCTTTCCTAATTCTCCCTAGAGATGTATCCGATGAACACCTCATAGGGAATTTCTCGTCTCCCTTACCCCCTTGCTCCGCGGGTTCAGTGATCAAAGAGGTGTCCCCGCTAGATTTTGTGTCCACAAGCAATCTGCGAGCACTAGAACTTAGCCATCAAGCTGAATGCTCTGCCGTGTTAGGGAAGATTAAAAGGAGAGAAGTGGTTAAGAAGAGTGATTTGATATACTTGAGTCCAATACTCGGAGGACATGGATTAATCTTTAGAATAGAAAATAATTCGTTAGTCCCGTATGTGGGACACATGGAAATTGTATCTAGAATCTATGTGTCGTGTAACAGTTCCAGAACATGTACGGTGTTATTCAACAAGCCAGGGTGGGAGGGCAACTTCACACTCAACACCACTCTGTGTCGCAAACCTAGCACTCTACTACATCTCCAGGGGGTCAGATGCGTCTGGGCAAGTGGGATCGGGTTCGGTGTGAAAGGGCTATACTTCCCTCACCGGTCCTTTGTCCAATTATGGGATGATGAATACACGGCAGCATTAGACCAAGAAGAAATCTATCGACCCCCAACCTCCACTCCAGATATAGACACAGACATTCTAAGAGAATTAGAAGAGGAAACAGGCACTATATCGCGAGAGAGTTGGTGGTCTCAGACCCTTAATTATCTTTATCACATTGGGGGATTGATTTTTGCAGCCGCATTATTCTTCGTCTTCTGCTCTCTTTTGCGACAATTTTCCCCTATGGGTTGTCTTCAATCCAGCCTGTTGTTATTCCAATGCGGACGCTTCAGGTCGGTGGGCTCTCTCTATGGGAGCAGCAACCGCAAAATCCGTCTCTTCAGTCGTCTCTCACGATTACAGAGGGAGAGCCGGCTGCCCCGATAATTTTGCTCGTTACTTCCCTCCCCTCCATTGCTTTTTGACTACGTTATTATAATATGTTCATTCGTGGTATCTGCGTGAGTAAACACCGCTATGACCGCACTATGTAACAACGGGCACAAATATAAAATATCACCATAAGCAAGTGGGGCGTTTGTGCATTGTACTTCAGTATAACTTGCCCAACATAATGATACAGTATATATATCTAACAGTAGCCGTAGCCACAGGCGCAAGTTCATCGGACCTTCAAAATGAAACACGACTATTAGATTTCAGTAGTAGTTAGTTCTACTGCCAGCAGCAGATTGCAATTTCAATCCGTGATTGAATAATTCCAGGTAGCAGGTATACGCGATATAGAAGTAGCAGGTAGCTTTGATGAAACTCTTGCAATTATAGAGGAACATCCAGATATAGAGTCGACGTGGGTTATAGGTGGAGGTGGAATTTATAAGGTAACCTACTAATTAAAAAAATATTTTCAGCACACTTGCCCAAAAAATGCATTAACAAAACCTGTATGCATGGTTCGAAATTATTTTTTTTTAGTCAAATACTGACCACTGCAACGCAGATTTAATGTCATATTGACAAGAAATGTGGCTCAAATGAAGCAATCGGTAAGAAAATACAACATTTATTTGCGTCATAACTATTTAAGGCTCCTTGTTATGTAATATAAAGTCAGTTATATTTAACCATATAGCGCAGTGGTTAGTGACTGTGACTACTTAGCTACAAGGTCGAATCCCGGTTGGTCTATACGTTCCTATGATGAATTAATGTAGGTATTTTATATTTTATTTTGTATCCTAGTCACGACGTGGACGATTTATATTCTCATTCTATTAAATATATCTTTGCCTCGCTATAGTACAATATTATCTTAAAAAATATAGAAAAGAGAGAAAGACACTTATTAGCCCCATCACTAGGCGTTGCGTAGAGACGTCGGATCATTGCATGCTTCTACCGCACCGATTACGGGAAGTGTTCCGGAAGACCGGTCTTTTCTTGGAAGGGGGCTTTCCTAATTCTCCCTAGAGATGTATCCGATGAACACCTCATAGGGAATTTCTCGTCTCCCTTACCCCCTTGCTCCGCGGGTTCAGTGATCAAAGAGGTGTCCCCGCTAGATTTTGTGTCCACAAGCAATCTGCGAGCACTAGAACTTAGCCATCAAGCTGAATGCTCTGCCGTGTTAGGGAAGATTAAAAGGAGAGAAGTGGTTAAGAAGAGTGATTTGATATACTTGAGTCCAATACTCGGAGGACATGGATTAATCTTTAGAATAGAAAATAATTCGTTAGTCCCGTATGTGGGACACATGGAAATTGTATCTAGAATCTATGTGTCGTGTAACAGTTCCAGAACATGTACGGTGTTATTCAACAAGCCAGGGTGGGAGGGCAACTTCACACTCAACACCACTCTGTGTCGCAAACCTAGCACTCTACTACATCTCCAGGGGGTCAGATGCGTCTGGGCAAGTGGGATCGGGTTCGGTGTGAAAGGGCTATACTTCCCTCACCGGTCCTTTGTCCAATTATGGGATGATGAATACACGGCAGCATTAGACCAAGAAGAAATCTATCGACCCCCAACCTCCACTCCAGATATAGACACAGACATTCTAAGAGAATTAGAAGAGGAAACAGGCACTATATCGCGAGAGAGTTGGTGGTCTCAGACCCTTAATTATCTTTATCACATTGGGGGATCGATTTTTGCAGCCGCATTATTCTTCGTCTTCTGCTCTCTTTTGCGACAATTTTCCCCTATGGGTTGTCTTCAATCCAGCCTGTTGTTATTCCAATGCGGACGCTTCAGGTCGGTGGGCTCTCTCTATGGGAGCAGCAACCGCAAAATCCGTCTCTTCAGTCGTCTCTCACGATTACAGAGGGAGAGCCGGCTGCCCCGATAATTTTGCTCGTTACTTCCCTCCCCTCCATTGCTTTTTGACTACGTTATTATAATATGTTCATTCGTGGTATCTGCGTGAGTAAACACCGCTATGACCGCACTATGTAACAACGGGCACAAATATAAAATATCACCATAAGCAAGTGGGGCGTTTGTGCATTGTACTTCAGTATAACTTGCCCAACATAATGATACAGTATATATATCTAACAGTAGCCGTAGCCACAGGCGCAAGTTCATCGGACCTTCAAAATGAAACACGACTATTAGATTTCAGTAGTAGTTAGTTCTACTGCCAGCAGCAGATTGCAATTTCAATCCGTGATTGAATAATTCCAGGTAGCAGGTATACGCGATATAGAAGTAGCAGGTAGCTTTGATGAAACTCTTGCAATTATAGAGGAACATCCAGATATAGAGTCGACGTGGGTTATAGGTGGAGGTGGAATTTATAAGGTAACCTACTAATTAAAAAAATATTTTCAGCACACTTGCCCAAAAAATGCATTAACAAAACCTGTATGCATGGTTCGAAATTATTTTTTTTTAGTCAAATACTGACCACTGCAACGCAGATTTAATGTCATATTGACAAGAAATGTGGCTCAAATGAAGCAATCGGTAAGAAAATACAACATTTATTTGCGTCATAACTATTTAAGGCTCCTTGTTATGTAATATAAAGTCAGTTATATTTAACCATATAGCGCAGTGGTTAGTGACTGTGACTACTTAGCTACAAGGTCGAATCCCGGTTGGTCTATACGTTCCTATGATGAATTAATGTAGGTATTTTATATTTTATTTTGTATCCTAGTCACGACGTGGACGATTTATATTCTCATTCTATTAAATATATCTTTGCCTCGCTATAGTACAATATTATCTTAAAAAATATAGAAAAGAGAGAAAGACACTTATTAGCCCCATCACTAGGCGTTGCGTAGAGACGTCGGATCATTGCATGCTTCTACCGCACCGATTACGGGAAGTGTTCCGGAAGACCGGTCTTTTCTTGGAAGGGGGCTTTCCTAATTCTCCCTAGAGATGTATCCGATGAACACCTCATAGGGAATTTCTCGTCTCCCTTACCCCCTTGCTCCGCGGGTTCAGTGATCAAAGAGGTGTCCCCGCTAGATTTTGTGTCCACAAGCAATCTGCGAGCACTAGAACTTAGCCATCAAGCTGAATGCTCTGCCGTGTTAGGGAAGATTAAAAGGAGAGAAGTGGTTAAGAAGAGTGATTTGATATACTTGAGTCCAATACTCGGAGGACATGGATTAATCTTTAGAATAGAAAATAATTCGTTAGTCCCGTATGTGGGACACATGGAAATTGTATCTAGAATCTATGTGTCGTGTAACAGTTCCAGAACATGTACGGTGTTATTCAACAAGCCAGGGTGGGAGGGCAACTTCACACTCAACACCACTCTGTGTCGCAAACCTAGCACTCTACTACATCTCCAGGGGGTCAGATGCGTCTGGGCAAGTGGGATCGGGTTCGGTGTGAAAGGGCTATACTTCCCTCACCGGTCCTTTGTCCAATTATGGGATGATGAATACACGGCAGCATTAGACCAAGAAGAAATCTATCGACCCCCAACCTCCACTCCAGATATAGACACAGACATTCTAAGAGAATTAGAAGAGGAAACAGGCACTATATCGCGAGAGAGTTGGTGGTCTCAGACCCTTAATTATCTTTATCACATTGGGGGATTGATTTTTGCAGCCGCATTATTCTTCGTCTTCTGCTCTCTTTTGCGACAATTTTCCCCTATGGGTTGTCTTCAATCCAGCCTGTTGTTATTCCAATGCGGACGCTTCAGGTCGGTGGGCTCTCTCTATGGGAGCAGCAACCGCAAAATCCGTCTCTTCAGTCGTCTCTCACGATTACAGAGGGAGAGCCGGCTGCCCCGATAATTTTGCTCGTTACTTCCCTCCCCTCCATTGCTTTTTGACTACGTTATTATAATATGTTCATTCGTGGTATCTGCGTGAGTAAACACCGCTATGACCGCACTATGTAACAACGGGCACAAATATAAAATATCACCATAAGCAAGTGGGGCGTTTGTGCATTGTACTTCAGTATAACTTGCCCAACATAATGATACAGTATATATATCTAACAGTAGCCGTAGCCACAGGCGCAAGTTCATCGGACCTTCAAAATGAAACACGACTATTAGATTTCAGTAGTAGTTAGTTCTACTGCCAGCAGCAGATTGCAATTTCAATCCGTGATTGAATAATTCCAGGTAGCAGGTATACGCGATATAGAAGTAGCAGGTAGCTTTGATGAAACTCTTGCAATTATAGAGGAACATCCAGATATAGAGTCGACGTGGGTTATAGGTGGAGGTGGAATTTATAAGGTAACCTACTAATTAAAAAAATATTTTCAGCACACTTGCCCAAAAAATGCATTAACAAAACCTGTATGCATGGTTCGAAATTATTTTTTTTTAGTCAAATACTGACCACTGCAACGCAGATTTAATGTCATATTGACAAGAAATGTGGCTCAAATGAAGCAATCGGTAAGAAAATACAACATTTATTTGCGTCATAACTATTTAAGGCTCCTTGTTATGTAATATAAAGTCAGTTATATTTAACCATATAGCGCAGTGGTTACTGACTGTGACTACTTAGCTACAAGGTCGAATCCCGGTTGGTCTATACGTTCCTATGATGAATTAATGTAGGTATTTTATATTTTATTTTGTATCCTAGTCACGACGTGGACGATTTATATTCTCATTCTATTAAATATATCTTTGCCTCGCTATAGTACAATATTATCTTAAAAAATATAGAAAAGAGAGAAAGACACTTATTAGCCCCATCACTAGGCGTTGCGTAGAGACGTCGGATCATTGCATGCTTCTACCGCACCGATTACGGGAAGTGTTCCGGAAGACCGGTCTTTTCTTGGAAGGGGGCTTTCCTAATTCTCCCTAGAGATGTATCCGATGAACACCTCATAGGGAATTTCTCGTCTCCCTTACCCCCTTGCTCCGCGGGTTCAGTGATCAAAGAGGTGTCCCCGCTAGATTTTGTGTCCACAAGCAATCTGCGAGCACTAGAACTTAGCCATCAAGCTGAATGCTCTGCCGTGTTAGGGAAGATTAAAAGGAGAGAAGTGGTTAAGAAGAGTGATTTGATATACTTGAGTCCAATACTCGGAGGACATGGATTAATCTTTAGAATAGAAAATAATTCGTTAGTCCCGTATGTGGGACACATGGAAATTGTATCTAGAATCTATGTGTCGTGTAACAGTTCCAGAACATGTACGGTGTTATTCAACAAGCCAGGGTGGGAGGGCAACTTCACACTCAACACCACTCTGTGTCGCAAACCTAGCACTCTACTACATCTCCAGGGGGTCAGATGCGTCTGGGCAAGTGGGATCGGGTTCGGTGTGAAAGGGCTATACTTCCCTCACCGGTCCTTTGTCCAATTATGAGATGATGAATACACGGCAGCATTAGACCAAGAAGAAATCTATCGACCCCCAACCTCCACTCCAGATATAGACACAGACATTCTAAGAGAATTAGAAGAGGAAACAGGCACTATATCGCGAGAGAGTTGGTGGTCTCAGACCCTTAATTATCTTTATCACATTGGGGGATCGATTTTTGCAGCCGCATTATTCTTCGTCTTCTGCTCTCTTTTGCGACAATTTTCCCCTATGGGTTGTCTTCAATCCAGCCTGTTGTTATTCCAATGCGGACGCTTCAGGTCGGTGGGCTCTCTCTATGGGAGCAGCAACCGCAAAATCCGTCTCTTCAGTCGTCTCTCACGATTACAGAGGGAGAGCCGGCTGCCCCGATAATTTTGCTCGTTACTTCCCTCCCCTCCATTGCTTTTTGACTACGTTATTATAATATGTTCATTCGTGGTATCTTCGTGAGTAAACACCGCTATGACCGCACTATGTAACAACGGGCACAAATATAAAATATCACCATAAGCAAGTGGGGCGTTTGTGCATTGTACTTCAGTATAACTTGCCCAACATAATGATACAGTATATATATCTAACAGTAGCCGTAGCCACAGGCGCAAGTTCATCGGACCTTCAAAATGAAACACGACTATTAGATTTCAGTAGTAGTTAGTTCTACTGCCAGCAGCAGATTGCAATTTCAATCCGTGATTGAATAATTCCAGGTAGCAGGTATACGCGATATAGAAGTAGCAGGTAACTTTGATGAAACTCTTGCAATTATAGAGGAACATCCAGATATAGAGTCGACGTGGGTTATAGGTGGAGGTGGAATTTATAAGGTAACCTACTAATTAAAAAAATATTTTCAGCACACTTGCCCAAAAAATGCATTAACAAAACCTGTATGCATGGTTCGAAATTATTTTTTTTTAGTCAAATACTGACCACTGCAACGCAGATTTAATGTCATATTGACAAGAAATGTGGCTCAAATGAAGCAATCGGTAAGAAAATACAACATTTATTTGCGTCATAACTATTTAAGGCTCCTTGTTATGTAATATAAAGTCAGTTATATTTAACCATATAGCGCAGTGGTTAGTGACTGTGACTACTTAGCTACAAGGTCGAATCCCGGTTGGTCTATACGTTCCTATGATGAATTAATGTAGGTATTTTATATTTTATTTTGTATCCTAGTCACGACGTGGACGATTTATATTCTCATTCTATTAAATATATCTTTGCCTCGCTATAGTACAATATTATCTTAAAAAATATAGAAAAGAGAGAAAGACACTTATTAGCCCCATCACTAGGCGTTGCGTAGAGACGTCGGATCATTGCATGCTTCTACCGCACCGATTACGGGAAGTGTTCCGGAAGACCGGTCTTTTCTTGGAAGGGGGCTTTCCTAATTCTCCCTAGAGATGTATCCGATGAACACCTCATAGGGAATTTCTCGTCTCCCTTACCCCCTTGCTCCGCGGGTTCAGTGATCAAAGAGGTGTCCCCGCTAGATTTTGTGTCCACAAGCAATCTGCGAGCACTAGAACTTAGCCATCAAGCTGAATGCTCTGCCGTGTTAGGGAAGATTAAAAGGAGAGAAGTGGTTAAGAAGAGTGATTTGATATACTTGAGTCCAATACTCGGAGGACATGGATTAATCTTTAGAATAGAAAATAATTCGTTAGTCCCGTATGTGGGACACATGGAAATTGTATCTAGAATCTATGTGTCGTGTAACAGTTCCAGAACATGTACGGTGTTATTCAACAAGCCAGGGTGGGAGGGCAACTTCACACTCAACACCACTCTGTGTCGCAAACCTAGCACTCTACTACATCTCCAGGGGGTCAGATGCGTCTGGGCAAGTGGGATCGGGTTCGGTGTGAAAGGGCTATACTTCCCTCACCGGTCCTTTGTCCAATTATGGGATGATGAATACACGGCAGCATTAGACCAAGAAGAAATCTATCGACCCCCAACCTCCACTCCAGATATAGACACAGACATTCTAAGAGAATTAGAAGAGGAAACAGGCACTATATCGCGAGAGAGTTGGTGGTCTCAGACCCTTAATTATCTTTATCACATTGGGGGATCGATTTTTGCAGCCGCATTATTCTTCGTCTTCTGCTCTCTTTTGCGACAATTTTCCCCTATGGGTTGTCTTCAATCCAGCCTGTTGTTATTCCAATGCGGACGCTTCAGGTCGGTGGGCTCTCTCTATGGGAGCAGCAACCGCAAAATCCGTCTCTTCAGTCGTCTCTCACGATTACAGAGGGAGAGCCGGCTGCCCCGATAATTTTGCTCGTTACTTCCCTCCCCTCCATTGCTTTTTGACTACGTTATTATAATATGTTCATTCGTGGTATCTGCGTGAGTAAACACCGCTATGACCGCACTATGTAACAACGGGCACAAATATAAAATATCACCATAAGCAAGTGGGGCGTTTGTGCATTGTACTTCAGTATAACTTGCCCAACATAATGATACAGTATATATATCTAACAGTAGCCGTAGCCACAGGCGCAAGTTCATCGGACCTTCAAAATGAAACACGACTATTAGATTTCAGTAGTAGTTAGTTCTACTGCCAGCAGCAGATTGCAATTTCAATCCGTGATTGAATAATTCCAGGTAGCAGGTATACGCGATATAGAAGTAGCAGGTAGCTTTGATGAAACTCTTGCAATTATAGAGGAACATCCAGATATAGAGTCGACGTGGGTTATAGGTGGAGGTGGAATTTATAAGGTAACCTACTAATTAAAAAAATATTTTCAGCACACTTGCCCAAAAAATGCATTAACAAAACCTGTATGCATGGTTCGAAATTATTTTTTTTTAGTCAAATACTGACCACTGCAACGCAGATTTAATGTCATATTGACAAGAAATGTGGCTCAAATGAAGCAATCGGTAAGAAAATACAACATTTATTTGCGTCATAACTATTTAAGGCTCCTTGTTATGTAATATAAAGTCAGTTATATTTAACCATATAGCGCAGTGGTTAGTGACTGTGACTACTTAGCTACAAGGTCGAATCCCGGTTGGTCTATACGTTCCTATGATGAATTAATGTAGGTATTTTATATTTTATTTTGTATCCTAGTCACGACGTGGACGATTTATATTCTCATTCTATTAAATATATCTTTGCCTCGCTATAGTACAATATTATCTTAAAAAATATAGAAAAGAGAGAAAGACACTTATTAGCCCCATCACTAGGCGTTGCGTAGAGACGTCGGATCATTGCATGCTTCTACCGCACCGATTACGGGAAGTGTTCCGGAAGACCGGTCTTTTCTTGGAAGGGGGCTTTCCTAATTCTCCCTAGAGATGTATCCGATGAACACCTCATAGGGAATTTCTCGTCTCCCTTACCCCCTTGCTCCGCGGGTTCAGTGATCAAAGAGGTGTCCCCGCTAGATTTTGTGTCCACAAGCAATCTGCGAGCACTAGAACTTAGCCATCAAGCTGAATGCTCTGCCGTGTTAGGGAAGATTAAAAGGAGAGAAGTGGTTAAGAAGAGTGATTTGATATACTTGAGTCCAATACTCGGAGGACATGGATTAATCTTTAGAATAGAAAATAATTCGTT
This sequence comes from Leptidea sinapis, assembly GCF_905404315.1. Taxonomy (NCBI): domain Eukaryota; kingdom Metazoa; phylum Arthropoda; class Insecta; order Lepidoptera; family Pieridae; genus Leptidea; species Leptidea sinapis. The sequence goes on from NC_066293.1 coordinate 3,884,218, forward strand.
AGTCCCGTATGTGGGACACATGGAAATTGTATCTAGAATCTATGTGTCGTGTAACAGTTCCAGAACATGTACGGTGTTATTCAACAAGCCAGGGTGGGAGGGCAACTTCACACTCAACACCACTCTGTGTCGCAAACCTAGCACTCTACTACATCTCCAGGGGGTCAGATGCGTCTGGGCAAGTGGGATCGGGTTCGGTGTGAAAGGGCTATACTTCCCTCACCGGTCCTTTGTCCAATTATGGGATGATGAATACACGGCAGCATTAGACCAAGAAGAAATCTATCGACCCCCAACCTCCACTCCAGATATAGACACAGACATTCTAAGAGAATTAGAAGAGGAAACAGGCACTATATCGCGAGAGAGTTGGTGGTCTCAGACCCTTAATTATCTTTATCACATTGGGGGATTGATTTTTGCAGCCGCATTATTCTTCGTCTTCTGCTCTCTTTTGCGACAATTTTCCCCTATGGGTTGTCTTCAATCCAGCCTGTTGTTATTCCAATGCGGACGCTTCAGGTCGGTGGGCTCTCTCTATGGGAGCAGCAACCGCAAAATCCGTCTCTTCAGTCGTCTCTCACGATTACAGAGGGAGAGCCGGCTGCCCCGATAATTTTGCTCGTTACTTCCCTCCCCTCCATTGCTTTTTGACTACGTTATTATAATATGTTCATTCGTGGTATCTGCGTGAGTAAACACCGCTATGACCGCACTATGTAACAACGGGCACAAATATAAAATATCACCATAAGCAAGTGGGGCGTTTGTGCATTGTACTTCAGTATAACTTGCCCAACATAATGATACAGTATATATATCTAACAGTAGCCGTAGCCACAGGCGCAAGTTCATCGGACCTTCAAAATGAAACACGACTATTAGATTTCAGTAGTAGTTAGTTCTACTGCCAGCAGCAGATTGCAATTTCAATCCGTGATTGAATAATTCCAGGTAGCAGGTATACGCGATATAGAAGTAGCAGGTAGCTTTGATGAAACTCTTGCAATTATAGAGGAACATCCAGATATAGAGTCGACGTGGGTTATAGGTGGAGGTGGAATTTATAAGGTAACCTACTAATTAAAAAAATATTTTCAGCACACTTGCCCAAAAAATGCATTAACAAAACCTGTATGCATGGTTCGAAATTATTTTTTTTTAGTCAAATACTGACCACTGCAACGCAGATTTAATGTCATATTGACAAGAAATGTGGCTCAAATGAAGCAATCGGTAAGAAAATACAACATTTATTTGCGTCATAACTATTTAAGGCTCCTTGTTATGTAATATAAAGTCAGTTATATTTAACCATATAGCGCAGTGGTTAGTGACTGTGACTACTTAGCTACAAGGTCGAATCCCGGTTGGTCTATACGTTCCTATGATGAATTAATGTAGGTATTTTATATTTTATTTTGTATCCTAGTCACGACGTGGACGATTTATATTCTCATTCTATTAAATATATCTTTGCCTCGCTATAGTACAATATTATCTTAAAAAATATAGAAAAGAGAGAAAGACACTTATTAGCCCCATCACTAGGCGTTGCGTAGAGACGTCGGATCATTGCATGCTTCTACCGCACCGATTACGGGAAGTGTTCCGGAAGACCGGTCTTTTCTTGGAAGGGGGCTTTCCTAATTCTCCCTAGAGATGTATCCGATGAACACCTCATAGGGAATTTCTCGTCTCCCTTACCCCCTTGCTCCGCGGGTTCAGTGATCAAAGAGGTGTCCCCGCTAGATTTTGTGTCCACAAGCAATCTGCGAGCACTAGAACTTAGCCATCAAGCTGAATGCTCTGCCGTGTTAGGGAAGATTAAAAGGAGAGAAGTGGTTAAGAAGAGTGATTTGATATACTTGAGTCCAATACTCGGAGGACATGGATTAATCTTTAGAATAGAAAATAATTCGTTAGTCCCGTATGTGGGACACATGGAAATTGTATCTAGAATCTATGTGTCGTGTAACAGTTCCAGAACATGTACGGTGTTATTCAACAAGCCAGGGTGGGAGGGCAACTTCACACTCAACACCACTCTGTGTCGCAAACCTAGCACTCTACTACATCTCCAGGGGGTCAGATGCGTCTGGGCAAGTGGGATCGGGTTCGGTGTGAAAGGGCTATACTTCCCTCACCGGTCCTTTGTCCAATTATGAGATGATGAATACACGGCAGCATTAGACCAAGAAGAAATCTATCGACCCCCAACCTCCACTCCAGATATAGACACAGACATTCTAAGAGAATTAGAAGAGGAAACAGGCACTATATCGCGAGAGAGTTGGTGGTCTCAGACCCTTAATTATCTTTATCACATTGGGGGATTGATTTTTGCAGCCGCATTATTCTTCGTCTTCTGCTCTCTTTTGCGACAATTTTCCCCTATGGGTTGTCTTCAATCCAGCCTGTTGTTATTCCAATGCGGACGCTTCAGGTCGGTGGGCTCTCTCTATGGGAGCAGCAACCGCAAAATCCGTCTCTTCAGTCGTCTCTCACGATTACAGAGGGAGAGCCGGCTGCCCCGATAATTTTGCTCGTTACTTCCCTCCCCTCCATTGCTTTTTGACTACGTTATTATAATATGTTCATTCGTGGTATCTTCGTGAGTAAACACCGCTATGACCGCACTATGTAACAACGGGCACAAATATAAAATATCACCATAAGCAAGTGGGGCGTTTGTGCATTGTACTTCAGTATAACTTGCCCAACATAATGATACAGTATATATATCTAACAGTAGCCGTAGCCACAGGCGCAAGTTCATCGGACCTTCAAAATGAAACACGACTATTAGATTTCAGTAGTAGTTAGTTCTACTGCCAGCAGCAGATTGCAATTTCAATCCGTGATTGAATAATTCCAGGTAGCAGGTATACGCGATATAGAAGTAGCAGGTAGCTTTGATGAAACTCTTGCAATTATAGAGGAACATCCAGATATAGAGTCGACGTGGGTGATAGGTGGAGGTGGAATTTATAAGGTAACCTACTAATTAAAAAAATATTTTCAGCACACTTGCCCAAAAAATGCATTAACAAAACCTGTATGCATGGTTCGAAATTATTTTTTTTTTAGATAAATACTGACCACTGCAACGCAGATTTAATGTCATATTGACAAGAAATGTGGCTCAAATGAAGCAATCGGTAAGAAAATACAACATTTATTTGCGTCATAACTATTTAAGGCTCCTTGTTATGTAATATAAAGTCAGTTATATTTAACCATATAGCGCAGTGGTTAGTGACTGTGACTACTTAGCTACAAGGTCGAATCCCGGTTGGTCTATACGTTCCTATGATGAATTAATGTAGGTATTTTATATTTTATTTTGTATCCTAGTCACGACGTGGACGATTTATATTCTCATTCTATTAAATATATCTTTGCCTCGCTATAGTACAATATTATTTAAAAAAATATAGAAAAGAGAGAAAGACACTTATTAGCCCCATCACTAGGCGTTGCGTAGAGACGTCGGATCATTGCATGCTTCTACCGCACCGATTACGGGAAGTGTTCCGGAAGACCGGTCTTTTCTTGGAAGGGGGCTTCCTAATTCTCCCTAGAGATGTATCCGATGAACACCTCATAGGGAATTTCTAGTCTCCCTTACCACCTTGCTCCGCGGGTTCAGTGATCAAAGAGGTGTCCCCGCTAGATTTTGTGTCCACAAGCAATCTGCGAGCACTAGAACTTAGCCATCAAGCTGAATGCTCTGCCGTGTTAGGGAAGATTAAAAGGAGAGAAGTGTTTAAGAAGAGTGATTTGATATACTTGAGTCCAATACTCGGAGGACATGGATTAATCTTTAGAATAGAAAATAATTCGTTAGTCCCGTATGTGGGACACATGGAAATTGTATCTAGAATCTATGTGTCGTGTAACAGTTCCAGAACATGTACGGTGTTATTCAACAAGCCAGGGTGGGAGGGCAACTTCACACTCAACACCACTCTGTGTCGCAAACCTAGCACTCTACTACATCTCCAGGGGGTCAGATGCGTCTGGGCAAGTGGGATCGGGTTCGGTGTGAAAGGGCTATACTTCCCTCACCGGTCCTTTGTCCAATTATGGGATGATGAATACACGGCAGCATTAGACCAAGAAGAAATCTATCGACCCCCAACCTCCACTCCAGATATAGACACAGACATTCTAAGAGAATTAGAAGAGGAAACAGGCACTATATCGCGAGAGAGTTGGTGGTCTCAGACCCTTAATTATCTTTATCACATTGGGGGATTGATTTTTGCAGCCGCATTATTCTTCGTCTTCTGCTCTCTTTTGCGACAATTTTCCCCTATGGGTTGTCTTCAATCCAGCCTGTTGTTATTCCAATGCGGACGCTTCAGGTCGGTGGGCTCTCTCTATGGGAGCAGCAACCGCAAAATCCGTCTCTTCAGTCGTCTCTCACGATTACAGAGGGAGAGCCGGCTGCCCCGATAATTTTGCTCGTTACTTCCCTCCCCTCCATTGCTTTTTGACTACGTTATTATAATATGTTCATTCGTGGTATCTGCGTGAGTAAACACCGCTATGACCGCACTATGTAACAACGGGCACAAATATAAAATATCACCATAAGCAAGTGGGGCGTTTGTGCATTGTACTTCAGTATAACTTGCCCAACATAATGATACAGTATATATATCTAACAGTAGCCGTAGCCACAGGCGCAAGTTCATCGGACCTTCAAAATGAAACACGACTATTAGATTTCAGTAGTAGTTAGTTCTACTGCCAGCAGCAGATTGCAATTTCAATCCGTGATTGAATAATTCCAGGTAGCAGGTATACGCGATATAGAAGTAGCAGGTAACTTTGATGAAACTCTTGCAATTATAGAGGAACATCCAGATATAGAGTCGACGTGGGTTATAGGTGGAGGTGGAATTTATAAGGTAACCTACTAATTAAAAAAATATTTTCAGCACACTTGCCCAAAAAATGCATTAACAAAACCTGTATGCATGGTTCGAAATTATTTTTTTTTAGTCAAATACTGACCACTGCAACGCAGATTTAATGTCATATTGACAAGAAATGTGGCTCAAATGAAGCAATCGGTAAGAAAATACAACATTTATTTGCGTCATAACTATTTAAGGCTCCTTGTTATGTAATATAAAGTCAGTTATATTTAACCATATAGCGCAGTGGTTAGTGACTGTGACTACTTAGCTACAAGGTCGAATCCCGGTTGGTCTATACGTTCCTATGATGAATTAATGTAGGTATTTTATATTTTATTTTGTATCCTAGTCACGACGTGGACGATTTATATTCTCATTCTATTAAATATATCTTTGCCTCGCTATAGTACAATATTATTTAAAAAAATATAGAAAAGAGAGAAAGACACTTATTAGCCCCATCACTAGGCGTTGCGTAGAGACGTCGGATCATTGCATGCTTCTACCGCACCGATTACGGGAAGTGTTCCGGAAGACCGGTCTTTTCTTGGAAGGGGGCTTCCTAATTCTCCCTAGAGATGTATCCGATGAACACCTCATAGGGAATTTCTAGTCTCCCTTACCACCTTGCTCCGCGGGTTCAGTGATCAAAGAGGTGTCCCCGCTAGATTTTGTGTCCACAAGCAATCTGCGAGCACTAGAACTTAGCCATCAAGCTGAATGCTCTGCCGTGTTAGGGAAGATTAAAAGGAGAGAAGTGTTTAAGAAGAGTGATTTGATATACTTGAGTCCAATACTCGGAGGACATGGATTAATCTTTAGAATAGAAAATAATTCGTTAGTCCCGTATGTGGGACACATGGAAATTGTATCTAGAATCTATGTGTCGTGTAACAGTTCCAGAACATGTACGGTGTTATTCAACAAGCCAGGGTGGGAGGGCAACTTCACACTCAACACCACTCTGTGTCGCAAACCTAGCACTCTACTACATCTCCAGGGGGTCAGATGCGTCTGGGCAAGTGGGATCGGGTTCGGTGTGAAAGGGCTATACTTCCCTCACCGGTCCTTTGTCCAATTATGGGATGATGAATACACGGCAGCATTAGACCAAGAAGAAATCTATCGACCCCCAACCTCCACTCCAGATATAGACACAGACATTCTAAGAGAATTAGAAGAGGAAACAGGCACTATATCGCGAGAGAGTTGGTGGTCTCAGACCCTTAATTATCTTTATCACATTGGGGGATTGATTTTTGCAGCCGCATTATTCTTCGTCTTCTGCTCTCTTTTGCGACAATTTTCCCCTATGGGTTGTCTTCAATCCAGCCTGTTGTTATTCCAATGCGGACGCTTCAGGTCGGTGGGCTCTCTCTATGGGAGCAGCAACCGCAAAATCCGTCTCTTCAGTCGTCTCTCACGATTACAGAGGGAGAGCCGGCTGCCCCGATAATTTTGCTCGTTACTTCCCTCCCCTCCATTGCTTTTTGACTACGTTATTATAATATGTTCATTCGTGGTATCTGCGTGAGTAAACACCGCTATGACCGCACTATGTAACAACGGGCACAAATATAAAATATCACCATAAGCAAGTGGGGCGTTTGTGCATTGTACTTCAGTATAACTTGCCCAACATAATGATACAGTATATATATCTAACAGTAGCCGTAGCCACAGGCGCAAGTTCATCGGACCTTCAAAATGAAACACGACTATTAGATTTCAGTAGTAGTTAGTTCTACTGCCAGCAGCAGATTGCAATTTCAATCCGTGATTGAATAATTCCAGGTAGCAGGTATACGCGATATAGAAGTAGCAGGTAACTTTGATGAAACTCTTGCAATTATAGAGGAACATCCAGATATAGAGTCGACGTGGGTTATAGGTGGAGGTGGAATTTATAAGGTAACCTACTAATTAAAAAAATATTTTCAGCACACTTGCCCAAAAAATGCATTAACAAAACCTGTATGCATGGTTCGAAATTATTTTTTTTTAGTCAAATACTGACCACTGCAACGCAGATTTAATGTCATATTGACAAGAAATGTGGCTCAAATGAAGCAATCGGTAAGAAAATACAACATTTATTTGCGTCATAACTATTTAAGGCTCCTTGTTATGTAATATAAAGTCAGTTATATTTAACCATATAGCGCAGTGGTTAGTGACTGTGACTACTTAGCTACAAGGTCGAATCCCGGTTGGTCTATACGTTCCTATGATGAATTAATGTAGGTATTTTATATTTTATTTTGTATCCTAGTCACGACGTGGACGATTTATATTCTCATTCTATTAAATATATCTTTGCCTCGCTATAGTACAATATTATCTTAAAAAATATAGAAAAGAGAGAAAGACACTTATTAGCCCCATCACTAGGCGTTGCGTAGAGACGTCGGATCATTGCATGCTTCTACCGCACCGATTACGGGAAGTGTTCCGGAAGACCGGTCTTTTCTTGGAAGGGGGCTTTCCTAATTCTCCCTAGAGATGTATCCGATGAACACCTCATAGGGAATTTCTCGTCTCCCTTACCCCCTTGCTCCGCGGGTTCAGTGATCAAAGAGGTGTCCCCGCTAGATTTTGTGTCCACAAGCAATCTGCGAGCACTAGAACTTAGCCATCAAGCTGAATGCTCTGCCGTGTTAGGGAAGATTAAAAGGAGAGAAGTGGTTAAGAAGAGTGATTTGATATACTTGAGTCCAATACTCGGAGGACATGGATTAATCTTTAGAATAGAAAATAATTCGTTAGTCCCGTATGTGGGACACATGGAAATTGTATCTAGAATCTATGTGTCGTGTAACAGTTCCAGAACATGTACGGTGTTATTCAACAAGCCAGGGTGGGAGGGCAACTTCACACTCAACACCACTCTGTGTCGCAAACCTAGCACTCTACTACATCTCCAGGGGGTCAGATGCGTCTGGGCAAGTGGGATCGGGTTCGGTGTGAAAGGGCTATACTTCCCTCACCGGTCCTTTGTCCAATTATGAGATGATGAATACACGGCAGCATTAGACCAAGAAGAAATCTATCGACCCCCAACCTCCACTCCAGATATAGACACAGACATTCTAAGAGAATTAGAAGAGGAAACAGGCACTATATCGCGAGAGAGTTGGTGGTCTCAGACCCTTAATTATCTTTATCACATTGGGGGATTGATTTTTGCAGCCGCATTATTCTTCGTCTTCTGCTCTCTTTTGCGACAATTTTCCCCTATGGGTTGTCTTCAATCCAGCCTGTTGTTATTCCAATGCGGACGCTTCAGGTCGGTGGGCTCTCTCTATGGGAGCAGCAACCGCAAAATCCGTCTCTTCAGTCGTCTCTCACGATTACAGAGGGAGAGCCGGCTGCCCCGATAATTTTGCTCGTTACTTCCCTCCCCTCCATTGCTTTTTGACTACGTTATTATAATATGTTCATTCGTGGTATCTTCGTGAGTAAACACCGCTACGACCGCACTATGTAACAACGGGCACAAATATAAAATATCACCATAAGCAAGTGGGGCGTTTGTGCATTGTACTTCAGTATAACTTGCCCAACATAATGATACAGTATATATATCTAACAGTAGCCGTAGCCACAGGCGCAAGTTCATCGGACCTTCAAAATGAAACACGACTATTAGATTTCAGTAGTAGTTAGTTCTACTGCCAGCAGCAGATTGCAATTTCAATCCGTGATTGAATAATTCCAGGTAGCAGGTATACGCGATATAGAAGTAGCAGGTAGCTTTGATGAAACTCTTGCAATTATAGAGGAACATCCAGATATAGAGTCGACGTGGGTGATAGGTGGAGGTGGAATTTATAAGGTAACCTACTAATTAAAAAAATATTTTCAGCACACTTGCCCAAAAAATGCATTAACAAAACCTGTATGCATGGTTCGAAATTATTTTTTTTTTAGATAAATACTGACCACTGCAACGCAGATTTAATGTCATATTGACAAGAAATGTGGCTCAAATGAAGCAATCGGTAAGAAAATACAACATTTATTTGCGTCATAACTATTTAAGGCTCCTTGTTATGTAATATAAAGTCAGTTATATTTAACCATATAGCGCAGTGGTTAGTGACTGTGACTACTTAGCTACAAGGTCGAATCCCGGTTGGTCTATACGTTCCTATGATGAATTAATGTAGGTATTTTATATTTTATTTTGTATCCTAGTCACGACGTGGACGATTTATATTCTCATTCTATTAAATATATCTTTGCCTCGCTATAGTACAATATTATTTAAAAAAATATAGAAAAGAGAGAAAGACACTTATTAGCCCCATCACTAGGCGTTGCGTAGAGACGTCGGATCATTGCATGCTTCTACCGCACCGATTACGGGAAGTGTTCCGGAAGACCGGTCTTTTCTTGGAAGGGGGCTTCCTAATTCTCCCTAGAGATGTATCCGATGAACACCTCATAGGGAATTTCTAGTCTCCCTTACCACCTTGCTCCGCGGGTTCAGTGATCAAAGAGGTGTCCCCGCTAGATTTTGTGTCCACAAGCAATCTGCGAGCACTAGAACTTAGCCATCAAGCTGAATGCTCTGCCGTGTTAGGGAAGATTAAAAGGAGAGAAGTGTTTAAGAAGAGTGATTTGATATACTTGAGTCCAATACTCGGAGGACATGGATTAATCTTTAGAATAGAAAATAATTCGTTAGTCCCGTATGTGGGACACATGGAAATTGTATCTAGAATCTATGTGTCGTGTAACAGTTCCAGAACATGTACGGTGTTATTCAACAAGCCAGGGTGGGAGGGCAACTTCACACTCAACACCACTCTGTGTCGCAAACCTAGCACTCTACTACATCTCCAGGGGGTCAGATGCGTCTGGGCAAGTGGGATCGGGTTCGGTGTGAAAGGGCTATACTTCCCTCACCGGTCCTTTGTCCAATTATGGGATGATGAATACACGGCAGCATTAGACCAAGAAGAAATCTATCGACCCCCAACCTCCACTCCAGATATAGACACAGACATTCTAAGTGAATTAGAAGAGGAAACAGGCACTATATCGCGAGAGAGTTGGTGGTCTCAGACCCTTAATTATCTTTATCACATTGGGGGATTGATTTTTGCAGCCGCATTATTCTTCGTCTTCTGCTCTCTTTTGCGACAATTTTCCCCTATGGGTTGTCTTCAATCCAGCCTGTTGTTATTCCAATGCGGACGCTTCAGGTCGGTGGGCTCTCTCTATGGGAGCAGCAACCGCAAAATCCGTCTCTTCAGTCGTCTCTCACGATTACAGAGGGAGAGCCGGCTGCCCCGATAATTTTGCTCGTTACTTCCCTCCCCTCCATTGCTTTTTGACTACGTTATTATAATATGTTCATTCGTGGTATCTGCGTGAGTAAACACCGCTATGACCGCACTATGTAACAACGGGCACAAATATAAAATATCACCATAAGCAAGTGGGGCGTTTGTGCATTGTACTTCAGTATAACTTGCCCAACATAATGATACAGTATATATATCTAACAGTAGCCGTAGCCACAGGCGCAAGTTCATCGGACCTTCAAAATGAAACACGACTATTAGATTTCAGTAGTAGTTAGTTCTACTGCCAGCAGCAGATTGCAATTTCAATCCGTGATTGAATAATTCCAGGTAGCAGGTATACGCGATATAGAAGTAGCAGGTAACTTTGATGAAACTCTTGCAATTATAGAGGAACATCCAGATATAGAGTCGACGTGGGTTATAGGTGGAGGTGGAATTTATAAGGTAACCTACTAATTAAAAAAATATTTTCAGCACACTTGCCCAAAAAATGCATTAACAAAACCTGTATGCATGGTTCGAAATTATTTTTTTTTTAGATAAATACTGACCACTGCAACGCAGATTTAATGTCATATTGACAAGAAATGTGGCTCAAATGAAGCAATCGGTAAGAAAATACAACATTTATTTGCGTCATAACTATTTAAGGCTCCTTGTTATGTAATATAAAGTCAGTTATATTTAACCATATAGCGCAGTGGTTAGTGACTGTGACTACTTAGCTACAAGGTCGAATCCCGGTTGGTCTATACGTTCCTATGATGAATTAATGTAGGTATTTTATATTTTATTTTGTATCCTAGTCACGACGTGGACGATTTATATTCTCATTCTATTAAATATATCTTTGCCTCGCTATAGTACAATATTATTTAAAAAAATATAGAAAAGAGAGAAAGACACTTATTAGCCCCATCACTAGGCGTTGCGTAGAGACGTCGGATCATTGCATGCTTCTACCGCACCGATTACGGGAAGTGTTCCGGAAGACCGGTCTTTTCTTGGAAGGGGGCTTCCTAATTCTCCCTAGAGATGTATCCGATGAACACCTCATAGGGAATTTCTAGTCTCCCTTACCACCTTGCTCCGCGGGTTCAGTGATCAAAGAGGTGTCCCCGCTAGATTTTGTGTCCACAAGCAATCTGCGAGCACTAGAACTTAGCCATCAAGCTGAATGCTCTGCCGTGTTAGGGAAGATTAAAAGGAGAGAAGTGTTTAAGAAGAGTGATTTGATATACTTGAGTCCAATACTCGGAGGACATGGATTAATCTTTAGAATAGAAAATAATTCGTTAGTCCCGTATGTGGGACACATGGAAATTGTATCTAGAATCTATGTGTCGTGTAACAGTTCCAGAACATGTACGGTGTTATTCAACAAGCCAGGGTGGGAGGGCAACTTCACACTCAACACCACTCTGTGTCGCAAACCTAGCACTCTACTACATCTCCAGGGGGTCAGATGCGTCTGGGCAAGTGGGATCGGGTTCGGTGTGAAAGGGCTATACTTCCCTCACCGGTCCTTTGTCCAATTATGGGATGATGAATACACGGCAGCATTAGACCAAGAAGAAATCTATCGACCCCCAACCTCCACTCCAGATATAGACACAGACATTCTAAGTGAATTAGAAGAGGAAACAGGCACTATATCGCGAGAGAGTTGGTGGTCTCAGACCCTTAATTATCTTTATCACATTGGGGGATTGATTTTTGCAGCCGCATTATTCTTCGTCTTCTGCTCTCTTTTGCGACAATTTTCCCCTATGGGTTGTCTTCAATCCAGCCTGTTGTTATTCCAATGCGGACGCTTCAGGTCGGTGGGCTCTCTCTATGGGAGCAGCAACCGCAAAATCCGTCTCTTCAGTCGTCTCTCACGATTACAGAGGGAGAGCCGGCTGCCCCGATAATTTTGCTCGTTACTTCCCTCCCCTCCATTGCTTTTTGACTACGTTATTATAATATGTTCATTCGTGGTATCTGCGTGAGTAAACACCGCTATGACCGCACTATGTAACAACGGGCACAAATATAAAATATCACCATAAGCAAGTGGGGCGTTTGTGCATTGTACTTCAGTATAACTTGCCCAACATAATGATACAGTATATATATCTAACAGTAGCCGTAGCCACAGGCGCAAGTTCATCGGACCTTCAAAATGAAACACGACTATTAGATTTCAGTAGTAGTTAGTTCTACTGCCAGCAGCAGATTGCAATTTCAATCCGTGATTGAATAATTCCAGGTAGCAGGTATACGCGATATAGAAGTAGCAGGTAGCTTTGATGAAACTCTTGCAATTATAGAGGAACATCCAGATATAGAGTCGACGTGGGTTATAGGTGGAGGTGGAATTTATAAGGTAACCTACTAATTAAAAAAATATTTTCAGCACACTTGCCCAAAAAATGCATTAACAAAACCTGTATGCATGGTTCGAAATTATTTTTTTTTAGTCAAATACTGACCACTGCAACGCAGATTTAATGTCATATTGACAAGAAATGTGGCTCAAATGAAGCAATCGGTAAGAAAATACAACATTTATTTGCGTCATAACTATTTAAGGCTCCTTGTTATGTAATATAAAGTCAGTTATATTTAACCATATAGCGCAGTGGTTAGTGACTGTGACTACTTAGCTACAAGGTCGAATCCCGGTTGGTCTATACGTTCCTATGATGAATTAATGTAGGTATTTTATATTTTATTTTGTATCCTAGTCACGACGTGGACGATTTATATTCTCATTCTATTAAATATATCTTTGCCTCGCTATAGTACAATATTATCTTAAAAAATATAGAAAAGAGAGAAAGACACTTATTAGCCCCATCACTAGGCGTTGCGTAGAGACGTCGGATCATTGCATGCTTCTACCGCACCGATTACGGGAAGTGTTCCGGAAGACCGGTCTTTTCTTGGAAGGGGGCTTTCCTAATTCTCCCTAGAGATGTATCCGATGAACACCTCATAGGGAATTTCTCGTCTCCCTTACCCCCTTGCTCCGCGGGTTCAGTGATCAAAGAGGTGTCCCCGCTAGATTTTGTGTCCATAAGCAATCTGCGAGCACTAGAACTTAGCCATCAAGCTGAATGCTCTGCCGTGTTAGGGAAGATTAAAAGGAGAGAAGTGGTTAAGAAGAGTGATTTGATATACTTGAGTCCAATACTCGGAGGACATGGATTAATCTTTAGAATAGAAAATAATTCGTTAGTCCCGTATGTGGGACACATGGAAATTGTATCTAGAATCTATGTGTCGTGTAACAGTTCCAGAACATGTACGGTGTTATTCAACAAGCCAGGGTGGGAGGGCAACTTCACACTCAACACCACTCTGTGTCGCAAACCTAGCACTCTACTACATCTCCAGGGGGTCAGATGCGTCTGGGCAAGTGGGATCGGGTTCGGTGTGAAAGGGCTATACTTCCCTCACCGGTCCTTTGTCCAATTATGGGATGATGAATACACGCCAGCATTAGACCAAGAAGAAATCTATCGACCCCCAACCTCCACTCCAGATATAGACACAGACATTCTAAGAGAATTAGAAGAGGAAACAGGCACTATATCGCGAGAGAGTTGGTGGTCTCAGACCCTTAATTATCTTTATCACATTGGGGGATTGATTTTTGCAGCCGCATTATTCTTCGTCTTCTGCTCTCTTTTGCGACAATTTTCCCCTATGGGTTGTCTTCAATCCAGCCTGTTGTTATTCCAATGCGGACGCTTCAGGTCGGTGGGCTCTCTCTATGGGAGCAGCAACCGCAAAATCCGTCTCTTCAGTCGTCTCTCACGATTACAGAGGGAGAGCCGGCTGCCCCGATAATTTTGCTCGTTACTTCCCTCCCCTCCATTGCTTTTTGACTACGTTATTATAATATGTTCATTCGTGGTATCTGCGTGAGTAAACACCGCTATGACCGCACTATGTAACAACGGGCACAAATATAAAATATCACCATAAGCAAGTGGGGCGTTTGTCCATTGTACTTCAGTATAACTTGCCCAACATAATGATACAGTATATATATCTAACAGTAGCCGTAGCCACAGGCGCAAGTTCATCGGACCTTCAAAATGAAACACGACTATTAGATTTCAGTAGTAGTTAGTTCTACTGCCAGCAGCAGATTGCAATTTCAATCCGCGATTGAATAATTCCAGGTAGCAGGTATACGCGATATAGAAGTAGCAGGTAGCTTTGATGAAACTCTTGCAATTATAGAGCAACATCCAGATATAGAGTCGACGTGGGTGATAGGTGGAGGTGGAATTTATAAGGTAACCTACTAATTAAAAAAATATTTTCAGCACACTTGCCCAAAAAATGCATTAACAAAACCTGTATGCATGGTTCGAAATTATTTTTTTTTAGTCAAATACTGACCACTGCAACGCAGATTTAATATCATATTGACAAGAAATGTGGCTCAAATGAAGCAATCGGTAAGAAAATACAACATTTATTTGCGTCATAACTATTTAAGGCTCCTTGTTATGTAATATAAAGTCAGTTATATTTAACCATATAGCGCAGTGGTTAGTGACTGTGACTACTTAGCTACAAGGTCGAATCCCGGTTGGTCTATACGTTCCTATGATGAATTAATGTAGGTATTTTATATTTTATTTTGTATCCTAGTCACGACGTGGACGATTTATATTCTCATTCTATTAAATATATCTTTGCCTCGCTATAGTACAATATTATTTTAAAAAATATAGAAAAGAGAGAAAGACACTTATTAGCCCTATCACTAGGCGTTGCGTAGAGACGTCGGATCATTGCATGCTTCTACCGCACCGATTACGAGAAGTGTTCCGGAAGACCGGTCTTTTCTTGGAAGGGGGCTTCCTAATTCTCCCTAG
This sequence comes from Leptidea sinapis, assembly GCF_905404315.1. Classification (NCBI taxonomy): domain Eukaryota; kingdom Metazoa; phylum Arthropoda; class Insecta; order Lepidoptera; family Pieridae; genus Leptidea; species Leptidea sinapis. The sequence continues at coordinate 3,899,344 of NC_066293.1, forward strand.
AGATGTATCCGATGAACACCTCATAGGGAATTTCTCGTCTCCCTTACCCCCTTGCTCCGCGGGTTCAGTGATCAAAGAGGTGTCCCCGCTAGATTTCGTGTCCACAAGCAATCTGCGAGCACTAGAACTTAGCCATCAAGCTGAATGCTCTGCCGTGTTAGGGAAGATTAAAAGGAGAGAAGTGGTTAAGAAGAGTGATTTGATATACTTGAGTCCAATACTCGGAGGACATGGATTAATCTTTAGAATAGAAAATAATTCGTTAGTCCCGTATGTGGGACACATGGAAATTGTATCTAGAATCTATGTGTCGTGTAACAGTTCCAGAACATGTACGGTGTTATTCAACAAGCCAGGGTGGGAGGGCAACTTCACACTCAACACCACTCTGTGTCGCAAACCTAGCACTCTACTACATCTCCAGGGGGTCAGATGCGTCTGGGCAAGTGGGATCGGGTTCGGTGTGAAAGGGCTATACTTCCCTCACCGGTCCTTTGTCCAATTATGGGATGATGAATACACGGCAGCATTAGACCAAGAAGAAATCTATCGACCCCCAACCTCCACTCCAGATATAGACACAGACATTCTAAGAGAATTAGAAGAGGAAACAGGCACTATATCGCGAGAGAGTTGGTGGTCTCAGACCCTTAATTATCTTTATCACATTGGGGGATTGATTTTTGCAGCCGCATTATTCTTCGTCTTCTGCTCTCTTTTGCGACAATTTTCCCCTATGGGTTGTCTTCAATCCAGCCTGTTGTTATTCCAATGCGGACGCTTCAGGTCGGTGGGCTCTCTCTATGGGAGCAGCAACCGCAAAATCCGTCTCTTCAGTCGTCTCTCACGATTACAGAGGGAGAGCCGGCTGCCCCGATAATTTTGCTCGTTACTTCCCTCCCCTCCATTGCTTTTTGACTACGTTATTATAATATGTTCATTCGTGGTATCTGCGTGAGTAAACACCGCTATGACCGCACTATGTAACAACGGGCACAAATATAAAATATCACCATAAGCAAGTGGGGCGTTTGTGCATTGTACTTCAGTATAACTTGCCCAACATAATGATACAGTATATATATCTAACAGTAGCCGTAGCCACAGGCGCAAGTTCATCGGACCTTCAAAATGAAACACGACTATTAGATTTCAGTAGTAGTTAGTTCTACTGCCAGCAGCAGATTGCAATTTCAATCCGTGATTGAATAATTCCAGGTAGCAGGTATACGCGATATAGAAGTAGCAGGTAGCTTTGATGAAACTCTTGCAATTATAGAGGAACATCCAGATATAGAGTCGACGTGGGTTATAGGTGGAGGTGGAATTTATAAGGTAACCTACTAATTAAAAAAATATTTTCAGCACACTTGCCCAAAAAATGCATTAACAAAACCTGTATGCATGGTTCGAAATTATTTTTTTTTAGTCAAATACTGACCACTGCAACGCAGATTTAATGTCATATTGACAAGAAATGTGGCTCAAATGAAGCAATCGGTAAGAAAATACAACATTTATTTGCGTCATAACTATTTAAGGCTCCTTGTTATGTAATATAAAGTCAGTTATATTTAACCATATAGCGCAGTGGTTAGTGACTGTGACTACTTAGCTACAAGGTCGAATCCCGGTTGGTCTATACGTTCCTATGATGAATTAATGTAGGTATTTTATATTTTATTTTGTATCCTAGTCACGACGTGGACGATTTATATTCTCATTCTATTAAATATATCTTTGCCTCGCTATAGTACCATATTATTTTAAAAAATATAGAAAAGAGAGAAAGACACTTATTAGCCCCATCACTAGGCGTTGCGTAGAGACGTCGGATCATTGCATGCTTCTACCGCACCGATTACGGGAAGTGTTCCGGAAGACCGGTCTTTTCTTGGAAGGGGGCTTTCCTAATTCTCCCTAGAGATGTATCCGATGAACACCTCATAGGGAATTTCTCGTCTCCCTTACCCCCTTGCTCCGCGGGTTCAGTGATCAAAGAGGTGTCCCCGCTAGATTTTGTGTCCATAAGCAATCTGCGAGCACTAGAACTTAGCCATCAAGCTGAATGCTCTGCCGTGTTAGGGAAGATTAAAAGGAGAGAAGTGGTTAAGAAGAGTGATTTGATATACTTGAGTCCAATACTCGGAGGACATGGATTAATCTTTAGAATAGAAAATAATTCGTTAGTCCCGTATGTGGGACACATGGAAATTGTATCTAGAATCTATGTGTCGTGTAACAGTTCCAGAACATGTACGGTGTTATTCAACAAGCCAGGGTGGGAGGGCAACTTCACACTCAACACCACTCTGTGTCGCAAACCTAGCACTCTACTACATCTCCAGGGGGTCAGATGCGTCTGGGCAAGTGGGATCGGGTTCGGTGTGAAAGGGCTATACTTCCCTCACCGGTCCTTTGTCCAATTATGGGATGATGAATACACGGCAGCATTAGACCAAGAAGAAATCTATCGACCCCCAACCTCCACTCCAGATATAGACACAGACATTCTAAGAGAATTAGAAGAGGAAACAGGCACTATATCGCGAGAGAGTTGGTGGTCTCAGACCCTTAATTATCTTTATCACATTGGGGGATTGATTTTTGCAGCCGCATTATTCTTCGTCTTCTGCTCTCTTTTGCGACAATTTTCCCCTATGGGTTGTCTTCAATCCAGCCTGTTGTTATTCCAATGCGGACGCTTCAGGTCGGTGGGCTCTCTCTATGGGAGCAGCAACCGCAAAATCCGTCTCTTCAGTCGTCTCTCACGATTACAGAGGGAGAGCCGGCTGCCCCGATAATTTTGCTCGTTACTTCCCTCCCCTCCATTGCTTTTTGACTACGTTATTATAATATGTTCATTCGTGGTATCTGCGTGAGTAAACACCGCTATGACCGCACTATGTAACAACGGGCACAAATATAAAATATCACCATAAGCAAGTGGGGCGTTTGTGCATTGTACTTCAGTATAACTTGCCCAACATAATGATACAGTATATATATCTAACAGTAGCCGTAGCCACAGGCGCAAGTTCATCGGACCTTCAAAATGAAACACGACTATTAGATTTCAGTAGTAGTTAGTTCTACTGCCAGCAGCAGATTGCAATTTCAATCCGTGATTGAATAATTCCAGGTAGCAGGTATACGCGATATAGAAGTAGCAGGTAGCTTTGATGAAACTCTTGCAATTATAGAGCAACATCCAGATATAGAGTCGACGTGGGTTATAGGTGGAGGTGGAATTTATAAGGTAACCTACTAATTAAAAAAATATTTTCAGCACACTTGCCCAAAAAATGCATTAACAAAACCCTTATGCATGGTTCGAAATTATTTTTTTTTTAGTCAAATACTGACCACTGCAACGCAGATTTAATATCATATTGACAAGAAATGTGGCTCAAATGAAGCAATCGGTAAGAAAATACAACATTTATTTGCGTCATAACTATTTAAGGCTCCTTGTTATGTAATATAAAGTCAGTTATATTTAACCATATAGCGCAGTGGTTAGTGACTGTGACTACTTAGCTACAAGGTCGAATCCCGGTTGGTCTATACGTTCCTATGATGAATTAATGTAGGTATTTTATATTTTATTTTGTATCCTAGTCACGACGTGGACGATTTATATTCTCATTCTATTAAATATATCTTTGCCTCGCTATAGTACAATATTATTTTAAAAAATATAGAAAAGAGAGAAAGACACTTATTAGCCCTATCACTAGGCGTTGCGTAGAGACGTCGGATCATTGCATGCTTCTACCGCACCGATTACGAGAAGTGTTCCGGAAGACCGGTCTTTTCTTGGAAGGGGGCTTCCTAATTCTCCCTAGAGATGTATCCGATGAACACCTCATAGGGAATTTCTCGTCTCCCTTACCCCCTTGCTCCGCGGGTTCAGTGATCAAAGAGGTGTCCCCGCTAGATTTCGTGTCCACAAGCAATCTGCGAGCACTAGAACTTAGCCATCAAGCTGAATGCTCTGCCGTGTTAGGGAAGATTAAAAGGAGAGAAGTGGTTAAGAAGAGTGATTTGATATACTTGAGTCCAATACTCGGAGGACATGGATTAATCTTTAGAATAGAAAATAATTCGTTAGTCCCGTATGTGGGACACATGGAAATTGTATCTAGAATCTATGTGTCGTGTAACAGTTCCAGAACATGTACGGTGTTATTCAACAAGCCAGGGTGGGAGGGCAACTTCACACTCAACACCACTCTGTGTCGCAAACCTAGCACTCTACTACATCTCCAGGGGGTCAGATGCGTCTGGGCAAGTGGGATCGGGTTCGGTGTGAAAGGGCTATACTTCCCTCACCGGTCCTTTGTCCAATTATGGGATGATGAATACACGGCAGCATTAGACCAAGAAGAAATCTATCGACCCCCAACCTCCACTCCAGATATAGACACAGACATTCTAAGAGAATTAGAAGAGGAAACAGGCACTATATCGCGAGAGAGTTGGTGGTCTCAGACCCTTAATTATCTTTATCACATTGGGGGATTGATTTTTGCAGCCGCATTATTCTTCGTCTTCTGCTCTCTTTTGCGACAATTTTCCCCTATGGGTTGTCTTCAATCCAGCCTGTTGTTATTCCAATGCGGACGCTTCAGGTCGGTGGGCTCTCTCTATGGGAGCAGCAACCGCAAAATCCGTCTCTTCAGTCGTCTCTCACGATTACAGAGGGAGAGCCGGCTGCCCCGATAATTTTGCTCGTTACTTCCCTCCCCTCCATTGCTTTTTGACTACGTTATTATAATATGTTCATTCGTGGTATCTGCGTGAGTAAACACCGCTATGACCGCACTATGTAACAACGGGCACAAATATAAAATATCACCATAAGCAAGTGGGGCGTTTGTGCATTGTACTTCAGTATAACTTGCCCAACATAATGATACAGTATATATATCTAACAGTAGCCGTAGCCACAGGCGCAAGTTCATCGGACCTTCAAAATGAAACACGACTATTAGATTTCAGTAGTAGTTAGTTCTACTGCCAGCAGCAGATTGCAATTTCAATCCGTGATTGAATAATTCCAGGTAGCAGGTATACGCGATATAGAAGTAGCAGGTAGCTTTGATGAAACTCTTGCAATTATAGAGGAACATCCAGATATAGAGTCGACGTGGGTTATAGGTGGAGGTGGAATTTATAAGGTAACCTACTAATTAAAAAAATATTTTCAGCACACTTGCCCAAAAAATGCATTAACAAAACCTGTATGCATGGTTCGAAATTATTTTTTTTTAGTCAAATACTGACCACTGCAACGCAGATTTAATGTCATATTGACAAGAAATGTGGCTCAAATGAAGCAATCGGTAAGAAAATACAACATTTATTTGCGTCATAACTATTTAAGGCTCCTTGTTATGTAATATAAAGTCAGTTATATTTAACCATATAGCGCAGTGGTTAGTGACTGTGACTACTTAGCTACAAGGTCGAATCCCGGTTGGTCTATACGTTCCTATGATGAATTAATGTAGGTATTTTATATTTTATTTTGTATCCTAGTCACGACGTGGACGATTTATATTCTCATTCTATTAAATATATCTTTGCCTCGCTATAGTACCATATTATTTTAAAAAATATAGAAAAGAGAGAAAGACACTTATTAGCCCCATCACTAGGCGTTGCGTAGAGACGTCGGATCATTGCATGCTTCTACCGCACCGATTACGGGAAGTGTTCCGGAAGACCGGTCTTTTCTTGGAAGGGGGCTTTCCTAATTCTCCCTAGAGATGTATCCGATGAACACCTCATAGGGAATTTCTCGTCTCCCTTACCCCCTTGCTCCGCGGGTTCAGTGATCAAAGAGGTGTCCCCGCTAGATTTTGTGTCCATAAGCAATCTGCGAGCACTAGAACTTAGCCATCAAGCTGAATGCTCTGCCGTGTTAGGGAAGATTAAAAGGAGAGAAGTGGTTAAGAAGAGTGATTTGATATACTTGAGTCCAATACTCGGAGGACATGGATTAATCTTTAGAATAGAAAATAATTCGTTAGTCCCGTATGTGGGACACATGGAAATTGTATCTAGAATCTATGTGTCGTGTAACAGTTCCAGAACATGTACGGTGTTATTCAACAAGCCAGGGTGGGAGGGCAACTTCACACTCAACACCACTCTGTGTCGCAAACCTAGCACTCTACTACATCTCCAGGGGGTCAGATGCGTCTGGGCAAGTGGGATCGGGTTCGGTGTGAAAGGGCTATACTTCCCTCACCGGTCCTTTGTCCAATTATGGGATGATGAATACACGGCAGCATTAGACCAAGAAGAAATCTATCGACCCCCAACCTCCACTCCAGATATAGACACAGACATTCTAAGAGAATTAGAAGAGGAAACAGGCACTATATCGCGAGAGAGTTGGTGGTCTCAGACCCTTAATTATCTTTATCACATTGGGGGATTGATTTTTGCAGCCGCATTATTCTTCGTCTTCTGCTCTCTTTTGCGACAATTTTCCCCTATGGGTTGTCTTCAATCCAGCCTGTTGTTATTCCAATGCGGACGCTTCAGGTCGGTGGGCTCTCTCTATGGGAGCAGCAACCGCAAAATCCGTCTCTTCAGTCGTCTCTCACGATTACAGAGGGAGAGCCGGCTGCCCCGATAATTTTGCTCGTTACTTCCCTCCCCTCCATTGCTTTTTGACTACGTTATTATAATATGTTCATTCGTGGTATCTGCGTGAGTAAACACCGCTATGACCGCACTATGTAACAACGGGCACAAATATAAAATATCACCATAAGCAAGTGGGGCGTTTGTGCATTGTACTTCAGTATAACTTGCCCAACATAATGATACAGTATATATATCTAACAGTAGCCGTAGCCACAGGCGCAAGTTCATCGGACCTTCAAAATGAAACACGACTATTAGATTTCAGTAGTAGTTAGTTCTACTGCCAGCAGCAGATTGCAATTTCAATCCGTGATTGAATAATTCCAGGTAGCAGGTATACGCGATATAGAAGTAGCAGGTAGCTTTGATGAAACTCTTGCAATTATAGAGCAACATCCAGATATAGAGTCGACGTGGGTTATAGGTGGAGGTGGAATTTATAAGGTAACCTACTAATTAAAAAAATATTTTCAGCACACTTGCCCAAAAAATGCATTAACAAAACCCTTATGCATGGTTCGAAATTATTTTTTTTTTAGTCAAATACTGACCACTGCAACGCAGATTTAATGTCATATTGACAAGAAATGTGGCTCAAATGAAGCAATCGGTAAGAAAATACAACATTTATTTGCGTCATAACTATTTAAGGCTCCTTGTTATGTAATATAAAGTCAGTTATATTTAACCATATAGCGCAGTGGTTAGTGACTGTGACTACTTAGCTACAAGGTCGAATCCCGGTTGGTCTATACGTTCCTATGATGAATTAATGTAGGTATTTTATATTTTATTTTGTATCCTAGTCACGACGTGGACGATTTATATTCTCATTCTATTAAATATATCTTTGCCTCGCTATAGTACAATATTATTTAAAAAAATATAGAAAAGAGAGAAAGACACTTATTAGCCCTATCACTAGGCGTTGCGTAGAGACGTCGGATCATTGCATGCTTCTACCGCACCGATTACGAGAAGTGTTCCGGAAGACCGGTCTTTTCTTGGAAGGGGGCTTCCTAATTCTCCCTAGAGATGTATCCGATGAACACCTCATAGGGAATTTCTCGTCTCCCTTACCCCCTTGCTCCGCGGGTTCAGTGATCAAAGAGGTGTCCCCGCTAGATTTCGTGTCCACAAGCAATCTGCGAGCACTAGAACTTAGCCATCAAGCTGAATGCTCTGCCGTGTTAGGGAAGATTAAAAGGAGAGAAGTGGTTAAGAAGAGTGATTTGATATACTTGAGTCCAATACTCGGAGGACATGGATTAATCTTTAGAATAGAAAATAATTCGTTAGTCCCGTATGTGGGACACATGGAAATTGTATCTAGAATCTGTGTCGTGTAACAGTTCCAGAACATGTACGGTGTTATTCAACAAGCCAGGGTGGGAGGGCAACTTCACACTCAACACCACTCTGTGTCGCAAACCTAGCACTCTACTACATCTCCAGGGGGTCAGATGCGTCTGGGCAAGTGGGATCGGGTTCGGTGTGAAAGGGCTATACTTCCCTCACCGGTCCTTTGTCCAATTATGGGATGATGAATACACGGCAGCATTAGACCAAGAAGAAATCTATCGACCCCCAACCTCCACTCCAGATATAGACACAGACATTCTAAGAGAATTAGAAGAGGAAACAGGCACTATATCGCGAGAGAGTTGGTGGTCTCAGACCCTTAATTATCTTTATCACATTGGGGGATTGATTTTTGCAGCCGCATTATTCTTCGTCTTCTGCTCTCTTTTGCGACAATTTTCCCCTATGGGTTGTCTTCAATCCAGCCTGTTGTTATTCCAATGCGGACGCTTCAGGTCGGTGGGCTCTCTCTATGGGAGCAGCAACCGCAAAATCCGTCTCTTCAGTCGTCTCTCACGATTACAGAGGGAGAGCCGGCTGCCCCGATAATTTTGCTCGTTACTTCCCTCCCCTCCATTGCTTTTTGACTACGTTATTATAATATGTTCATTCGTGGTATCTGCGTGAGTAAACACCGCTATGACCGCACTATGTAACAACGGGCACAAATATAAAATATCACCATAAGCAAGTGGGGCGTTTGTGCATTGTACTTCAGTATAACTTGCCCAACATAATGATACAGTATATATATCTAACAGTAGCCGTAGCCACAGGCGCAAGTTCATCGGACCTTCAAAATGAAACACGACTATTAGATTTCAGTAGTAGTTAGTTCTACTGCCAGCAGCAGATTGCAATTTCAATCCGTGATTGAATAATTCCAGGTAGCAGGTATACGCGATATAGAAGTAGCAGGTAGCTTTGATGAAACTCTTGCAATTATAGAGGAACATCCAGATATAGAGTCGACGTGGGTTATAGGTGGAGGTGGAATTTATAAGGTAACCTACTAATTAAAAAAATATTTTCAGCACACTTGCCCAAAAAATGCATTAACAAAACCTGTATGCATGGTTCGAAATTATTTTTTTTTAGTCAAATACTGACCACTGCAACGCAGATTTAATGTCATATTGACAAGAAATGTGGCTCAAATGAAGCAATCGGTAAGAAAATACAACATTTATTTGCGTCATAACTATTTAAGGCTCCTTGTTATGTAATATAAAGTCAGTTATATTTAACCATATAGCGCAGTGGTTAGTGACTGTGACTACTTAGCTACAAGGTCGAATCCCGGTTGGTCTATACGTTCCTATGATGAATTAATGTAGGTATTTTATATTTTATTTTGTATCCTAGTCACGACGTGGACGATTTATATTCTCATTCTATTAAATATATCTTTGCCTCGCTATAGTACAATATTATCTTAAAAAATATAGAAAAGAGAGAAAGACACTTATTAGCCCCATCACTAGGCGTTGCGTAGAGACGTCGGATCATTGCATGCTTCTACCGCACCGATTACGGGAAGTGTTCCGGAAGACCGGTCTTTTCTTGGAAGGGGGCTTTCCTAATTCTCCCTAGAGATGTATCCGATGAACACCTCATAGGGAATTTCTCGTCTCCCTTACCCCCTTGCTCCGCGGGTTCAATGATCAAAGAGGTGTCCCCGCTAGATTTTGTGTCCATAAGCAATCTGCGAGCACTAGAACTTAGCCATCAAGCTGAATGCTCTGCCGTGTTAGGGAAGATTAAAAGGAGAGAAGTGGTTAAGAAGAGTGATTTGATATACTTGAGTCCAATACTCGGAGGACATGGATTAATCTTTAGAATAGAAAATAATTCGTTAGTCCCGTATGTGGGACACATGGAAATTGTATCTAGAATCTATGTGTCGTGTAACAGTTCCAGAACATGTACGGTGTTATTCAACAAGCCAGGGTGGGAGGGCAACTTCACACTCAACACCACTCTGTGTCGCAAACTTAGCACTCTACTACATCTCCAGGGGGTCAGATGCGTCTGGGCAAGTGGGATCGGGTTCGGTGTGAAAGGGCTATACTTCCCTCACCGGTCCTTTGTCCAATTATGGGATGATGAATACACGGCAGCATTAGACCAAGAAGAAATCTATCGACCCCCAACCTCCACTCCAGATATAGACACAGACATTCTAAGAGAATTAGAAGAGGAAACAGGCACTATATCGCGAGAGAGTTGGTGGTCTCAGACCCTTAATTATCTTTATCACATTGGGGGATTGATTTTTGCAGCCGCATTATTCTTCGTCTTCTGCTCTCTTTTGCGACAATTTTCCCCTATGGGTTGTCTTCAATCCAGCCTGTTGTTATTCCAATGCGGACGCTTCAGGTCGGTGGGCTCTCTCTATGGGAGCAGCAACCGCAAAATCCGTCTCTTCAGTCGTCTCTCACGATTACAGAGGGAGAGCCGGCTGCCCCGATAATTTTGCTCGTTACTTCCCTCCCCTCCATTGCTTTTTGACTACGTTATTATAATATGTTCATTCGTGGTATCTGCGTGAGTAAACACCGCTATGACCGCACTATGTAACAACGGACACAAATATAAAATATCACCATAAGCAAGTGGGGCGTTTGTCCATTGTACTTCAGTATAACTTGCCCAACATAATGATACAGTATATATATCTAACAGTAGCCGTAGCCACAGGCGCAAGTTCATCGGACCTTCAAAATGAAACACGACTATTAGATTTCAGTAGTAGTTAGTTCTACTGCCAGCAGCAGATTGCAATTTCAATCCGCGATTGAATAATTCCAGGTAGCAGGTATACGCGATATAGAAGTAGCAGGTAGCTTTGATGAAACTCTTGCAATTATAGAGCAACATCCAGATATAGAGTCGACGTGGGTGATAGGTGGAGGTGTAATTTATAAGGTAACCTACTAATTAAAAAAATATTTTCAGCACACTTGCCCAAAAAATGCATTAACAAAACCTGTATGCATGGTTCGAAATTATTTTTTTTTTAGTCAAATACTGACCACTGCAACGCAGATTTAATATCATATTGACAAGAAATGTGGCTCAAATGAAGCAATCGGTAAGAAAATACAACATTTATTTGCGTCATAACTATTTAAGGCTCCTTGTTATGTAATATAAAGTCAGTTATATTTAACCATATAGCGCAGTGGTTAGTGACTGTGACTACTTAGCTACAAGGTCGAATCCCGGTTGGTCTATACGTTCCTATGATGAATTAATGTAGGTATTTTATATTTTATTTTGTATCCTAGTCACGACGTGGACGATTTATATTCTCATTCTATTAAATATATCTTTGCCTCGCTATAGTACAATATTATTTTAAAAAATATAGAAAAGAGAGAAAGACACTTATTAGCCCTATCACTAGGCGTTGCGTAGAGACGTCGGATCATTGCATGCTTCTACCGCACCGATTACGAGAAGTGTTCCGGAAGACCGGTCTTTTCTTGGAAGGGGGCTTCCTAATTCTCCCTAGAGATGTATCCGATGAACACCTCATAGGGAATTTCTCGTCTCCCTTACCCCCTTGCTCCGCGGGTTCAGTGATCAAAGAGGTGTCCCCGCTAGATTTCGTGTCCACAAGCAATCTGCGAGCACTAGAACTTAGCCATCAAGCTGAATGCTCTGCCGTGTTAGGGAAGATTAAAAGGAGAGAAGTGGTTAAGAAGAGTGATTTGATATACTTGAGTCCAATACTCGGAGGACATGGATTAATCTTTAGAATAGAAAATAATTCGTTAGTCCCGTATGTGGGACACATGGAAATTGTATCTAGAATCTATGTGTCGTGTAACAGTTCCAGAACATGTACGGTGTTATTCAACAAGCCAGGGTGGGAGGGCAACTTCACACTCAACACCACTCTGTGTCGCAAACCTAGCACTCTACTACATCTCCAGGGGGTCAGATACGTCTGGGCAAGTGGGATCGGGTTCGGTGTGAAAGGGCTATACTTCCCTCACCGGTCCTTTGTCCAATTATGGGATGATGAATACACGGCAGCATTAGACCAAGAAGAAATCTATCGACCCCCAACCTCCACTCCAGATATAGACACAGACATTCTAAGAGAATTAGAAGAGGAAACAGGCACTATATCGCGAGAGAGTTGGTGGTCTCAGACCCTTAATTATCTTTATCACATTGGGGGATTGATTTTTGCAGCCGCATTATTCTTCGTCTTCTGCTCTCTTTTGCGACAATTTTCCCCTATGGGTTGTCTTCAATCCAGCCTGTTGTTATTCCAATGCGGACGCTTCAGGTCGGTGGGCTCTCTCTATGGGAGCAGCAACCGCAAAATCCGTCTCTTCAGTCGTCTCTCACGATTACAGAGGGAGAGCCGGCTGCCCCGATAATTTTGCTCGTTACTTCCCTCCCCTCCATTGCTTTTTGACTACGTTATTATAATATGTTCATTCGTGGTATCTGCGTGAGTAAACACCGCTATGACCGCACTATGTAACAACGGGCACAAATATAAAATATCACCATAAGCAAGTGGGGCGTTTGTGCATTGTACTTCAGTATAACTTGCCCAACATAATGATACAGTATATATATCTAACAGTAGCCGTAGCCACAGGCGCAAGTTCATCGGACCTTCAAAATGAAACACGACTATTAGATTTCAGTAGTAGTTAGTTCTACTGCCAGCAGCAGATTGCAATTTCAATCCGTGATTGAATAATTCCAGGTAGCAGGTATACGCGATATAGAAGTAGCAGGTAGCTTTGATGAAACTCTTGCAATTATAGAGGAACATCCAGATATAGAGTCGACGTGGGTGATAGGTGGAGGTGGAATTTATAAGGTAACCTACTAATTAAAAAAATATTTTCAGCACACTTGCCCAAAAAATGCATTAACAAAACCTGTATGCATGGTTCGAAATTTTTTTTTTTTAGTCAAATACTGACCACTGCAACGCAGATTTAATGTTATATTGACAAGAAATGTGGCTCAAATGAAGCAATCGGTAAGAAAATACAACATTTATTTGCGTCATAACTATTTAAGGCTCCTTGTTATGTAATATAAAGTCAGTTATATTTAACCATATAGCGCAGTGGTTAGTGACTGTGACTACTTAGCTACAAGGTCGAATCCCGGTTGGTCTATACGTTCCTATGATGAATTAATGTAGGTATTTTATATTTTATTTTGTATCCTAGTCACGACGTGGACGATTTATATTCTCATTCTATTAAATATATCTTTGCCTCGCTATAGTACCATATTATTTTAAAAAATATAGAAAAGAGAGAAAGACACTTATTAGCCCCATCACTAGGCGTTGCGTAGAGACGTCGGATCATTGCATGCTTCTACCGCACCGATTACGGGAAGTGTTCCGGAAGACCGGTCTTTTCTTGGAAGGGGGCTTCCTAATTCTCCCTAGAGATGTATCCGATGAACACCTCATAGGGAATTTCTCGTCTCCCTTACCCCCTTGCTCCGCGGGTTCAGTGATCAAAGAGGTGTCCCCGCTAGATTTCGTGTCCACAAGCAATCTGCGAGCACTAGAACTTAGCCATCAAGCTGAATGCTCTGCCGTGTTAGGGAAGATTAAAAGGAGAGAAGTGGTTAAGAAGAGTGATTTGATATACTTGAGTCCAATACTCGGAGGACATGGATTAATCTTTAGAATAGAAAATAATTCGTTAGTCCCGTATGTGGGACACATGGAAATTGTATCTAGAATCTATGTGTCGTGTAACAGTTCCAGAACATGTACGGTGTTATTCAACAAGCCAGGGTGGGAGGGCAACTTCACACTCAACACCACTCTGTGTCGCAAACCTAGCACTCTACTACATCTCCAGGGGGTCAGATGCGTCTGGGCAAGTGGGATCGGGTTCGGTTTGAAAGGGCTATACTTCCCTCACCGGTCCTTTGTCCAATTATGAGATGATGAATACACGGCAGCATTAGACCAAGAAGAAATCTATCGACCCCCAACCTCCACTCCAGATATAGACACAGACATTCTAAGAGAATTAGAAGAGGAAACAGGCACTATATCGCGAGAGAGTTGGTGGTCTCAGACCCTTAATTATCTTTATCACATTGGGGGATTGATTTTTGCAGCCGCATTATTCTTCGTCTTCTGCTCTCTTTTGCGACAATTTTCCCCTATGGGTTGTCTTCAATCCAGCCTGTTGTTATTCCAATGCGGACGCTTCAGGTCGGTGGGCTCTCTCTATGGGAGCAGCAACCGCAAAATCCGTCTCTTCAGTCGTCTCTCACGATTACAGAGGGAGAGCCGGCTGCCCCGATAATTTTGCTCGTTACTTCCCTCCCCTCCATTGCTTTTTGACTACGTTATTATAATATGTTCATTCGTGGTATCTGCGTGAGTAAACACCGCTATGACCGCACTATGTAACAACGGGCACAAATATAAAATATCACCATAAGCAAGTGGGGCGTTTGTCCATTGTACTTCAGTATAACTTGCCCAACATAATGATACAGTATATAAAGGGTGTCCAGCGGGAATTTTTCAACTTTAAATAAACGTTACTCATTTGTTAGCGGGGTTAGGGCTGCGGAGGGGGTGACGTTAGAAGCGACGTTTCTGCGGATTTGTCAGTCGCCATGAGTCATTGGTCGGGCGCGCACCGCGCGTATGCGGTGGAACAATATTTGTTGAACGGCAATTCGCCTATTCGAGCGCGTCGTGCTTTTTGTTTGCATTACAACATTCGGCGATTAAGCGATGGTCCGAGTACGCAGCTTATCAGAACGTGGGTGCAAAGATTTCGAGAAGAAGGGACAATGATCAATAGGCCGCCACCAGGACCGTCTACGTCGGCAGCAACACCAGAACGAGTGGCACAGGTGCGTCAAGAAATTCTTAGAAATCCAAGGAAATCAGTAAGAAAGATTGCCGCCTCTACAGGCATTAAGAAGTCAACTGTGCATACGATTTTGAAAAAAAAACTAAAGCTTCATCCCTATAAAATGCAAATTGTCCAAAAATTGAATGAGAACGATTATGGTTCAAGAGAAAGGTACGCCAGAACGGCTTTGCAACGATTTCGAACCCCCAGAACACTTGGAAACATATTGTTCAGCGATGAGGCACATTTTCACATCGGGGGTTACGTAAACAAGCAAAATATGCGTTACTGGAATCCCAACAACCCAAGAGAACGTCATCAGAAAAGTTTGCACTGCCCGAAAACCACAGTATGGTGCGCCATCTCAGCTCAAGGAATAATCGGACCGTATTTTTTTAATCAGGGGGAAACTGTGGATACCTCTGTATACTGCCGCATGATTGATGAGTTTTTAGTGCCGCAATTGCAAGTTTTTCCAGGACGCAACAATAGGACACATTTCCAGCAAGATGGGGCAACCCCGCACACTTCCAGGGTGTCCATGTCGAAGTTAAGGGACATTTTCCCTGGAAAATTAATAAGCAAGTACGGAGACATAGCCTGGCCACCACGATCGCCTGACTTGACGCCCTGTGATTTTTTCTTGTGGGGATACCTCAAGTCCAAAGTTTACTGTAATAATCCCCGCACCATATCTGCCCTACAAGAAAATATCCGGCGTGAAATTGATGCAATCCCCCAAGCACTGTGTTCGCGCGTATTCGCCAATATGAGGGTTCGCTTACAAGAGTGTGTTACGCGAAATGGACGTCACTTGGAGGACATTATTTTTAAAAAATAAAATCCGCAGAAACGTGCTTTGTTTTAAAAATATAATAAATATTTTGAGTTTAATAATATGTTTTTTATTTAAGTTTAAAAAACAAAATTTTCCGCTGGACACCCTTTATATCTAACAGTAGCCGTAGCCACAGGCGCAAGTTCATCGGACCTTCAAAATGAAACACGACTATTAGATTTCAGTAGTAGTTAGTTCTACTGCCAGCAGCAGATTGCAATTTCAATCCGCGATTGAATAATTCCAGGTAGCAGGTATACGCGATATAGAAGTAGCAGGTAGCTTTGATGAAACTCTTGCAATTATAGAGCAACATCCAGATATAGAGTCGACGTGGGTGATAGGTGGAGGTGGAATTTATAAGGTAACCTACTAATTAAAAAAATATTTTCAGCACACTTGCCCAAAAAATGCATTAACAAAACCTGTATGCATGGTTCGAAATTATTTTTTTTTTTAGTCAAATACTGACCACTGCAACGCAGATTTAATATCATATTGACAAGAAATGTGGCTCAAATGAAGCAATCGGTAAGAAAATACAACATTTATTTGCGTCATAACTATTTAAGGCTCCTTGTTATGTAATATAAAATCAGTTATATTTAACCATATAGCGCAGTGGTTAGTGACTGTGACTACTTAGCTACAAGGTCGAATCCCGGTTGGTCTATACGTTCCTATGATGAATTAATGTAGGTATTTTATATTTTATTTTGTATCCTAGTCACGACGTGGACGATTTATATTCTCATTCTATTAAATATATCTTTGCCTCGCTATAGTACAATATTATTTTAAAAAATATAGAAAAGAGAGAAAGACACTTATTAGCCCTATCACTAGGCGTTGCGTAGAGACGTCGGATCATTGCATGCTTCTACCGCACCGATTACGAGAAGTGTTCCGGAAGACCGGTCTTTTCTTGGAAGGGGGCTTCCTAATTCTCCCTAGAGATGTATCCGATGAACACCTCATAGGGAATTTCTCGTCTCCCTTACCCCCTTGCTCCGCGGGTTCAGTGATCAAAGAGGTGTCCCCGCTAGATTTCGTGTCCACAAGCAATCTGCGAGCACTAGAACTTAGCCATCAAGCTGAATGCTCTGCCGTGTTAGGGAAGATTAAAAGGAGAGAAGTGGTTAAGAAGAGTGATTTGATATACTTGAGTCCAATACTCGGAGGACATGGATTAATCTTTAGAATAGAAAATAATTCGTTAGTCCCGTATGTGGGACACATGGAAATTGTATCTAGAATCTATGTGTCGTGTAACAGTTCCAGAACATGTACGGTGTTATTCAACAAGCCAGGGTGGGAGGGCAACTTCACACTCAACACCACTCTGTGTCGCAAACCTAGCACTCTACTACATCTCCAGGGGCTCAGATGCGTCTGGGCAAGTGGGATCGGGTTCGGTGTGAAAGGGCTATACTTCCCTCACCGGTCCTTTGTCCAATTATGGGATGATGAATACACGGCAGCATTAGACCAAGAAGAAATCTATCGACCCCCAACCTCCACTCCAGATATAGACACAGACATTCTAAGAGAATTAGAAGAGGAAACAGGCACTATATCGCGAGAGAGTTGGTGGTCTCAGACCCTTAATTATCTTTATCACATTGGGGGATTGATTTTTGCAGCCGCATTATTCTTCGTCTTCTGCTCTCTTTTGCGACAATTTTCCCCTATGGGTTGTCTTCAATCCAGCCTGTTGTTATTCCAATGCGGACGCTTCAGGTCGGTGGGCTCTCTCTATGGGAGCAGCAACCGCAAAATCCGTCTCTTCAGTCGTCTCTCACGATTACAGAGGGAGAGCCGGCTGCCCCGATAATTTTGCTCGTTACTTCCCTCCCCTCCATTGCTTTTTGACTACGTTATTATAATATGTTCATTCGTGGTATCTTCGTGAGTAAACACCGCTATGACCGCACTATGTAACAACGGGCACAAATATAAAATATCACCATAAGCAAGTGGGGCGTTTGTGCATTGTACTTCAGTATAACTTGCCCAACATAATGATACAGTATATATATCTAACAGTAGCCGTAGCCACAGGCGCAAGTTCATCGGACCTTCAAAATGAAACACGACTATTAGATTTCAGTAGTAGTTAGTTCTACTGCCAGCAGCAGATTGCAATTTCAATCCGTGATTGAATAATTCCAGGTAGCAGGTATACGCGATATAGAAGTAGCAGGTAGCTTTGATGAAACTCTTGCAATTATAGAGCAACATCCAGATATAGAGTCGACGTGGGTTATAGGTGGAGGTGGAATTTATAAGGTAACCTACTAATTAAAAAAATATTTTCAGCACACTTGCCCAAAAAATGCATTAACAAAACCCTTATGCATGGTTCGAAATTATTTTTTTTTTAGTCAAATACTGACCACTGCAACGCAGATTTAATGTCATATTGACAAGAAATGTGGCTCAAATGAAGCAATCGGTAAGAAAATACAACATTTATTTGCGTCATAACTATTTAAGGCTCCTTGTTATGTAATATAAAGTCAGTTATATTTAACCATATAGCGCAGTGGTTAGTGACTGTGACTACTTAGCTACAAGGTCGAATCCCGGTTGGTCTATACGTTCCTATGATGAATTAATGTAGGTATTTTATATTTTATTTTGTATCCTAGTCACGACGTGGACGATTTATATTCTCATTCTATTAAATATATCTTTGCCTCGCTATAGTACAATATTATTTAAAAAAATATAGAAAAGAGAGAAAGACACTTATTAGCCCCATCACTAGGCGTTGCGTAGAGACGTCGGATCATTGCATGCTTCTACCGCACCGATTACGGGAAGTGTTCCGGAAGACCGGTCTTTTCTTGGAAGGGGGCTTCCTAATTCTCCCTAGAGATGTATCCGATGAACACCTCATAGGGAATTTCTAGTCTCCCTTACCACCTTGCTCCGCGGGTTCAGTGATCAAAGAGGTGTCCTCGCTAGATTTTGTGTCCACAAGCAATCTGCGAGCACTAGAACTTAGCCATCAAGCTGAATGCTCTGCCGTGTTAGGGAAGATTAAAAGGAGAGAAGTGTTTAAGAAGAGTGATTTGATATACTTGAGTCCAATACTCGGAGGACATGGATTAATCTTTAGAATAGAAAATAATTCGTTAGTCCCGTATGTGGGACACATGGAAATTGTATCTAGAATCTATGTGTCGTGTAACAGTTCCAGAACATGTACGGTGTTATTCAACAAGCCAGGGTGGGAGGGCAACTTCACACTCAACACCACTCTGTGTCGCAAACCTAGCACTCTACTACATCTCCAGGGGGTCAGATGCGTCTGGGCAAGTGGGATCGGGTTCGGTGTGAAAGGGCTATACTTCCCTCACCGGTCCTTTGTCCAATTATGGGATGATGAATACACGGCAGCATTAGACCAAGAAGAAATCTATCGACCCCCAACCTCCACTCCAGATATAGACACAGACATTCTAAGAGAATTAGAAGAGGAAACAGGCACTATATCGCGAGAGAGTTGGTGGTCTCAGACCCTTAATTATCTTTATCACATTGGGGGATTGATTTTTGCAGCCGCATTATTCTTCGTCTTCTGCTCTCTTTTGCGACAATTTTCCCCTATGGGTTGTCTTCAATCCAGCCTGTTGTTATTCCAATGCGGACGCTTCAGGTCGGTGGGCTCTCTCTATGGGAGCAGCAACCGCAAAATCCGTCTCTTCAGTCGTCTCTCACGATTACAGAGGGAGAGCCGGCTGCCCCGATAATTTTGCTCGTTACTTCCCTCCCCTCCATTGCTTTTTGACTACGTTATTATAATATGTTCATTCGTGGTATCTGCGTGAGTAAACACCGCTATGACCGCACTATGTAACAACGGGCACAAATATAAAATATCACCATAAGCAAGTGGGGCGTTTGTGCATTGTACTTCAGTATAACTTGCCCAACATAATGATACAGTATATATATCTAACAGTAGCCGTAGCCACAGGCGCAAGTTCATCGGACCTTCAAAATGAAACACGACTATTAGATTTCAGTAGTAGTTAGTTCTACTGCCAGCAGCAGATTGCAATTTCAATCCGTGATTGAATAATTCCAGGTAGCAGGTATACGCGATATAGAAGTAGCAGGTAGCTTTGATGAAACTCTTGCAATTATAGAGGAACATCCAGATATAGAGTCGACGTGGGTTATAGGTGGAGGTGGAATTTATAAGGTAACCTACTAATTAAAAAAATATTTTCAGCACACTTGCCCAAAAAATGCATTAACAAAACCTGTATGCATGGTTCGAAATTATTTTTTTTTAGTCAAATACTGACCACTGCAACGCAGATTTAATGTCATATTGACAAGAAATGTGGCTCAAATGAAGCAATCGGTAAGAAAATACAACATTTATTTGCGTCATAACTATTTAAGGCTCCTTGTTATGTAATATAAAGTCAGTTATATTTAACCATATAGCGCAGTGGTTAGTGACTGTGACTACTTAGCTACAAGGTCGAATCCCGGTTGGTCTATACGTTCCTATGATGAATTAATGTAGGTATTTTATATTTTATTTTGTATCCTAGTCACGACGTGGACGATTTATATTCTCATTCTATTAAATATATCTTTGCCTCGCTATAGTACAATATTATTTTAAAAAATATAGAAAAGAGAGAAAGACACTTATTAGCCCCATCACCAGGCGTTGCGTAGAGACGTCGGATCATTGCATGCTTCTACCGCACCGATTACGGGAAGTGTTCCGGAAGACCGGTCTTTTCTTGGAAGGGGGCTTCCTAATTCTCCCTAGAGATGTATCCGATGAACACCTCATAGGGAATTTCTAGTCTCCCTTACCACCTTGCTCCGCGGGTTCAGTGATCAAAGAGGTGTCCCCGCTAGATTTTGTGTCCACAAGCAATCTGCGAGCACTAGAACTTAGCCATCAAGCTGAATGCTCTGCCGTGTTAGGGAAGATTAAAAGGAGAGAAGTGTTTAAGAAGAGTGATTTGATATACTTGAGTCCAATACTCGGAGGACATGGATTAATCTTTAGAATAGAAAATAATTCGTTAGTCCCGTATGTGGGACACATGGAAATTGTATCTAGAATCTATGTGTCGTGTAACAGTTCCAGAACATGTACGGTGTTATTCAACAAGCCAGGGTGGGAGGGCAACTTCACACTCAACACCACTCTGTGTCGCAAACCTAGCACTCTACTACATCTCCAGGGGGTCAGATGCGTCTGGGCAAGTGGGATCGGGTTCGGTGTGAAAGGGCTATACTTCCCTCACCGGTCCTTTGTCCAATTATGGGATGATGAATACACGGCAGCATTAGACCAAGAAGAAATCTATCGACCCCCAACCTCCACTCCAGATATAGACACAGACATTCTAAGAGAATTAGAAGAGGAAACAGGCACTATATCGCGAGAGAGTTGGTGGTCTCAGACCCTTAATTATCTTTATCACATTGGGGGATTGATTTTTGCAGCCGCATTATTCTTCGTCTTCTGCTCTCTTTTGCGACAATTTTCCCCTATGGGTTGTCTTCAATCCAGCCTGTTGTTATTCCAATGCGGACGCTTCAGGTCGGTGGGCTCTCTCTATGGGAGCAGCAACCGCAAAATCCGTCTCTTCAGTCGTCTCTCACGATTACAGAGGGAGAGCCGGCTGCCCCGATAATTTTGCTCGTTACTTCCCTCCCCTCCATTGCTTTTTGACTACGTTATTATAATATGTTCATTCGTGGTATCTTCGTGAGTAAACACCGCTATGACCGCACTATGTAACAACGGGCACAAATATAAAATATCACCATAAGCAAGTGGGGCGTTTGTGCATTGTACTTCAGTATAACTTGCCCAACATAATGATACAGTATATATATCTAACAGTAGCCGTAGCCACAGGCGCAAGTTCATCGGACCTTCAAAATGAAACACGACTATTAGATTTCAGTAGTAGTTAGTTCTACTGCCAGCAGCAGATTGCAATTTCAATCCGCGATTGAATAATTCCAGGTAGCAGGTATACGCGATATAGAAGTAGCAGGTAGCTTTGATGAAACTCTTGCAATTATAGAGCAACATCCAGATATAGAGTCGACGTGGGTGATAGGTGGAGGTGGAATTTATAAGGTAACCTACTAATTAAAAAAATATTTTCAGCACACTTGCCCAAAAAATGCATTAACAAAACCCTTATGCATGGTTCGAAATTATTTTTTTTTTAGTCAAATACTGACCACTGCAACGCAGATTTAATGTCATATTGACAAGAAATGTGGCTCAAATGAAGCAATCGGTAAGAAAATACAACATTTAATTGCGTCATAACTATTTAAGGCTCCTTGTTATGTAATATAAAGTCAGTTATATTTAACCATATAGCGCAGTGGTTAGTGACTGTGACTACTTAGCTACAAGGTCGAATCCCGGTTGGTCTATACGTTCCTATGATGAATTAATGTAGGTATTTTATATTTTATTTTGTATCCTAGTCACGACGTGGACGATTTATATTCTCATTCTATTAAATATATCTTTGCCTCGCTATAGTACAATATTATTTAAAAAAATATAGAAAAGAGAGAAAGACACTTATTAGCCCTATCACTAGGCGTTGCGTAGAGACGTCGGATCATTGCATGCTTCTACCGCACCGATTACGAGAAGTGTTCCGGAAGACCGGTCTTTTCTTGGAAGGGGGCTTCCTAATTCTCCCTAGAGATGTATCCGATGAACACCTCATAGGGAATTTCTCGTCTCCCTTACCCCCTTGCTCCGCGGGTTCAGTGATCAAAGAGGTGTCCCCGCTAGATTTCGTGTCCACAAGCAATCTGCGAGCACTAGAACTTAGCCATCAAGCTGAATGCTCTGCCGTGTTAGGGAAGATTAAAAGGAGAGAAGTGGTTAAGAAGAGTGATTTGATATACTTGAGTCCAATACTCGGAGGACATGGATTAATCTTTAGAATAGAAAATAATTCGTTAGTCCCGTATGTGGGACACATGGAAATTGTATCTAGAATCTATGTGTCGTGTAACAGTTCCAGAACATGTACGGTGTTATTCAACAAGCCAGGGTGGGAGGGCAACTTCACACTCAACACCACTCTGTGTCGCAAACCTAGCACTCTACTACATCTCCAGGGGGTCAGATGCGTCTGGGCAAGTGGGATCGGGTTCGGTGTGAAAGGGCTATACTTCCCTCACCGGTCCTTTGTCCAATTATGGGATGATGAATACACGGCAGCATTAGACCAAGAAGAAATCTATCGACCCCCAACCTCCACTCCAGATATAGACACAGACATTCTAAGTGAATTAGAAGAGGAAACAGGCACTATATCGCGAGAGAGTTGGTGGTCTCAGACCCTTAATTATCTTTATCACATTGGGGGATTGATTTTTGCAGCCGCATTATTCTTCGTCTTCTGCTCTCTTTTGCGACAATTTTCCCCTATGGGTTGTCTTCAATCCAGCCTGTTGTTATTCCAATGCGGACGCTTCAGGTCGGTGGGCTCTCTCTATGGGAGCAGCAACCGCAAAATCCGTCTCTTCAGTCGTCTCTCACGATTACAGAGGGAGAGCCGGCTGCCCCGATAATTTTGCTCGTTACTTCCCTCCCCTCCATTGCTTTTTGACTACGTTATTATAATATGTTCATTCGTGGTATCTTCGTGAGTAAACACCGCTATGACCGCACTATGTAACAACGGGCACAAATATAAAATATCACCATAAGCAAGTGGGGCGTTTGTGCATTGTACTTCAGTATAACTTGCCCAACATAATGATACAGTATATATATCTAACAGTAGCCGTAGCCACAGGCGCAAGTTCATCGGACCTTCAAAATGAAACACGACTATTAGATTTCAGTAGTAGTTAGTTCTACTGCCAGCAGCAGATTGCAATTTCAATCCGTGATTGAATAATTCCAGGTAGCAGGTATACGCGATATAGAAGTAGCAGGTAGCTTTGATGAAACTCTTGC
This sequence comes from Leptidea sinapis, assembly GCF_905404315.1. Lineage (NCBI taxonomy): Eukaryota > Metazoa > Arthropoda > Insecta > Lepidoptera > Pieridae > Leptidea > Leptidea sinapis. The sequence continues at coordinate 3,923,087 of NC_066293.1, forward strand.
AATTATAGAGCAACATCCAGATATAGAGTCGACGTGGGTTATAGGTGGAGGTGGAATTTATAAGGTAACCTACTAATTAAAAAAATATTTTCAGCACACTTGCCCAAAAAATGCATTAACAAAACCCTTATGCATGGTTCGAAATTATTTTTTTTTTAGTCAAATACTGACCACTGCAACGCAGATTTAATGTCATATTGACAAGAAATGTGGCTCAAATGAAGCAATCGGTAAGAAAATACAACATTTATTTGCGTCATAACTATTTAAGGCTCCTTGTTATGTAATATAAAGTCAGTTATATTTAACCATATAGCGCAGTGGTTAGTGACTGTGACTACTTAGCTACAAGGTCGAATCCCGGTTGGTCTATACGTTCCTATGATGAATTAATGTAGGTATTTTATATTTTATTTTGTATCCTAGTCACGACGTGGACGATTTATATTCTCATTCTATTAAATATATCTTTGCCTCGCTATAGTACAATATTATTTAAAAAAATATAGAAAAGAGAGAAAGACACTTATTAGCCCTATCACTAGGCGTTGCGTAGAGACGTCGGATCATTGCATGCTTCTACCGCACCGATTACGAGAAGTGTTCCGGAAGACCGGTCTTTTCTTGGAAGGGGGCTTCCTAATTCTCCCTAGAGATGTATCCGATGAACACCTCATAGGGAATTTCTCGTCTCCCTTACCCCCTTGCTCCGCGGGTTCAGTGATCAAAGAGGTGTCCCCGCTAGATTTCGTGTCCACAAGCAATCTGCGAGCACTAGAACTTAGCCATCAAGCTGAATGCTCTGCCGTGTTAGGGAAGATTAAAAGGAGAGAAGTGGTTAAGAAGAGTGATTTGATATACTTGAGTCCAATACTCGGAGGACATGGATTAATCTTTAGAATAGAAAATAATTCGTTAGTCCCGTATGTGGGACACATGGAAATTGTATCTAGAATCTATGTGTCGTGTAACAGTTCCAGAACATGTACGGTGTTATTCAACAAGCCAGGGTGGGAGGGCAACTTCACACTCAACACCACTCTGTGTCGCAAACCTAGCACTCTACTACATCTCCAGGGGGTCAGATGCGTCTGGGCAAGTGGGATCGGGTTCGGTGTGAAAGGGCTATACTTCCCTCACCGGTCCTTTGTCCAATTATGGGATGATGAATACACGGCAGCATTAGACCAAGAAGAAATCTATCGACCCCCAACCTCCACTCCAGATATAGACACAGACATTCTAAGAGAATTAGAAGAGGAAACAGGCACTATATCGCGAGAGAGTTGGTGGTCTCAGACCCTTAATTATCTTTATCACATTGGGGGATTGATTTTTGCAGCCGCATTATTCTTCGTCTTCTGCTCTCTTTTGCGACAATTTTCCCCTATGGGTTGTCTTCAATCCAGCCTGTTGTTATTCCAATGCGGACGCTTCAGGTCGGTGGGCTCTCTCTATGGGAGCAGCAACCGCAAAATCCGTCTCTTCAGTCGTCTCTCACGATTACAGAGGGAGAGCCGGCTGCCCCGATAATTTTGCTCGTTACTTCCCTCCCCTCCATTGCTTTTTGACTACGTTATTATAATATGTTCATTCGTGGTATCTGCGTGAGTAAACACCGCTATGACCGCACTATGTAACAACGGGCACAAATATAAAATATCACCATAAGCAAGTGGGGCGTTTGTGCATTGTACTTCAGTATAACTTGCCCAACATAATGATACAGTATATATATCTAACAGTAGCCGTAGCCACAGGCGCAAGTTCATCGGACCTTCAAAATGAAACACGACTATTAGATTTCAGTAGTAGTTAGTTCTACTGCCAGCAGCAGATTGCAATTTCAATCCGTGATTGAATAATTCCAGGTAGCAGGTATACGCGATATAGAAGTAGCAGGTAGCTTTGATGAAACTCTTGCAATTATAGAGGAACATCCAGATATAGAGTCGACGTGGGTTATAGGTGGAGGTGGAATTTATAAGGTAACCTACTAATTAAAAAAATATTTTCAGCACACTTGCCCAAAAAATGCATTAACAAAACCTGTATGCATGGTTCGAAATTATTTTTTTTTAGTCAAATACTGACCACTGCAACGCAGATTTAATGTCATATTGACAAGAAATGTGGCTCAAATGAAGCAATCGGTAAGAAAATACAACATTTATTTGCGTCATAACTATTTAAGGCTCCTTGTTATGTAATATAAAGTCAGTTATATTTAACCATATAGCGCAGTGGTTAGTGACTGTGACTACTTAGCTACAAGGTCGAATCCCGGTTGGTCTATACGTTCCTATGATGAATTAATGTAGGTATTTTATATTTTATTTTGTATCCTAGTCACGACGTGGACGATTTATATTCTCATTCTATTAAATATATCTTTGCCTCGCTATAGTACAATATTATTTTAAAAAATATAGAAAAGAGAGAAAGACACTTATTAGCCCCATCACTAGGCGTTGCGTAGAGACGTCGGATCATTGCATGCTTCTACCGCACCGATTACGGGAAGTGTTCCGGAAGACCGGTCTTTTCTTGGAAGGGGGCTTCCTAATTCTCCCTAGAGATGTATCCGATGAACACCTCATAGGGAATTTCTAGTCTCCCTTACCACCTTGCTCCGCGGGTTCAGTGATCAAAGAGGTGTCCCCGCTAGATTTTGTGTCCACAAGCAATCTGCGAGCACTAGAACTTAGCCATCAAGCTGAATGCTCTGCCGTGTTAGGGAAGATTAAAAGGAGAGAAGTGTTTAAGAAGAGTGATTTGATATACTTGAGTCCAATACTCGGAGGACATGGATTAATCTTTAGAATAGAAAATAATTCGTTAGTCCCGTATGTGGGACACATGGAAATTGTATCTAGAATCTATGTGTCGTGTAACAGTTCCAGAACATGTACGGTGTTATTCAACAAGCCAGGGTGGGAGGGCAACTTCACACTCAACACCACTCTGTGTCGCAAACCTAGCACTCTACTACATCTCCAGGGGCTCAGATGCGTCTGGGCAAGTGGGATCGGGTTCGGTGTGAAAGGGCTATATTTCCCTCACCGGTCCTTTGTCCAATTATGGGATGATGAATACACGGCAGCATTAGACCAAGAAGAAATCTATCGACCCCCAACCTCCACTCCAGATATAGACACAGACATTCTAAGAGAATTAGAAGAGGAAACAGGCACTATATCGCGAGAGAGTTGGTGGTCTCAGACCCTTAATTATCTTTATCACATTGGGGGATTGATTTTTGCAGCCGCATTATTCTTCGTCTTCTGCTCTCTTTTGCGACAATTTTCCCCTATGGGTTGTCTTCAATCCAGCCTGTTGTTATTCCAATGCGGACGCTTCAGGTCGGTGGGCTCTCTCTATGGGAGCAGCAACCGCAAAATCCGTCTCTTCAGTCGTCTCTCACGATTACAGAGGGAGAGCCGGCTGCCCCGATAATTTTGCTCGTTACTTCCCTCCCCTCCATTGCTTTTTGACTACGTTATTATAATATGTTCATTCGTGGTATCTTCGTGAGTAAACACCGCTATGACCGCACTATGTAACAACGGGCACAAATATAAAATATCACCATAAGCAAGTGGGGCGTTTGTGCATTGTACTTCAGTATAACTTGCCCAACATAATGATACAGTATATATATCTAACAGTAGCCGTAGCCACAGGCGCAAGTTCATCGGACCTTCAAAATGAAACACGACTATTAGATTTCAGTAGTAGTTAGTTCTACTGCCAGCAGCAGATTGCAATTTCAATCCGCGATTGAATAATTCCAGGTAGCAGGTATACGCGATATAGAAGTAGCAGGTAGCTTTGATGAAACTCTTGCAATTATAGAGCAACATCCAGATATAGAGTCGACGTGGGTGATAGGTGGAGGTGGAATTTATAAGGTAACCTACTAATTAAAAAAATATTTTCAGCACACTTGCCCAAAAAATGCATTAACAAAACCCTTATGCATGGTTCGAAATTATTTTTTTTTTAGTCAAATACTGACCACTGCAACGCAGATTTAATGTCATATTGACAAGAAATGTGGCTCAAATGAAGCAATCGGTAAGAAAATACAACATTTAATTGCGTCATAACTATTTAAGGCTCCTTGTTATGTAATATAAAGTCAGTTATATTTAACCATATAGCGCAGTGGTTAGTGACTGTGACTACTTAGCTACAAGGTCGAATCCCGGTTGGTCTATACGTTCCTATGATGAATTAATGTAGGTATTTTATATTTTATTTTGTATCCTAGTCACGACGTGGACGATTTATATTCTCATTCTATTAAATATATCTTTGCCTCGCTATAGTACAATATTATTTAAAAAAATATAGAAAAGAGAGAAAGACACTTATTAGCCCTATCACTAGGCGTTGCGTAGAGACGTCGGATCATTGCATGCTTCTACCGCACCGATTACGAGAAGTGTTCCGGAAGACCGGTCTTTTCTTGGAAGGGGGCTTCCTAATTCTCCCTAGAGATGTATCCGATGAACACCTCATAGGGAATTTCTCGTCTCCCTTACCCCCTTGCTCCGCGGGTTCAGTGATCAAAGAGGTGTCCCCGCTAGATTTTGTGTCCACAAGCAATCTGCGAGCACTAGAACTTAGCCATCAAGCTGAATGCTCTGCCGTGTTAGGGAAGATTAAAAGGAGAGAAGTGGTTAAGAAGAGTGATTTGATATACTTGAGTCCAATACTCGGAGGACATGGATTAATCTTTAGAATAGAAAATAATTCGTTAGTCCCGTATGTGGGACACATGGAAATTGTATCTAGAATCTATGTGTCGTGTAACAGTTCCAGAACATGTACGGTGTTATTCAACAAGCCAGGGTGGGAGGGCAACTTCACACTCAACACCACTCTGTGTCGCAAACCTAGCACTCTACTACATCTCCAGGGGGTCAGATGCGTCTGGGCAAGTGGGATCGGGTTCGGTGTGAAAGGGCTATACTTCCCTCACCGGTCCTTTGTCCAATTATGGGATGATGAATACACGGCAGCATTAGACCAAGAAGAAATCTATCGACCCCCAACCTCCACTCCAGATATAGACACAGACATTCTAAGAGAATTAGAAGAGGAAACAGGCACTATATCGCGAGAGAGTTGGTGGTCTCAGACCCTTAATTATCTTTATCACATTGGGGGATTGATTTTTGCAGCCGCATTATTCTTCGTCTTCTGCTCTCTTTTGCGACAATTTTCCCCTATGGGTTGTCTTCAATCCAGCCTGTTGTTATTCCAATGCGGACGCTTCAGGTCGGTGGGCTCTCTCTATGGGAGCAGCAACCGCAAAATCCGTCTCTTCAGTCGTCTCTCACGATTACAGAGGGAGAGCCGGCTGCCCCGATAATTTTGCTCGTTACTTCCCTCCCCTCCATTGCTTTTTGACTACGTTATTATAATATGTTCATTCGTGGTATCTGCGTGAGTAAACACCGCTATGACCGCACTATGTAACAACGGGCACAAATATAAAATATCACCATAAGCAAGTGGGGCGTTTGTGCATTGTACTTCAGTATAACTTGCCCAACATAATGATACAGTATATATATCTAACAGTAGCCGTAGCCACAGGCGCAAGTTCATCGGACCTTCAAAATGAAACACGACTATTAGATTTCAGTAGTAGTTAGTTCTACTGCCAGCAGCAGATTGCAATTTCAATCCGTGATTGAATAATTCCAGGTAGCAGGTATACGCGATATAGAAGTAGCAGGTAGCTTTGATGAAACTCTTGCAATTATAGAGGAACATCCAGATATAGAGTCGACGTGGGTTATAGGTGGAGGTGGAATTTATAAGGTAACCTACTAATTAAAAAAATATTTTCAGCACACTTGCCCAAAAAATGCATTAACAAAACCTGTATGCATGGTTCGAAATTATTTTTTTTTAGTCAAATACTGACCACTGCAACGCAGATTTAATGTCATATTGACAAGAAATGTGGCTCAAATGAAGCAATCGGTAAGAAAATACAACATTTATTTGCGTCATAACTATTTAAGGCTCCTTGTTATGTAATATAAAGTCAGTTATATTTAACCATATAGCGCAGTGGTTAGTGACTGTGACTACTTAGCTACAAGGTCGAATCCCGGTTGGTCTATACGTTCCTATGATGAATTAATGTAGGTATTTTATATTTTATTTTGTATCCTAGTCACGACGTGGACGATTTATATTCTCATTCTATTAAATATATCTTTGCCTCGCTATAGTACAATATTATTTTAAAAAATATAGAAAAGAGAGAAAGACACTTATTAGCCCCATCACTAGGCGTTGCGTAGAGACGTCGGATCATTGCATGCTTCTACCGCACCGATTACGGGAAGTGTTCCGGAAGACCGGTCTTTTCTTGGAAGGGGGCTTCCTAATTCTCCCTAGAGATGTATCCGATGAACACCTCATAGGGAATTTCTCGTCTCCCTTACCCCCTTGCTCCGCGGGTTCAGTGATCAAAGAGGTGTCCCCGCTAGATTTTGTGTCCACAAGCAATCTGCGAGCACTAGAACTTAGCCATCAAGCTGAATGCTCTGCCGTGTTAGGGAAGATTAAAAGGAGAGAAGTGGTTAAGAAGAGTGATTTGATATACTTGAGTCCAATACTCGGAGGACATGGATTAATCTTTAGAATAGAAAATAATTCGTGAGTCCCGTATGTGGGACACATGGAAATTGTATCTAGAATCTATGTGTCGTGTAACAGTTCCAGAACATGTACGGTGTTATTCAACAAGCCAGGGTGGGAGGGCAACTTCACACTCAACACCACTCTGTGTCGCAAACCTAGCACTCTACTACATCTCCAGGGGGTCAGATGCGTCTGGGCAAGTGGGATCGGGTTCGGTGTGAAAGGGCTATACTTCCCTCACCGGTCCTTTGTCCAATTATGGGATGATGAATACACGGCAGCATTAGACCAAGAAGAAATCTATCGACCCCCAACCTCCACTCCAGATATAGACACAGACATTCTAAGAGAATTAGAAGAGGAAACAGGCACTATATCGCGAGAGAGTTGGTGGTCTCAGACCCTTAATTATCTTTATCACATTGGGGGATTGATTTTTGCAGCCGCATTATTCTTCGTCTTCTGCTCTCTTTTGCGACAATTTTCCCCTATGGGTTGTCTTCAATCCAGCCTGTTGTTATTCCAATGCGGACGCTTCAGGTCGGTGGGCTCTCTCTATGGGAGCAGCAACCGCAAAATCCGTCTCTTCAGTCGTCTCTCACGATTACAGAGGGAGAGCCGGCTGCCCCGATAATTTTGCTCGTTACTTCCCTCCCCTCCATTGCTTTTTGACTACGTTATTATAATATGTTCATTCGTGGTATCTGCGTGAGTAAACACCGCTATGACCGCACTATGTAACAACGGGCACAAATATAAAATATCACCATAAGCAAGTGGGGCGTTTGTGCATTGTACTTCAGTATAACTTGCCCAACATAATGATACAGTATATATATCTAACAGTAGCCGTAGCCACAGGCGCAAGTTCATCGGACCTTCAAAATGAAACACGACTATTAGATTTCAGTAGTAGTTAGTTCTACTGCCAGCAGCAGATTGCAATTTCAATCCGTGATTGAATAATTCCAGGTAGCAGGTATACGCGATATAGAAGTAGCAGGTAGCTTTGATGAAACTCTTGCAATTATAGACGAACATCCAGATATAGAGTCGACGTGGGTGATAGGTGGAGGTGGAATTTATAAGGTAACCTACTAATTAAAAAAATATTTTCAGCACACTTGCCCAAAAAATGCATTAACAAAACCCTTATGCATGGTTCGAAATTATTTTTTTTTTAGTCAAATACTGACCACTGCAACGCAGATTTAATGTCATATTGACAAGAAATGTGGCTCAAATGAAGCAATCGGTAAGAAAATACAACATTTATTTGCGTCATAACTATTTAAGGCTCCTTGTTATGTAATATAAAGTCAGTTATATTTAACCATATAGCGCAGTGGTTAGTGACTGTGACTACTTAGCTACAAGGTCGAATCCCGGTTGGTCTATACGTTCCTATGATGAATTAATGTAGGTATTTTATATTTTATTTTGTATCCTAGTCACGACGTGGACGATTTATATTCTCATTCTATTAAATATATCTTTGCCTCGCTATAGTACAATATTATTTAAAAAAATATAGAAAAGAGAGAAAGACGCTTATTAGCCCCATCACTAGGCGTTGCGTAGAGACGTCGGATCATTGCATGCTTCTACCGCACCGATTACGGGAAGTGTTCCGGAAGACCGGTCTTTTCTTGGAAGGGGGCTTCCTAATTCTCCCTAGAGATGTATCCGATGAACACCTCATAGGGAATTTCTCGTCTCCCTTACCCCCTTGCTCCGCGGGTTCAGTGATCAAAGAGGTGTCCCCGCTAGATTTTGTGTCCACAAGCAATCTGCGAGCACTAGAACTTAGCCATCAAGCTGAATGCTCTGCCGTGTTAGGGAAGATTAAAAGGAGAGAAGTGTTTAAGAAGAGTGATTTGATATACTTGAGTCCAATACTCGGAGGACATGGATTAATCTTTAGAATAGAAAATAATTCGTTAGTCCCGTATGTGGGACACATGGAAATTGTATCTAGAATCTATGTGTCGTGTAACAGTTCCAGAACATGTACGGTGTTATTCAACAAGCCAGGGTGGGAGGGCAACTTCACACTCAACACCACTCTGTGTCGCAAACCTAGCACTCTACTACATCTCCAGGGGGTCAGATGCGTCTGGGCAAGTGGGATCGGGTTCGGTGTGAAAGGGCTATACTTCCCTCACCGGTCCTTTGTCCAATTATGAGATGATGAATACACGGCAGCATTAGACCAAGAAAAAATCTATCGACCCCCAACCTCCACTCCAGATATAGACACAGACATTCTAAGAGAATTAGAAGAGGAAACAGGCACTATATCGCGAGAGAGTTGGTGGTCTCAGACCCTTAATTATCTTTATCACATTGGGGGATTGATTTTTGCAGCCGCATTATTCTTCGTCTTCTGCTCTCTTTTGCGACAATTTTCCCCTATGGGTTGTCTTCAATCCAGCCTGTTGTTATTCCAATGCGGACGCTTCAGGTCGGTGGGCTCTCTCTATGGGAGCAGCAACCGCAAAATCCGTCTCTTCAGTCGTCTCTCACGATTACAGAGGGAGAGCCGGCTGCCCCGATAATTTTGCTCGTTACTTCCCTCCCCTCCATTGCTTTTTGACTACGCTATTATAATATGTTCATTCGTGGTATCTTCGTGAGTAAACACCGCTATGACCGCACTATGTAACAACGGGCACAAATATAAAATATCACCATAAGCAAGTGGGGCGTTTGTGCATTGTACTTCAGTATAACTTGCCCAACATAATGATACAGTATATATATCTAACAGTAGCCGTAGCCACAGGCGCAAGTTCATCGGACCTTCAAAATGAAACACGACTATTAGATTTCAGTAGTAGTTAGTTCTACTGCCAGCAGCAGATTGCAATTTCAATCCGTGATTGAATAATTCCAGGTAGCAGGTATACGCGATATAGAAGTAGCAGGTAGCTTTGATGAAACTCTTGCAATTATAGAGCAACATCCAGATATAGAGTCGACGTGGGTTATAGGTGGAGGTGGAATTTATAAGGTAACTTACTAATTAAAAAAATATTTTCAGCACACTTGCCCAAAAAATGCATTAACAAAACCCTTATGCATGGTTCGAAATTATTTTTTTTTTAGTCAAATACTGACCACTGCAACGCAGATTTAATGTCATATTGACAAGAAATGTGGCTCAAATGAAGCAATCGGTAAGAAAATACAACATTTATTTGCGTCATAACTATTTAAGGCTCCTTGTTATGTAATATAAAGTCAGTTATATTTAACCATATAGCGCAGTGGTTAGTGACTGTGACTACTTAGCTACAAGGTCGAATCCCGGTTGGTCTATACGTTCCTATGATGAATTAATGTAGGTATTTTATATTTTATTTTGTATCCTAGTCACGACGTGGACGATTTATATTCTCATTCTATTAAATATATCTTTGCCTCGCTATAGTACAATATTATTTAAAAAAATATAGAAAAGAGAGAAAGACACTTATTAGCCCTATCACTAGGCGTTGCGTAGAGACGTCGGATCATTGCATGCTTCTACCGCACCCATTACGAGAAGTGTTCCGGAAGACCGGTCTTTTCTTGGAAGGGGGCTTCCTAATTCTCCCTAGAGATGTATCCGATGAACACCTCATAGGGAATTTCTCGTCTCCCTTACCCCCTTGCTCCGCGGGTTCAGTGATCAGAGGTGTCCCCGCTAGATTTTGTGTCCACAAGCAATCTGCGAGCACTAGAACTTAGCCATCAAGCTGAATGCTCTGCCGTGTTAGGGAAGATTAAAAGGAGAGAAGTGGTTAAGAAGAGTGATTTGATATACTTGAGTCCAATACTCGGAGGACATGGATTAATCTTTAGAATAGAAAATAATTCGTTAGTCCCGTATGTGGGACACATGGAAATTGTATCTAGAATCTATGTGTCGTGTAACAGTTCCAGAACATGTACGGTGTTATTCAACAAGCCAGGGTGGGAGGGCAACTTCACACTCAACACCACTCTGTGTCGCAAACCTAGCACTCTACTACATCTCCAGGGGCTCAGATGCGTCTGGGCAAGTGGGATCGGGTTCGGTGTGAAAGGGCTATACTTCCCTCACCGGTCCTTTGTCCAATTATGGGATGATGAATACACGGCAGCATTAGACCAAGAAGAAATCTATCGACCCCCAACCTCCACTCCAGATATAGACACAGACATTCTAAGAGAATTAGAAGAGGAAACAGGCACTATATCGCGAGAGAGTTGGTGGTCTCAGACCCTTAATTATCTTTATCACATTGGGGGATTGATTTTTGCAGCCGCATTATTCTTCGTCTTCTGCTCTCTTTTGCGACAATTTTCCCCTATGGGTTGTCTTCAATCCAGCCTGTTGTTATTCCAATGCGGACGCTTCAGGTCGGTGGGCTCTCTCTATGGGAGCAGCAACCGCAAAATCCGTCTCTTCAGTCGTCTCTCACGATTACAGAGGGAGAGCCGGCTGCCCCGATAATTTTGCTCGTTACTTCCCTCCCCTCCATTGCTTTTTGACTACGTTATTATAATATGTTCATTCGTGGTATCTGCGTGAGTAAACACCGCTATGACCGCACTATGTAACAACGGGCACAAATATAAAATATCACCATAAGCAAGTGGGGCGTTTGTGCATTGTACTTCAGTATAACTTGCCCAACATAATGATACAGTATATATATCTAACAGTAGCCGTAGCCACAGGCGCAAGTTCATCGGACCTTCAAAATGAAACACGACTATTAGATTTCAGTAGTAGTTAGTTCTACTGCCAGCAGCAGATTGCAATTTCAATCCGTGATTGAATAATTCCAGGTAGCAGGTATACGCGATATACAAGTAGCAGGTAGCTTTGATGAAACTCTTGCAATTATAGAGGAACATCCAGATATAGAGTCGACGTGGGTGATAGGTGGAGGTGGAATTTATAAGGTAACCTACTAATTAAAAAAATATTTTCAGCACACTTGCCCAAAAAATGCATTAACAAAACCTGTATGCATGGTTCGAAATTTTTTTTTTTTAGTCAAATACTGACCACTGCAACGCAGATTTAATGTCATATTGACAAGAAATGTGGCTCAAATGAAGCAATCGGTAAGAAAATACAACATTTATTTGCGTCATAACTATTTAAGGCTCCTTGTTATGTAATATAAAGTCAGTTATATTTAACCATATAGCGCAGTGGTTAGTGACTGTGACTACTTAGCTACAAGGTCGAATCCCGGTTGGTCTATACGTTCCTATGATGAATTAATGTAGGTATTTTATATTTTATTTTGTATCCTAGTCACGACGTGGACGATTTATATTCTCATTCTATTAAATATATCTTTGCCTCGCTATAGTACAATATTATTTAAAAAAATATAGAAAAGAGAGAAAGACACTTATTAGCCCTATCACTAGGCGTTGCGTAGAGACGTCGGATCATTGCATGCTTCTACCGCACCCATTACGAGAAGTGTTCCGGAAGACCGGTCTTTTCTTGGAAGGGGGCTTCCTAATTCTCCCTAGAGATGTATCCGATGAACACCTCATAGGGAATTTCTCGTCTCCCTTACCCCCTTGCTCCGCGGGTTCAGTGATCAGAGGTGTCCCCGCTAGATTTTGTGTCCACAAGCAATCTGCGAGCACTAGAACTTAGCCATCAAGCTGAATGCTCTGCCGTGTTAGGGAAGATTAAAAGGAGAGAAGTGGTTAAGAAGAGTGATTTGATATACTTGAGTCCAATACTCGGAGGACATGGATTAATCTTTAGAATAGAAAATAATTCGTTAGTCCCGTATGTGGGACACATGGAAATTGTATCTAGAATCTATGTGTCGTGTAACAGTTCCAGAACATGTACGGTGTTATTCAACAAGCCAGGGTGGGAGGGCAACTTCACACTCAACACCACTCTGTGTCGCAAACCTAGCACTCTACTACATCTCCAGGGGCTCAGATGCGTCTGGGCAAGTGGGATCGGGTTCGGTGTGAAAGGGCTATACTTCCCTCACCGGTCCTTTGTCCAATTATGGGATGATGAATACACGGCAGCATTAGACCAAGAAGAAATCTATCGACCCCCAACCTCCACTCCAGATATAGACACAGACATTCTAAGAGAATTAGAAGAGGAAACAGGCACTATATCGCGAGAGAGTTGGTGGTCTCAGACCCTTAATTATCTTTATCACATTGGGGGATTGATTTTTGCAGCCGCATTATTCTTCGTCTTCTGCTCTCTTTTGCGACAATTTTCCCCTATGGGTTGTCTTCAATCCAGCCTGTTGTTATTCCAATGCGGACGCTTCAGGTCGGTGGGCTCTCTCTATGGGAGCAGCAACCGCAAAATCCGTCTCTTCAGTCGTCTCTCACGATTACAGAGGGAGAGCCGGCTGCCCCGATAATTTTGCTCGTTACTTCCCTCCCCTCCATTGCTTTTTGACTACGTTATTATAATATGTTCATTCGTGGTATCTTCGTGAGTAAACACCGCTATGACCGCACTATGTAACAACGGGCACAAATATAAAATATCACCATAAGCAAGTGGGGCGTTTGTGCATTGTACTTCAGTATAACTTGCCCAACATAATGATACAGTATATATATCTAACAGTAGCCGTAGCCACAGGCGCAAGTTCATCGGACCTTCAAAATGAAACACGACTATTAGATTTCAGTAGTAGTTAGTTCTACTGCCAGCAGCAGATTGCAATTTCAATCCGCGATTGAATAATTCCAGGTAGCAGGTATACGCGATATAGAAGTAGCAGGTAGCTTTGATGAAACTCTTGCAATTATAGAGCAACATCCAGATATAGAGTCGACGTAGGTGATAGGTGGAGGTGGAATTTATAAGGTAACCTACTAATTAAAAAAATATTTTCAGCACACTTGCCCAAAAAATGCATTAACAAAACCTGTATGCATGGTTCGAAATTATTTTTTTTTAGTCAAATACTGACCACTGCAACGCAGATTTAATGTCATATTGACAAGAAATGTGGCTCAAATGAAGCAATCGGTAAGAAAATACAACATTTATTTGCGTCATAACTATTTAAGGCTCCTTGTTATGTAATATAAAGTCAGTTATATTTAACCATATAGCGCAGTGGTTAGTGACTGTGACTACTTAGCTACAAGGTCGAATCCCGGTTGGTCTATACGTTCCTATGATGAATTAATGTAGGTATTTTATATTTTATTTTGTATCCTAGTCACGACGTGGACGATTTATATTCTCATTCTATTAAATATATCTTTGCCTCGCTATAGTACCATATTATTTTAAAAAATATAGAAAAGAGAGAAAGACACTTATTAGCCCCATCACTAGGCGTTGCGTAGAGACGTCGGATCATTGCATGCTTCTACCGCACCGATTACGGGAAGTGTTCCGGAAGACCGGTCTTTTCTTGGAAGGGGGCTTCCTAATTCTCCCTAGAGATGTATCCGATGAACACCTCATAGGGAATTTCTCGTCTCCCTTACCCCCTTGCTCCGCGGGTTCAGTGATCAAAGAGGTGTCCCCGCTAGATTTTGTGTCCACAAGCAATCTGCGAGCACTAGAACTTAGCCATCAAGCTGAATGCTCTGCCGTGTTAGGGAAGATTAAAAGGAGAGAAGTGGTTAAGAAGAGTGATTTGATATACTTGAGTCCAATACTCGGAGGACATGGATTAATCTTTAGAATAGAAAATAATTCGTTAGTCCCGTATGTGGGACACATGGAAATTGTATCTAGAATCTATGTGTCGTGTAACAGTTCCAGAACATGTACGGTGTTATTCAACAAGCCAGGGTGGGAGGGCAACTTCACACTCAACACCACTCTGTGTCGCAAACCTAGCACTCTACTACATCTCCAGGGGCTCAGATGCGTCTGGGCAAGTGGGATCGGGTTCGGTGTGAAAGGGCTATACTTCCCTCACCGGTCCTTTGTCCAATTATGGGATGATGAATACACGGCAGCATTAGACCAAGAAGAAATCTATCGACCCCCAACCTCCACTCCAGATATAGACACAGACATTCTAAGAGAATTAGAAGAGGAAACAGGCACTATATCGCGAGAGAGTTGGTGGTCTCAGACCCTTAATTATCTTTATCACATTGGGGGATTGATTTTTGCAGCCGCATTATTCTTCGTCTTCTGCTCTCTTTTGCGACAATTTTCCCCTATGGGTTGTCTTCAATCCAGCCTGTTGTTATTCCAATGCGGACGCTTCAGGTCGGTGGGCTCTCTCTATGGGAGCAGCAACCGCAAAATCCGTCTCTTCAGTCGTCTCTCACGATTACAGAGGGAGAGCCGGCTGCCCCGATAATTTTGCTCGTTACTTCCCTCCCCTCCATTGCTTTTTGACTACGTTATTATAATATGTTCATTCGTGGTATCTGCGTGAGTAAACACCGCTATGACCGCACTATGTAACAACGGGCACAAATATAAAATATCACCATAAGCAAGTGGGGCGTTTGTCCATTGTACTTCAGTATAACTTGCCCAACATAATGATACAGTATATATATCTAACAGTAGCCGTAGCCACAGGCGCAAGTTCATCGGACCTTCAAAATGAAACACGACTATTAGATTTCAGTAGTAGTTAGTTCTACTGCCAGCAGCAGATTGCAATTTCAATCCGTGATTGAATAATTCCAGGTAGCAGGTATACGCGATATAGAAGTAGCAGGTAGCTTTGATGAAACTCTTGCAATTATAGAGCAACATCCAGATATAGAGTCGACGTGGGTGATAGGTGGAGGTGGAATTTATAAGGTAACCTACTAATTAAAAAAATATTTTCAGCACACTTGCCCAAAAAATGCATTAACAAAACCTGTATGCATGGTTCGAAATTATTTTTTTTTAGTCAAATACTGACCACTGCAACGCAGATTTAATGTCATATTGACAAGAAATGTGGCTCAAATGAAGCAATCGGTAAGAAAATACAACATTTATTTGCGTCATAACT
Source organism: Leptidea sinapis (assembly GCF_905404315.1). NCBI lineage: Eukaryota > Metazoa > Arthropoda > Insecta > Lepidoptera > Pieridae > Leptidea > Leptidea sinapis. Next base: position 3,938,734 of record NC_066293.1, read on the forward strand.
ATTTAAGGCTCCTTGTTATGTAATATAAAGTCAGTTATATTTAACCATATAGCGCAGTGGTTAGTGACTGTGACTACTTAGCTACAAGGTCGAATCCCGGTTGGTCTATACGTTCCTATGATGAATTAATGTAGGTATTTTATATTTTATTTTGTATCCTAGTCACGACGTGGACGATTTATATTCTCATTCTATTAAATATATCTTTGCCTCACTATAGTACCATATTATTTTAAAAAATATAGAAAAGAGAGAAAGACACTTATTAGCCCCATCACTAGGCGTTGCGTAGAGACGTCGGATCATTGCATGCTTCTACCGCACCGATTACGGGAAGTGTTCCGGAAGACCGGTCTTTTCTTGGAAGGGGGCTTCCTAATTCTCCCTAGAGATGTATCCGATGAACACCTCATAGGGAATTTCTCGTCTCCCTTACCCCCTTGCTCCGCGGGTTCAGTGATCAGAGGTGTCCCCGCTAGATTTTGTGTCCACAAGCAATCTGCGAGCACTAGAACTTAGCCATCAAGCTGAATGCTCTGCCGTGTTAGGGAAGATTAAAAGGAGAGAAGTGGTTAAGAAGAGTGATTTGATATACTTGAGTCCAATACTCGGAGGACATGGATTAATCTTTAGAATAGAAAATAATTCGTTAGTCCCGTATGTGGGACACATGGAAATTGTATCTAGAATCTATGTGTCGTGTAACAGTTCCAGAACATGTACGGTGTTATTCAACAAGCCAGGGTGGGAGGGCAACTTCACACTCAACACCACTCTGTGTCGCAAACCTAGCACTCTACTACATCTCCAGGGGGTCAGATGCGTCTGGGCAAGTGGGATCGGGTTCGGTGTGAAAGGGCTATACTTCCCTCACCGGTCCTTTGTCCAATTATGGGATGATGAATACACGGCAGCATTAGACCAAGAAGAAATCTATCGACCCCCAACCTCCACTCCAGATATAGACACAGACATTCTAAGAGAATTAGAAGAGGAAACAGGCACTATATCGCGAGAGAGTTGGTGGTCTCAGACCCTTAATTATCTTTATCACATTGGGGGATTGATTTTTGCAGCCGCATTATTCTTCGTCTTCTGCTCTCTTTTGCGACAATTTTCCCCTATGGGTTGTCTTCAATCCAGCCTGTTGTTATTCCAATGCGGACGCTTCAGGTCGGTGGGCTCTCTCTATGGGAGCAGCAACCGCAAAATCCGTCTCTTCAGTCGTCTCTCACGATTACAGAGGGAGAGCCGGCTGCCCCGATAATTTTGCTCGTTACTTCCCTCCCCTCCATTGCTTTTTGACTACGTTATTATAATATGTTCATTCGTGGTATCTGCGTGAGTAAACACCGCTATGACCGCACTATGTAACAACGGGCACAAATATAAAATATCACCATAAGCAAGTGGGGCGTTTGTCCATTGTACTTCAGTATAACTTGCCCAACATAATGATACAGTATATATATCTAACAGTAGCCGTAGCCACAGGCGCAAGTTCATCGGACCTTCAAAATGAAACACGACTATTAGATTTCAGTAGTAGTTAGTTCTACTGCCAGCAGCAGATTGCAATTTCAATCCGTGATTGAATAATTCCACGTAGCAGGTATACGCGATATAGAAGTAGCAGGTAGCTTTGATGAAACTCTTGCAATTATAGAGCAACATCCAGATATAGAGTCGACGTGGGTTATAGGTGGAGGTGGAATTTATAAGGTAACCTACTAATTTAAAAAATATTTTCAGCACACTTGCCCAAAAAATGCATTAACAAAACCTGTATGCATGGTTCGAAATTATTTTTTTTTAGTCAAATACTGACCACTGCAACGCAGATTTAATGTCATATTGACAAGAAATGTGGCTCAAATGAAGCAATCGGTAAGAAAATACAACATTTATTTGCGTCATAACTATTTAAGGCTCCTTGTTATGTAATATAAAGTCAGTTATATTTAACCATATAGCGCAGTGGTTAGTGACTGTGACTACTTAGCTACAAGGTCGAATCCCGGTTGGTCTATACGTTCCTATGATGAATTAATGTAGGTATTTTATATTTTATTTTGTATCCTAGTCACGACGTGGACGATTTATATTCTCATTCTATTAAATATATCTTTGCCTCGCTATAGTACCATATTATTTTAAAAAATATAGAAAAGAGAGAAAGACACTTATTAGCCCCATCACTAGGCGTTGCGTAGAGACGTCGGATCATTGCACGCTTCTACCGCACCGATTACGGGAAGTGTTCCGGAAGACCGGTCTTTTCTTGGAAGGGGGCTTCCTAATTCTCCCTAGAGATGTATCCGATGAACACCTCATAGGGAATTTCTCGTCTCCCTTACCCCCTTGCTCCGCGGGTTCAGTGATCAAAGAGGTGTCCCCGCTAGATTTTGTGTCCACAAGCAATCTGCGAGCACTAGAACTTAGCCATCAAGCTGAATGCTCTGCCGTGTTAGGGAAGATTAAAAGGAGAGAAGTGGTTAAGAAGAGTGATTTGATATACTTGAGTCCAATACTCGGAGGACATGGATTAATCTTTAGAATAGAAAATAATTCGTTAGTCCCGTATGTGGGACACATGGAAATTGTATCTAGAATCTATGTGTCGTGTAACAGTTCCAGAACATGTACGGTGTTATTCAACAAGCCAGGGTGGGAGGGCAACTTCACACTCAACACCACTCTGTGTCGCAAACCTAGCACTCTACTACATCTCCAGGGGGTCAGATGCGTCTGGGCAAGTGGGATCGGGTTCGGTGTGAAAGGGCTATACTTCCCTCACCGGTCCTTTGTCCAATTATGGGATGATGAATACACGGCAGCATTAGACCAAGAAGAAATCTATCGACCCCCAACCTCCACTCCAGATATAGACACAGACATTCTAAGAGAATTAGAAGAGGAAACAGGCACTATATCGCGAGAGAGTTGGTGGTCTCAGACCCTTAATTATCTTTATCACATTGGGGGATTGATTTTTGCAGCCGCATTATTCTTCGTCTTCTGCTCTCTTTTGCGACAATTTTCCCCTATGGGTTGTCTTCAATCCAGCCTGTTGTTATTCCAATGCGGACGCTTCAGGTCGGTGGGCTCTCTCTATGGGAGCAGCAACCGCAAAATCCGTCTCTTCAGTCGTCTCTCACGATTACAGAGGGAGAGCCGGCTGCCCCGATAATTTTGCTCGTTACTTCCCTCCCCTCCATTGCTTTTTGACTACGTTATTATAATATGTTCATTCGTGGTATCTGCGTGAGTAAACACCGCTATGACCGCACTATGTAACAACGGGCACAAATATAAAATATCACCATAAGCAAGTGGGGCGTTTGTCCATTGTACTTCAGTATAACTTGCCCAACATAATGATACAGTATATATATCTAACAGTAGCCGTAGCCACAGGCGCAAGTTCATCGGACCTTCAAAATGAAACACGACTATTAGATTTCAGTAGTAGTTAGTTCTACTGCCAGCAGCAGATTGCAATTTCAATCCGTGATTGAATAATTCCAGGTAGCAGGTATACGCGATATAGAAGTAGCAGGTAGCTTTGATGAAACTCTTGCAATTATAGAGCAACATCCAGATATAGAGTCGACGTGGGTGATAGGTGGAGGTGGAATTTATAAGGTAACCTACTAATTAAAAAAATATTTTCAGCACACTTGCCCAAAAAATGCATTAACAAAACCTGTATGCATGGTTCGAAATTATTTTTTTTTAGTCAAATACTGACCACTGCAACGCAGATTTAATGTCATATTGACAAGAAATGTGGCTCAAATGAAGCAATCGGTAAGAAAATACAACATTTATTTGCCTCATAACTATTTAAGGCTCCTTGTTATGTAATATAAAGTCAGTTATATTTAACCATATAGCGCAGTGGTTAGTGACTGTGACTACTTAGCTACAAGGTCGAATCCCGGTTGGTCTATACGTTCCTATGATGAATTAATGTAGGTATTTTATATTTTATTTTGTATCCTAGTCACGACGTGGACGATTTATATTCTCATTCTATTAAATATATCTTTGCCTCGCTATAGTACAATATTATTTTAAAAAATATAGAAAAGAGAGAAAGACACTTATTAGCCCCATCACTAGGCGTTGCGTAGAGACGTCGGATCATTGCATGCTTCTACCGCACCGATTACGGGAAGTGTTCCGGAAGACCGGTCTTTTCTTGGAAGGGGGCTTCCTAATTCTCCCTAGAGATGTATCCGATGAACACCTCATAGGGAATTTCTCGTCTCCCTTACCCCCTTGCTCCGCGGGTTCAGTGATCAAAGAGGTGTCCCCGCTAGATTTTGTGTCCACAAGCAATCTGCGAGCACTAGAACTTAGCCATCAAGCTGAATGCTCTGCCGTGTTAGGGAAGATTAAAAGGAGAGAAGTGGTTAAGAAGAGTGATTTGATATACTTGAGTCCAATACTCGGAGGACATGGATTAATCTTTAGAATAGAAAATAATTCGTTAGTCCCGTATGTGGGACACATGGAAATTGTATCTAGAATCTATGTGTCATGTAACAGTTCCAGAACATGTACGGTGTTATTCAACAAGCCAGGGTGGGAGGGCAACTTCACACTCAACACCACTCTGTGTCGCAAACCTAGCACTCTACTACATCTCCAGGGGGTCAGATGCGTCTGGGCAAGTGGGATCGGGTTCGGTGTGAAAGGGCTATACTTCCCTCACCGGTCCTTTGTCCAATTATGGGATGATGAATACACGGCAGCATTAGACCAAGAAGAAATCTATCGACCCCCAACCTCCACTCCAGATATAGACACAGACATTCTAAGAGAATTAGAAGAGGAAACAGGCACTATATCGCGAGAGAGTTGGTGGTCTCAGACCCTCAATTATCTTTATCACATTGGGGGATTGATTTTTGCAGCCGCATTATTCTTCGTCTTCTGCTCTCTTTTGCGACAATTTTCCCCTATGGGTTGTCTTCAATCCAGCCTGTTGTTATTCCAATGCGGACGCTTCAGGTCGGTGGGCTCTCTCTATGGGAGCAGCAACCGCAAAATCCGTCTCTTCAGTCGTCTCTCACGATTACAGAGGGAGAGCCGGCTGCCCCGATAATTTTGCTCGTTACTTCCCTCCCCTCCATTGCTTTTTGACTACGTTATTATAATATGTTCATTCGTGGTATCTGCGTGAGTAAACACCGCTATGACCGCACTATGTAACAACGGGCACAAATATAAAATATCACCATAAGCAAGTGGGGCGTTTGTCCATTGTACTTCAGTATAACTTGCCCAACATAATGATACAGTATATATATCTAACAGTAGCCGTAGCCACAGGCGCAAGTTCATCGGACCTTCAAAATGAAACACGACTATTAGATTTCAGTAGTAGTTAGTTCTACTGCCAGCAGCAGATTGCAATTTCAATCCGCGATTGAATAATTCCAGGTAGCAGGTATACGCGATATAGAAGTAGCAGGTAGCTTTGATGAAACTCTTGCAATTATAGAGCAACATCCAGATATAGAGTCGACGTGGGTGATAGGTGGAGGTGGAATTTATAAGGTAACCTACTAATTAAAAAAATATTTTCAGCACACTTGCCCAAAAAATGCATTAACAAAACCTGTATGCATGGTTCGAAATTATTTTTTTTTAGTCAAATACTGACCACTGCAACGCAGATTTAATGTCATATTGACAAGAAATGTGGCTCAAATGAAGCAATCGGTAAGAAAATACAACATTTATTTGCGTCATAACTATTTAAGGCTCCTTGTTATGTAATATAAAGTCAGTTATATTTAACCATATAGCGCAGTGGTTAGTGACTGTGACTACTTAGCTACAAGGTCGAATCCCGGTTGGTCTATACGTTCCTATGATGAATTAATGTAGGTATTTTATATTTTATTTTGTATCCTAGTCACGACGTGGACGATTTATATTCTCATTCTATTAAATATATCTTTGCCTCGCTATAGTACCATATTATTTTAAAAAATATAGAAAAGAGAGAAAGACACTTATTAGCCCCATCACTAGGCGTTGCGTAGAGACGTCAGATCATTGCATGCTTCAACCGCACCGATTACGGGAAGTGTTCCGGAAGACCGGTCTTTTCTTGGAAGGGGGCTTCCTAATTCTCCCTAGAGATGTATCCGATGAACACCTCATAGGGAATTTCTCGTCTCCCTTACCCCCTTGCTCCGCGGGTTCAGTGATCAAAGAGGTGTCCCCGCTAGATTTTGTGTCCACAAGCAATCTGCGAGCACTAGAACTTAGCCATCAAGCTGAATGCTCTGCCGTGTTAGGGAAGATTAAAAGGAGAGAAGTGGTTAAGAAGAGTGATTTGATATACTTGAGTCCAGTACTCGGAGGACATGGATTAATCTTTAGAATAGAAAATAATTCGTTAGTCCCGTATGTGGGACACATGGAAATTGTATCTAGAATCTATGTGTCGTGTAACAGTTCCAGAACATGTACGGTGTTATTCAACAAGCCAGGGTGGGAGGGCAACTTCACACTCAACACCACTCTGTGTCGCAAACCTAGCACTCTACTACATCTCCAGGGGGTCAGATGCGTCTGGGCAAGTGGGATCGGGTTCGGTGTGAAAGGGCTATACTTCCCTCACCGGTCCTTTGTCCAAGTATGGGATGATGAATACACGGCAGCATTAGACCAAGAAGAAATCTATCGACCCCCAACCTCCACTCCAGATATAGACACAGACATTCTAAGAGAATTAGAAGAGGAAACAGGCACTATATCGCGAGAGAGTTGGTGGTCTCAGACCCTTAATTATCTTTATCACATTGGGGGATTGATTTTTGCAGCCGCATTATTCTTCGTCTTCTGCTCTCTTTTGCGACAATTTTCCCCTATGGGTTGTCTTCAATCCAGCCTGTTGTTATTCCAATGCGGACGCTTCAGGTCGGTGGGCTCTCTCTATGGGAGCAGCAACCGCAAAATCCGTCTCTTCAGTCGTCTCTCACGATTACAGAGGGAGAGCCGGCTGCCCCGATAATTTTGCTCGTTACTTCCCTCCCCTCCATTGCTTTTTGACTACGTTATTATAATATGTTCATTCGTGGTATCTGCGTGAGTAAACACCGCTATGACCGCACTATGTAACAACGGGCACAAATATAAAATATCACCATAAGCAAGTGGGGCGTTTGTCCATTGTACTTCAGTATAACTTGCCCAACATAATGATACAGTATATATATCTAACAGTAGCCGTAGCCACAGGCGCAAGTTCATCGGACCTTCAAAATGAAACACGACTATTAGATTTCAGTAGTAGTTAGTTCTACTGCCAGCAGCAGATTGCAATTTCAATCCGTGATTGAATAATTCCAGGTAGCAGGTATACGCGATATAGAAGTAGCAGGTAGCTTTGATGAAACTCTTGCAATTATAGAGCAACATCCAGATATAGAGTCGACGTGGGTTATAGGTGGAGGTGGAATTTATAAGGTAACCTACTAATTAAAAAAATATTTTCAGCACACTTGCCCAAAAAATGCATTAACAAAACCTGTATGCATGGTTCGAAATTATTTTTTTTTAGTCAAATACTGACCACTGCAACGCAGATTTAATGTCATATTGACAAGAAATGTGGCTCAAATGAAGCAATCGGTAAGAAAATACAACATTTATTTGCGTCATAACTATTTAAGGCTCCTTGTTATGTAATATAAAGTCAGTTATATTTAACCATATAGCGCAGTGGTTAGTGACTGTGACTACTTAGCTACAAGGTCGAATCCCGGTTGGTCTATACGTTCCTATGATGAATTAATGTAGGTATTTTATATTTTATTTTGTATCCTAGTCACGACGTGGACGATTTATATTCTCATTCTATTAAATATATCTTTGCCTCGCTATAGTACCATATTATTTTAAAAAATATAGAAAAGAGAGAAAGACACTTATTAGCCCCATCACTAGGCGTTGCGTAGAGACGTCGGATCATTGCATGCTTCTACCGCACCGATTACGGGAAGTGTTCCGGAAGACCGGTCTTTTCTTGGAAGGGGGCTTCCTAATTCTCCCTAGAGATGTATCCGATGAACACCTCATAGGGAATTTCTCGTCTCCCTTACCCCCTTGCTCCGCGGGTTCAGTGATCAAAGAGGTGTCCCCGCTAGATTTTGTGTCCACAAGCAATCTTCGAGCACTAGAACTTAGCCATCAAGCTGAATGCTCTGCCGTGTTAGGGAAGATTAAAAGGAGAGAAGTGGTTAAGAAGAGTGATTTGATATACTTGAGTCCAATACTCGGAGGACATGGATTAATCTTTAGAATAGAAAATAATTCGTTAGTCCCGTATGTGGGACACATGGAAATTGTATCTAGAATCTATGTGTCGTGTAACAGTTCCAGAACATGTACGGTGTTATTCAACAAGCCAGGGTGGGAGGGCAACTTCACACTCAACACCACTCTGTGTCGCAAACCTAGCACTCTACTACATCTCCAGGGGGTCAGATGCGTCTGGGCAAGTGGGATCGGGTTCGGTGTGAAAGGGCTATACTTCCCTCACCGGTCCTTTGTCCAATTATGGGATGATGAATACACGGCAGCATTAGACCAAGAAGAAATCTATCGACCCCCAACCTCCACTCCAGATATAGACACAGACATTCTAAGAGAATTAGAAGAGGAAACAGGCACTATATCGCGAGAGAGTTGGTGGTCTCAGACCCTTAATTATCTTTATCACATTGGGGGATTGATTTTTGCAGCCGCATTATTCTTCGTCTTCTGCTCTCTTTTGCGACAATTTTCCCCTATGGGTTGTCTTCAATCCAGCCTGTTGTTATTCCAATGCGGACGCTTCAGGTCGGTGGGCTCTCTCTATGGGAGCAGCAACCGCAAAATCCGTCTCTTCAGTCGTCTCTCACGATTACAGAGGGAGAGCCGGCTGCCCCGATAATTTTGCTCGTTACTTCCCTCCCCTCCATTGCTTTTTGACTACGTTATTATAATATGTTCATTCGTGGTATCTGCGTGAGTAAACACCGCTATGACCGCACTATGTAACAACGGGCACAAATATAAAATATCACCATAAGCAAGTGGGGCGTTTGTCCATTGTACTTCAGTATAACTTGCCCAACATAATGATACAGTATATATATCTAACAGTAGCCGTAGCCACAGGCGCAAGTTCATCGGACCTTCAAAATGAAACACGACTATTAGATTTCAGTAGTAGTTAGTTCTACTGCCAGCAGCAGATTGCAATTTCAATCCGTGATTGAATAATTCCAGGTAGCAGGTATACGCGATATAGAAGTAGCAGGTAGCTTTGATGAAACTCTTGCAATTATAGAGCAACATCCAGATATAGAGTCGACGTGGGTGATAGGTAGGTGGAGGTGGAATTTATAAGGTAACCTACTAATTAAAAAAATATTTTCAGCACACTTGCCCAAAAAATGCATTAACAAAATTGTATGCATGGTTCGAAATTATTTTTTTTTAGTCAAATACTGACCACTGCAACGCAGATTTAATGTCATATTGACAAGAAATGTGGCTCAAATGAAGCAATCGGTAAGAAAATACAACATTTATTTGCGTCATAACTATTTAAGGCTCCTTGTTACGTAATATTAAGTCAGTTATATTTAACCATATAGCGCAGTGGTTAGTGACTGTGACTACTTAGCTACAAGGTCGAATCCCGGTTGGTCTATACGTTCCTATGATGAATTAATGTAGGTATTTTATATTTTATTTTGTATCCTAGTCACGACGTGGACGATTTATATTCTCATTCTATTAAATATATCTTTGCCTCGCTATAGTACAATATTATTTTAAAAAATATAGAAAAGAGAGAAAGACACTTATTAGCCCCATCACTAGGCGTTGCGTAGAGACGTCGGATCATTGCATGCTTCTACCGCACCGATTACGGGAAGTGTTCCGGAAGACCGGTCTTTTCTTGGAAGGGGGCTTCCTAATTCTCCCTAGAGATGTATCCGATGAACACCTCATAGGGAATTTCTCGTCTCCCTTACCCCCTTGCTCCGCGGGTTCAGTGATCAAAGAGGTGTCCCCGCTAGATTTTGTGTCCACAAGCAATCTGCGAGCACTAGAACTTAGCCATCAAGCTGAATGCTCTGCCGTGTTAGGGAAGATTAAAAGGAGAGAAGTGGTTAAGAAGAGTGATTTGATATACTTGAGTCCAATACTCGGAGGACATGGATTAATCTTTAGAATAGAAAATAATTCGTTAGTCCCGTATGTGGGACACATGGAAATTGTATCTAGAATCTATGTGTCGTGTAACAGTTCCAGAACATGTACGGTGTTATTCAACAAGCCAGGGTGGGAGGGCAACTTCACACTCAACACCACTCTGTGTCGCAAACCTAGCACTCTACTACATCTCCAGGGGGTCAGATGCGTCTGGGCAAGTGGGATCGGGTTCGGTGTGAAAGGGCTATACTTCCCTCACCGGTCCTTTGTCCAATTATGGGATGATGAATACACGGCAGCATTAGACCAAGAAGAAATCTATCGACCCCCAACCTCCACTCCAGATATAGACACAGACATTCTAAGTGAATTAGAAGAGGAAACAGGCACTATATCGCGAGAGAGTTGGTGGTGTCAGACCCTTAATTATCTTTATCACATTGGGGGATTGATTTTTGCAGCCGCATTATTCTTCGTCTTCTGCTCTCTTTTGCGACAATTTTCCCCTATGGGTTGTCTTCAATCCAGCCTGTTGTTATTCCAATGCGGACGCTTCAGGTCGGTGGGCTCTCTCTATGGGAGCAGCAACCGCAAAATCCGTCTCTTCAGTCGTCTCTCACGATTACAGAGGGAGAGCCGGCTGCCCCGATAATTTTGCTCGTTACTTCCCTCCCCTCCATTGCTTTTTGACTACGTTATTATAATATGTTCATTCGTGGTATCTGCGTGAGTAAACACCGCTATGACCGCACTATGTAACAACGGGCACAAATATAAAATATCACCATAAGCAAGTGGGGCGTTTGTCCATTGTACTTCAGTATAACTTGCCCAACATAATGATACAGTATATATATCTAACAGTAGCCGTAGCCACAGGCGCAAGTTCATCGGACCTTCAAAATGAAACACGACTATTAGATTTCAGTAGTAGTTAGTTCTACTGCCAGCAGCAGATTGCAATTTCAATCCGTGATTGAATAATTCCAGGTAGCAGGTATACGCGATATAGAAGTAGCAGGTAGCTTTGATGAAACTCTTGCAATTATAGAGCAACATCCAGATATAGAGTCGACGTGGGTTATAGGTGGAGGTGGAATTTATAAGGTAACCTACTAATTAAAAAAATATTTTCAGCACACTTGCCCAAAAAATGCATTAACAAAATTGTATGCATGGTTCGAAATTATTTTTTTTTAGTCAAATACTGACCACTGCAACGCAGATTTAATGTCATATTGACAAGAAATGTGGCTCAAATGAAGCAATCGGTAAGAAAATACAACATTTATTTGCGTCATAACTATTTAAGGCTCCTTGTTATGTAATATAAAGTCAGTTATATTTAACCATATAGCGCAGTGGTTAGTGACTGTGACTACTTAGCTACAAGGTCGAATCCCGGTTGGTCTATACGTTCCTATGATGAATTAATGTAGGTATTTTATATTTTATTTTGTATCCTAGTCACGACGTGGACGATTTATATTCTCATTCTATTAAATATATCTTTGCCTCGCTATAGTACCATATTATTTTAAAAAATATAGAAAAGAGAGAAAGACACTTATTAGCCCCATCACTAGGCGTTGCGTAGAGACGTCGGATCATTGCATGCTTCTACCGCACCGATTACGGGAAGTGTTCCGGAAGACCGGTCTTTTCTTGGAAGGGGGCTTCCTAATTCTCCCTAGAGATGTATCCGATGAACACCTCATAGGGAATTTCTCGTCTCCCTTACCCCCTTGCTCCGCGGGTTCAGTGATCAGAGGTGTCCCCGCTAGATTTTGTGTCCACAAGCAATCTGCGAGCACTAGAACTTAGCCATCAAGCTGAATGCTCTGCCGTGTTAGGGAAGATTAAAAGGAGAGAAGTGGTTAAGAAGAGTGATTTGATATACTTGAGTCCAATACTCGGAGGACATGGATTAATCTTTAGAATAGAAAATAATTCGTTAGTCCCGTATGTGGGACACATGGAAATTGTATCTAGAATCTATGTGTCGTGTAACAGTTCCAGAACATGTACGGTGTTATTCAACAAGCCAGGGTGGGAGGGCAACTTCACACTCAACACCACTCTGTGTCGCAAACCTAGCACTCTACTACATCTCCAGGGGGTCAGATGCGTCTGGGCAAGTGGGATCGGGTTCGGTGTGAAAGGGCTATACTTCCCTCACCGGTCCTTTGTCCAATTATGGGATGATGAATACACGGCAGCATTAGACCAAGAAGAAATCTATCGACCCCCAACCTCCACTCCAGATATAGACACAGACATTCTAAGAGAATTAGAAGAGGAAACAGGCACTATATCGCGAGAGAGTTGGTGGTCTCAGACCCTTAATTATCTTTATCACATTGGGGGATTGATTTTTGCAGCCGCATTATTCTTCGTCTTCTGCTCTCTTTTGCGACAATTTTCCCCTATGGGTTGTCTTCAATCCAGCCTGTTGTTATTCCAATGCGGACGCTTCAGGTCGGTGGGCTCTCTCTATGGGAGCAGCAACCGCAAAATCCGTCTCTTCAGTCGTCTCTCACGATTACAGAGGGAGAGCCGGCTGCCCCGATAATTTTGCTCGTTACTTCCCTCCCCTCCATTGCTTTTTGACTACGTTATTATAATATGTTCATTCGTGGTATCTGCGTGAGTAAACACCGCTATGACCGCACTATGTAACAACGGGCACAAATATAAAATATCACCATAAGCAAGTGGGGCGTTTGTCCATTGTACTTCAGTATAACTTGCCCAACATAATGATACAGTATATATATCTAACAGTAGCCGTAGCCACAGGCGCAAGTTCATCGGACCTTCAAAATGAAACACGACTATTAGATTTCAGTAGTAGTTAGTTCTACTGCCAGCAGCAGATTGCAATTTCAATCCGTGATTGAATAATTCCAGGTAGCAGGTATACGCGATATAGAAGTAGCAGGTAGCTTTGATGAAACTCTTGCAATTATAGAGCAACATCCAGATATAGAGTCGACGTGGGTTATAGGTGGAGGTGGAATTTATAAGGTAACCTACTAATTAAAAAAATATTTTCAGCACACTTGCCCAAAAAATGCATTAACAAAACCTGTATGCATGGTTCGAAATTATTTTTTTTTAGTCAAATACTGACCACTGCAACGCAGATTTAATGTCATATTGACAAGAAATGTGGCTCAAATGAAGCAATCGGTAAGAAAATACAACATTTATTTGCGTCATAACTATTTAAGGCTCCTTGTTATGTAATATAAAGTCAGTTATATTTAACCATATAGCGCAGTGGTTAGTGACTGTGACTACTTAGCTACAAGGTCGAATCCCGGTTGGTCTATACGTTCCTATGATGAATTAATGTAGGTATTTTATATTTTATTTTGTATCCTAGTCACGACGTGGACGATTTATATTCTCATTCTATTAAATATATCTTTGCCTCGCTATAGTACCATATTATTTTAAAAAATATAGAAAAGAGAGAAAGACACTTATTAGCCCCATCACTAGGCGTTGCGTAGAGACGTCGGATCATTGCATGCTTCTACCGCACCGATTACGGGAAGTGTTCCGGAAGACCGGTCTTTTCTTGGAAGGGGGCTTCCTAATTCTCCCTAGAGATGTATCCGATGAACACCTCATAGGGAATTTCTCGTCTCCCTTACCCCCTTGCTCCGCGGGTTCAGTGATCAAAGAGGTGTCCCCGCTAGATTTTGTGTCCACAAGCAATCTTCGAGCACTAGAACTTAGCCATCAAGCTGAATGCTCTGCCGTGTTAGGGAAGATTAAAAGGAGAGAAGTGGTTAAGAAGAGTGATTTGATATACTTGAGTCCAATACTCGGAGGACATGGATTAATCTTTAGAATAGAAAATAATTCGTTAGTCCCGTATGTGGGACACATGGAAATTGTATCTAGAATCTATGTGTCGTGTAACAGTTCCAGAACATGTACGGTGTTATTCAACAAGCCAGGGTGGGAGGGCAACTTCACACTCAACACCACTCTGTGTCGCAAACCTAGCACTCTACTACATCTCCAGGGGGTCAGATGCGTCTGGGCAAGTGGGATCGGGTTCGGTGTGAAAGGGCTATACTTCCCTCACCGGTCCTTTGTCCAATTATGGGATGATGAATACACGGCAGCATTAGACCAAGAAGAAATCTATCGACCCCCAACCTCCACTCCAGATATAGACACAGACATTCTAAGAGAATTAGAAGAGGAAACAGGCACTATATCGCGAGAGAGTTGGTGGTCTCAGACCCTTAATTATCTTTATCACATTGGGGGATTGATTTTTGCAGCCGCATTATTCTTCGTCTTCTGCTCTCTTTTGCGACAATTTTCCCCTATGGGTTGTCTTCAATCCAGCCTGTTGTTATTCCAATGCGGACGCTTCAGGTCGGTGGGCTCTCTCTATGGGAGCAGCAACCGCAAAATCCGTCTCTTCAGTCGTCTCTCACGATTACAGAGGGAGAGCCGGCTGCCCCGATAATTTTGCTCGTTACTTCCCTCCCCTCCATTGCTTTTTGACTACGTTATTATAATATGTTCATTCGTGGTATCTGCGTGAGTAAACACCGCTATGACCGCACTATGTAACAACGGGCACAAATATAAAATATCACCATAAGCAAGTGGGGCGTTTGTCCATTGTACTTCAGTATAACTTGCCCAACATAATGATACAGTATATATATCTAACAGTAGCCGTAGCCACAGGCGCAAGTTCATCGGACCTTCAAAATGAAACACGACTATTAGATTTCAGTAGTAGTTAGTTCTACTGCCAGCAGCAGATTGCAATTTCAATCCGTGATTGAATAATTCCAGGTAGCAGGTATACGCGATATAGAAGTAGCAGGTAGCTTTGATGAAACTCTTGCAATTATAGAGCAACATCCAGATATAGAGTCGACGTGGGTGATAGGTGGAGGTGGAATTTATAAGGTAACCTACTAATTAAAAAAATATTTTCAGCACACTTGCCCAAAAAATGCATTAACAAAATTGTATGCATGGTTCGAAATTATTTTTTTTTAGTCAAATACTGACCACTGCAACGCAGATTTAATGTCATATTGACAAGAAATGTGGCTCAAATGAAGCAATCGGTAAGAAAATACAACATTTATTTGCGTCATAACTATTTAAGGCTCCTTGTTACGTAATATTAAGTCAGTTATATTTAACCATATAGCGCAGTGGTTAGTGACTGTGACTACTTAGCTACAAGGTCGAATCCCGGTTGGTCTATACGTTCCTATGATGAATTAATGTAGGTATTTTATATTTTATTTTGTATCCTAGTCACGACGTGGACGATTTATATTCTCATTCTATTAAATATATCTTTGCCTCGCTATAGTACAATATTATTTTAAAAAATATAGAAAAGAGAGAAAGACACTTATTAGCCCCATCACTAGGCGTTGCGTAGAGACGTCGGATCATTGCATGCTTCTACCGCACCGATTACGGGAAGTGTTCCGGAAGACCGGTCTTTTCTTGGAAGGGGGCTTCCTAATTCTCCCTAGAGATGTATCCGATGAACACCTCATAGGGAATTTCTCGTCTCCCTTACCCCCTTGCTCCGCGGGTTCAGTGATCAAAGAGGTGTCCCCGCTAGATTTTGTGTCCACAAGCAATCTGCGAGCACTAGAATTTAGCCATCAAGCTGAATGCTCTGCCGTGTTAGGGAAGATTAAAAGGAGAGAAGTGGTTAAGAAGAGTGATTTGATATACTTGAGTCCAATACTCGGAGGACATGGATTAATCTTTAGAATAGAAAATAATTCGTTAGTCCCGTATGTGGGACACATGGAAATTGTATCTAGAATCTATGTGTCGTGTAACAGTTCCAGAACATGTACGGTGTTATTCAACAAGCCAGGGTGGGAGGGCAACTTCACACTCAACACCACTCTGTGTCGCAAACCTAGCACTCTACTACATCTCCAGGGGCTCAGATGCGTCTGGGCAAGTGGGATCGGGTTCGGTGTGAAAGGGCTATACTTCCCTCACCGGTCCTTTGTCCAATTATGGGATGATGAATACACGGCAGCATTAGACCAAGAAGAAATCTATCGACCCCCAACCTCCACTCCAGATATAGACACAGACATTCTAAGAGAATTAGAAGAGGAAACAGGCACTATATCGCGAGAGAGTTGGTGGTCTCAGTCCCTTAATTATCTTTATCACATTGGGGGATTGATTTTTGCAGCCGCATTATTCTTCGTCTTCTGCTCTCTTTTGCGACAATTTTCCCCTATGGGTTGTCTTCAATCCAGCCTGTTGTTATTCCAATGCGGACGCTTCAGGTCGGTGGGCTCTCTCTATGGGAGCAGCAACCGCAAAATCCGTCTCTTCAGTCGTCTCTCACGATTACAGAGGGAGAGCCGGCTGCCCCGATAATTTTGCTCGTTACTTCCCTCCCCTCCATTGCTTTTTGACTACGTTATTATAATATGTTCATTCGTGGTATCTGCGTGAGTAAACACCGCTATGACCGCACTATGTAACAACGGGCACAAATATAAAATATCACCATAAGCAAGTGGGGCGTTTGTCCATTGTACTTCAGTATAACTTGCCCAACATAATGATACAGTATATATATCTAACAGTAGCCGTAGCCACAGGCGCAAGTTCATCGGACCTTCAACATGAAACACGACTATTAGATTTCAGTAGTAGTTAGTTCTACTGCCAGCAGCAGATTGCAATTTCAATCCGTGATTGAATAATTCCAGGTAGCAGGTATACGCGATATAGAAGTAGCAGGTAGCTTTGATGAAACTCTTGCAATTATAGAGCAACATCCAGATATAGAGTCGACGTGGGTTATAGGTGGAGGTGGAATTTATAAGGTAACCTACTAATTAAAAAAATATTTTCAGCACACTTGCCCAAAAAATGCATTAACAAAACCTGTATGCATGGTTCGAAATTATTTTTTTTTAGTCAAATACTGACCACTGCAACGCAGATTTAATGTCATATTGACAAGAAATGTGGCTCAAATGAAGCAATCGGTAAGAAAATACAACATTTATTTGCGTCATAACTAAGGCTCCTTGTTATGTAATATAAAGTCAGTTATATTTAACCATATAGCGCAGTGGTTAGTGACTGTGACTACTTAGCTACAAGGTCGAATCCCGGTTGGTCTATACGTTCCTATGATGAATTAATGTAGGTATTTTATATTTTATTTTGTATCCTAGTCACGACGTGGACGATTTATATTCTCATTCTATTAAATATATCTTTGCCTCGCTATAGTACCATATTATTTTAAAAAATATAGAAAAGAGAGAAAGACACTTATTAGCCCCATCACTAGGCGTTGCGTAGAGACGTCGGATCATTGCATGCTTCTACCGCACCGATTACGGGAAGTGTTCCGGAAGACCGGTCTTTTCTTGGAAGGGGGCTTCCTAATTCTCCCTAGAGATGTATCCGATGAACACCTCATAGGGAATTTCTCGTCTCCCTTACCCCCTTGCTCCGCGGGTTCAGTGATCAAAGAGGTGTCCCCGCTAGATTTTGTGTCCACAAGCAATCTTCGAGCACTAGAACTTAGCCATCAAGCTGAATGCTCTGCCGTGTTAGGGAAGATTAAAAGGAGAGAAGTGGTTAAGAAGAGTGATTTGATATACTTGAGTCCAATACTCGGAGGACATGGATTAATCTTTAGAATAGAAAATAATTCGTTAGTCCCGTATGTGGGACACATGGAAATTGTATCTAGAATCTATGTGTCGTGTAACAGTTCCAGAACATGTACGGTGTTATTCAACAAGCCAGGGTGGGAGGGCAACTTCACACTCAACACCACTCTGTGTCGCAAACCTAGCACTCTACTACATCTCCAGGGGGTCAGATGCGTCTGGGCAAGTGGGATCGGGTTCGGTGTGAAAGGGCTATACTTCCCTCACCGGTCCTTTGTCCAATTATGGGATGATGAATACACGGCAGCATTAGACCAAGAAGAAATCTATCGACCCCCAACCTCCACTCCAGATATAGACACAGACATTCTAAGAGAATTAGAAGAGGAAACAGGCACTATATCGCGAGAGAGTTGGTGGTCTCAGACCCTTAATTATCTTTATCACATTGGGGGATTGATTTTTGCAGCCGCATTATTCTTCGTCTTCTGCTCTCTTTTGCGACAATTTTCCCCTATGGGTTGTCTTCAATCCAGCCTGTTGTTATTCCAATGCGGACGCTTCAGGTCGGTGGGCTCTCTCTATGGGAGCAGCAACCGCAAAATCCGTCTCTTCAGTCGTCTCTCACGATTACAGAGGGAGAGCCGGCTGCCCCGATAATTTTGCTCGTTACTTCCCTCCCCTCCATTGCTTTTTGACTACGTTATTATAATATGTTCATTCGTGGTATCTGCGTGAGTAAACACCGCTATGACCGCACTATGTAACAACGGGCACAAATATAAAATATCACCATAAGCAAGTGGGGCGTTTGTCCATTGTACTTCAGTATAACTTGCCCAACATAATGATACAGTATATATATCTAACAGTAGCCGTAGCCACAGGCGCAAGTTCATCGGACCTTCAAAATGAAACACGACTATTAGATTTCAGTAGTAGTTAGTTCTACTGCCAGCAGCAGATTGCAATTTCAATCCGTGATTGAATAATTCCAGGTAGCAGGTATACGCGATATAGAAGTAGCAGGTAGCTTTGATGAAACTCTTGCAATTATAGAGCAACATCCAGATATAGAGTCGACGTGGGTGATAGGTAGGTGGAGGTGGAATTTATAAGGTAACCTACTAATTAAAAAAATATTTTCAGCACACTTGCCCAAAAAATGCATTAACAAAATTGTATGCATGGTTCGAAATTATTTTTTTTTAGTCAAATACTGACCACTGCAACGCAGATTTAATGTCATATTGACAAGAAATGTGGCTCAAATGAAGCAATCGGTAAGAAAATACAACATTTATTTGCGTCATAACTATTTAAGGCTCCTTGTTACGTAATATTAAGTCAGTTATATTTAACCATATAGCGCAGTGGTTAGTGACTGTGACTACTTAGCTACAAGGTCGAATCCCGGTTGGTCTATACGTTCCTATGATGAATTAATGTAGGTATTTTATATTTTATTTTGTATCCTAGTCACGACGTGGACGATTTATATTCTCATTCTATTAAATATATCTTTGCCTCGCTATAGTACAATATTATTTTAAAAAATATAGAAAAGAGAGAAAGACACTTATTAGCCCCATCACTAGGCGTTGCGTAGAGACGTCGGATCATTGCATGCTTCTACCGCACCGATTACGGGAAGTGTTCCGGAAGACCGGTCTTTTCTTGGAAGGGGGCTTCCTAATTCTCCCTAGAGATGTATCCGATGAACACCTCATAGGGAATTTCTCGTCTCCCTTACCCCCTTGCTCCGCGGGTTCAGTGATCAAAGAGGTGTCCCCGCTAGATTTTGTGTCCACAAGCAATCTGCGAGCACTAGAACTTAGCCATCAAGCTGAATGCTCTGCCGTGTTAGGGAAGATTAAAAGGAGAGAAGTGGTTAAGAAGAGTGATTTGATATACTTGAGTCCAATACTCGGAGGACATGGATTAATCTTTAGAATAGAAAATAATTCGTTAGTCCCGTATGTGGGACACATGGAAATTGTATCTAGAATCTATGTGTCGTGTAACAGTTCCAGAACATGTACGGTGTTATTCAACAAGCCAGGGTGGGAGGGCAACTTCACACTCAACACCACTCTGTGTCGCAAACCTAGCACTCTACTACATCTCCAGGGGGTCAGATGCGTCTGGGCAAGTGGGATCGGGTTCGGTGTGAAAGGGCTATACTTCCCTCACCGGTCCTTTGTCCAATTATGGGATGATGAATACACGGCAGCATTAGACCAAGAAGAAATCTATCGACCCCCAACCTCCACTCCAGATATAGACACAGACATTCTAAGTGAATTAGAAGAGGAAACAGGCACTATATCGCGAGAGAGTTGGTGGTGTCAGACCCTTAATTATCTTTATCACATTGGGGGATTGATTTTTGCAGCCGCATTATTCTTCGTCTTCTGCTCTCTTTTGCGACAATTTTCCCCTATGGGTTGTCTTCAATCCAGCCTGTTGTTATTCCAATGCGGACGCTTCAGGTCGGTGGGCTCTCTCTATGGGAGCAGCAACCGCAAAATCCGTCTCTTCAGTCGTCTCTCACGATTACAGAGGGAGAGCCGGCTGCCCCGATAATTTTGCTCGTTACTTCCCTCCCCTCCATTGCTTTTTGACTACGTTATTATAATATGTTCATTCGTGGTATCTGCGTGAGTAAACACCGCTATGACCGCACTATGTAACAACGGGCACAAATATAAAATATCACCATAAGCAAGTGGGGCGTTTGTCCATTGTACTTCAGTATAACTTGCCCAACATAATGATACAGTATATATATCTAACAGTAGCCGTAGCCACAGGCGCAAGTTCATCGGACCTTCAAAATGAAACACGACTATTAGATTTCAGTAGTAGTTAGTTCTACTGCCAGCAGCAGATTGCAATTTCAATCCGTGATTGAATAATTCCAGGTAGCAGGTATACGCGATATAGAAGTAGCAGGTAGCTTTGATGAAACTCTTGCAATTATAGAGCAACATCCAGATATAGAGTCGACGTGGGTTATAGGTGGAGGTGGAATTTATAAGGTAACCTACTAATTAAAAAAATATTTTCAGCACACTTGCCCAAAAAATGCATTAACAAAACCTGTATGCATGGTTCGAAATTATTTTTTTTTAGTCAAATACTGACCACTGCAACGCAGATTTAATGTCATATTGACAAGAAATGTGGCTCAAATGAAGCAATCGGTAAGAAAATACAACATTTATTTGCGTCATAACTATTTAAGGCTCCTTGTTATGTAATATAAAGTCAGTTATATTTAACCATATAGCGCAGTGGTTAGTGACTGTGACTACTTAGCTACAAGGTCGAATCCCGGTTGGTCTATACGTTCCTATGATGAATTAATGTAGGTATTTTATATTTTATTTTGTATCCTAGTCACGACGTGGACGATTTATATTCTCATTCTATTAAATATATCTTTGCCTCGCTATAGTACCATATTATTTTAAAAAATATAGAAAAGAGAGAAAGACACTTATTAGCCCCATCACTAGGCGTTGCGTAGAGACGTCGGATCATTGCATGCTTCTACCGCACCGATTACGGGAAGTGTTCCGGAAGACCGGTCTTTTCTTGGAAGGGGGCTTCCTAATTCTCCCTAGAGATGTATCCGATGAACACCTCATAGGGAATTTCTCGTCTCCCTTACCCCCTTGCTCCGCGGGTTCAGTGATCAAAGAGGTGTCCCCGCTAGATTTTGTGTCCACAAGCAATCTTCGAGCACTAGAACTTAGCCATCAAGCTGAATGCTCTGCCGTGTTAGGGAAGATTAAAAGGAGAGAAGTGGTTAAGAAGAGTGATTTGATATACTTGAGTCCAATACTCGGAGGACATGGATTAATCTTTAGAATAGAAAATAATTCGTTAGTCCCGTATGTGGGACACATGGAAATTGTATCTAGAATCTATGTGTCGTGTAACAGTTCCAGAACATGTACGGTGTTATTCAACAAGCCAGGGTGGGAGGGCAACTTCACACTCAACACCACTCTGTGTCGCAAACCTAGCACTCTACTACATCTCCAGGGGGTCAGATGCGTCTGGGCAAGTGGGATCGGGTTCGGTGTGAAAGGGCTATACTTCCCTCACCGGTCCTTTGTCCAATTATGGGATGATGAATACACGGCAGCATTAGACCAAGAAGAAATCTATCGACCCCCAACCTCCACTCCAGATATAGACACAGACATTCTAAGAGAATTAGAAGAGGAAACAGGCACTATATCGCGAGAGAGTTGGTGGTCTCAGACCCTTAATTATCTTTATCACATTGGGGGATTGATTTTTGCAGCCGCATTATTCTTCGTCTTCTGCTCTCTTTTGCGACAATTTTCCCCTATGGGTTGTCTTCAATCCAGCCTGTTGTTATTCCAATGCGGACGCTTCAGGTCGGTGGGCTCTCTCTATGGGAGCAGCAACCGCAAAATCCGTCTCTTCAGTCGTCTCTCACGATTACAGAGGGAGAGCCGGCTGCCCCGATAATTTTGCTCGTTACTTCCCTCCCCTCCATTGCTTTTTGACTACGTTATTATAATATGTTCATTCGTGGTATCTGCGTGAGTAAACACCGCTATGACCGCACTATGTAACAACGGGCACAAATATAAAATATCACCATAAGCAAGTGGGGCGTTTGTCCATTGTACTTCAGTATAACTTGCCCAACATAATGATACAGTATATATATCTAACAGTAGCCGTAGCCACAGGCGCAAGTTCATCGGACCTTCAAAATGAAACACGACTATTAGATTTCAGTAGTAGTTAGTTCTACTGCCAGCAGCAGATTGCAATTTCAATCCGTGATTGAATAATTCCAGGTAGCAGGTATACGCGATATAGAAGTAGCAGGTAGCTTTGATGAAACTCTTGCAATTATAGAGCAACATCCAGATATAGAGTCGACGTGGGTGATAGGTGGAGGTGGAATTTATAAGGTAACCTACTAATTAAAAAAATATTTTCAGCACACTTGCCCAAAAAATGCATTAACAAAATTGTATGCATGGTTCGAAATTATTTTTTTTTAGTCAAATACTGACCACTGCAACGCAGATTTAATGTCATATTGACAAGAAATGTGGCTCAAATGAAGCAATCGGTAAGAAAATACAACATTTATTTGCGTCATAACTATTTAAGGCTCCTTGTTACGTAATATTAAGTCAGTTATATTTAACCATATAGCGCAGTGGTTAGTGACTGTGACTACTTAGCTACAAGGTCGAATCCCGGTTGGTCTATACGTTCCTATGATGAATTAATGTAGGTATTTTATATTTTATTTTGTATCCTAGTCACGACGTGGACGATTTATATTCTCATTCTATTAAATATATCTTTGCCTCGCTATAGTACCATATTATTTTAAAAAATATAGAAAAGAGAGAAAGACACTTATTAGCCCCATCACTAGGCGTTGCGTAGAGACGTCGGATCATTGCATGCTTCTACCGCACCGATTACGGGAAGTGTTCCGGAAGACCGGTCTTTTCTTGGAAGGGGGCTTCCTAATTCTCCCTAGAGATGTATCCGATGAACACCTCATAGGGAATTTCTCGTCTCCCTTACCCCCTTGCTCCGCGGGTTCAGTGATCAAAGAGGTGTCCCCGCTAGATTTCGTGTCCACAAGCAATCTGCGAGCACTAGAACTTAGCCATCAAGCTGAATGCTCTGCCGTGTTAGGGAAGATTAAAAGGAGAGAAGTGGTTAAGAAGAGTGATTTGATATACTTGAGTCCAATACTCGGAGGACATGGATTAATCTTTAGAATAGAAAATAATTCGTTAGTCCCGTATGTGGGACACATGGAAATTGTATCTAGAATCTATGTGTCGTGTAACAGTTCCAGAACATGTACGGTGTTATTCAACAAGCCAGGGTGGGAGGGCAACTTCACACTCAACACCACTCTGTGTCGCAAACCTAGCACTCTACTACATCTCCAGGGGATCAGATGCGTCTGGGCAAGTGGGATCGGGTTCGGTGTGAAAGGGCTATACTTCCCTCACCGGTCCTTTGTCCAATTATGAGATGATGAATACACGGCAGCATTAGACCATGAAGAAATCTATCGACCCCCAACCTCCACTCCAGATATAGACACAGACATTCTAAGAGAATTAGAAGAGGAAACAGGCACTATATCGCGAGAGAGTTGGTGGTCTCAGACCCTTAATTATCTTTATCACATTGGGGGATTGATTTTTGCAGCCGCATTATTCTTCGTCTTCTGCTCTCTTTTGCGACAATTTTCCCCTATGGGTTGTCTTCAATCCAGCCTGTTGTTATTCCAATGCGGACGCTTCAGGTCGGTGGGCTCTCTCTATGGGAGCAGCAACCGCAAAATCCGTCTCTTCAGTCGTCTCTCACGATTACAGAGGGAGAGCCGGCTGCCCCGATAATTTTGCTCGTTACTTCCCTCCCCTCCATTGCTTTTTGACTACGTTATTATAATATGTTCATTCGTGGTATCTGCGTGAGTAAACACCGCTATGACCGCACTATGTAACAACGGGCACAAATATAAAATATCACCATAAGCAAGTGGGGCGTTTGTCCATTGTACTTCAGTATAACTTGCCCAACATAATGATACAGTATATATATCTAACAGTAGCCGTAGCCACAGGCGCAAGTTCATTGGACCTTCAAAATGAAACAGGACTATTAGATTTCAGTAGTAGTTAGTTCTACTGCCAGCAGCAGATTGCAATTTCAATCCGTGATTGAATAATTCCAGGTAGCAGGTATACGCGATATAGAAGTAGCAGGTAGCTTTGATGAAACTCTCGCAATTATAGAGGAACATCCAGATATAGAGTCGACGTGGGTGATAGGTGGAGGTGGAATTTATAAGGTAACCTACTAATTAAAAAAATATTTTCAGCACACTTGCCCAAAAAATGCATTAACAAAACCTGTATGCATGGTTCGAAATTATTATTTTTTTAGTCAAATACTGACCACTGCAACGCAGATTTAATGTCATATTGACAAGAAATGTGGCTCAAATGAAGCAATCGGTAAGAAAATACAACATTTATTTGCGTCATAACTATTTAAGGCTCCTTGTTATGTAATATAAAGTCAGTTATATTTAACCATATAGCGCAGTGGTTAGTGACTGTGACTACTTAGCTACAAGGTCGAATCCCGGTTGGTCTATACGTTCCTATGATGAATTAATGTAGGTATTTTATATTTTATTTTGTATCCTAGTCACGACGTGGACGATTTATATTCTCATTCTATTAAATATATCTTTGCCTCGCTATAGTACAATATTATTTTAAAAAATATAGAAAAGAGAGAAAGACACTTATTAGCCCCATCACTAGGCGTTGCGTAGAGACGTCGGATCATTGCATGCTTCTACCGCACCGATTACGGGAAGTGTTCCGGAAGACCGGTCTTTTCTTGGAAGGGGGCTTCCTAATTCTCCCTAGAGATGTATCCGATGAACACCTCATAGGGAATTTCTAGTCTCCCTTACCACCTTGCTCCGCGGGTTCAGTGATCAAAGAGGTGTCCCCGCTAGATTTTGTGTCCACAAGCAATCTGCGAGCACTAGAACTTAGCCATCAAGCTGAATGCTCTGCCGTGTTAGGGAAGATTAAAAGGAGAGAAGTGGTTAAGAAGAGTGATTTGATATACTTGAGTCCAATACTCGGAGGACATGGATTAATCTTTAGAATAGAAAATAATTCGTTAGTCCCGTATGTGGGACACATGGAAATTGTATCTAGAATCTATGTGTCGTGTAACAGTTCCAGAACATGTACGGTGTTATTCAACAAGCCAGGGTGGGAGGGCAACTTCACACTCAACACCACTCTGTGTCGCAAACCTAGCACTCTACTACATCTCCAGGGGGTCAGATGCGTCTGGGCAAGTGGGATCGGGTTCGGTGTGAAAGGGCTATACTTCCCTCACCGGTCCTTTGTCCAATTATGGGATGATGAATACACGGCAGCATTAGACCAAGAAGAAATCTATCGACCCCCAACCTCCACTCCAGATATAGACACGGACATTCTAAGTGAATTAGAAGAGGAAACAGGCACTATATCGCGAGAGAGTTGGTGGTCTCAGACCCTTAATTATCTTTATCACATTGGGGGATTGATTTTTGCAGCCGCATTATTCTTCGTCTTCTGCTCTCTTTTGCGACAATTTTCCCCTATGGGTTGTCTTCAATCCAGCCTGTTGTTATTCCAATGCGGACGCTTCAGGTCGGTGGGCTCTCTCTATGGGAGCAGCAACCGCAAAATCCGTCTCTTCAGTCGTCTCTCACGATTACAGAGGGAGAGCCGGCTGCCCCGATAATTTTGCTCGTTACTTCCCTCCCCTCCATTGCTTTTTGACTACGTTATTATAATATGTTCATTCGTGGTATCTGCGTGAGTAAACACCGCTATGACCGCACTATGTAACAACGGGCACAAATATAAAATATCACCATAAGCAAGTGGGGCGTTTGTCCATTGTACTTCAGTATAACTTGCCCAACATAATGATACAGTATATATATCTAACAGTAGCCGTAGCCACAGGCGCAAGTTCATCGGACCTTCAAAATGAAACACGACTATTAGATTTCAGTAGTAGTTAGTTCTACTGCCAGCAGCAGATTGCAATTTCAATCCGTGATTGAATAATTCCAGGTAGCAGGTATACGCGATATAGAAGTAGCAGGTAGCTTTGATGAAACTCTTGCAATTATAGAGCAACATCCAGATATAGAGTCGACGTGGGTTATAGGTGGAGGTGGAATTTATAAGGTAACCTACTAATTAAAAAAATATTTTCAGCACACTTGCCCAAAAAATGCATTAACAAAATTGTATGCATGGTTCGAAATTATTTTTTTTTAGTCAAATACTGACCACTGCAACGCAGATTTAATGTCATATTGACAAGAAATGTGGCTCAAATGAAGCAATCGGTAAGAAAATACAACATTTATTTGCGTCATAACTATTTAAGGCTCCTTGTTATGTAATATAAAGTCAGTTATATTTAACCATATAGCGCAGTGGTTAGTGACTGTGACTACTTAGCTACAAGGTCGAATCCCGGTTGGTCTATACGTTCCTATGATGAATTAATGTAGGTATTTTATATTTTATTTTGTATCCTAGTCACGACGTGGACGATTTATATTCTCATTCTATTAAATATATCTTTGCCTCGCTATAGTACCATATTATTTTAAAAAATATAGAAAAGAGAGAAAGACACTTATTAGCCCCATCACTAGGCGTTGCGTAGAGACGTCAGATCATTGCATGCTTCAACCGCACCGATTACGGGAAGTGTTCCGGAAGACCGGTCTTTTCTTGGAAGGGGGCTTCCTAATTCTCCCTAGAGATGTATCCGATGAACACCTCATAGGGAATTTCTCGTCTCCCTTACCCCCTTGCTCCGCGGGTTCAGTGATCAAAGAGGTGTCCCCGCTAGATTTTGTGTCCACAAGCAATCTGCGAGCACTAGAACTTAGCCATCAAGCTGAATGCTCTGCCGTGTTAGGGAAGATTAAAAGGAGAGAAGTGGTTAAGAAGAGTGATTTGATATACTTGAGTCCAGTACTCGGAGGACATGGATTAATCTTTAGAATAGAAAATAATTCGTTAGTCCCGTATGTGGGACACATGGAAATTGTATCTAGAATCTATGTGTCGTGTAACAGTTCCAGAACATGTACGGTGTTATTCAACAAGCCAGGGTGGGAGGGCAACTTCACACTCAACACCACTCTGTGTCGCAAACCTAGCATTCTACTACATCTCCAGGGGGTCAGATGCGTCTGGGCAAGTGGGATCGGGTTCGGTGTGAAAGGGCTATACTTCCCTCACCGGTCCTTTGTCCAAGTATGGGATGATGAATACACGGCAGCATTAGACCAAGAAGAAATCTATCGACCCCCAACCTCCACTCCAGATATAGACACAGACATTCTAAGAGAATTAGAAGAGGAAACAGGCACTATATCGCGAGAGAGTTGGTGGTCTCAGACCCTTAATTATCTTTATCACATTGGGGGATTGATTTTTGCAGCCGCATTATTCTTCGTCTTCTGCTCTCTTTTGCGACAATTTTCCCCTATGGGTTGTCTTCAATCCAGCCTGTTGTTATTCCAATGCGGACGCTTCAGGTCGGTGGGCTCTCTCTATGGGAGCAGCAACCGCAAAATCCGTCTCTTCAGTCGTCTCTCACGATTACAGAGGGAGAGCCGGCTGCCCCGATAATTTTGCTCGTTACTTCCCTCCCCTCCATTGCTTTTTGACTACGTTATTATAATATGTTCATTCGTGGTATCTGCGTGAGTAAACACCGCTATGACCGCACTATGTAACAACGGGCACAAATATAAAATATCACCATAAGCAAGTGGGGCGTTTGTCCATTGTACTTCAGTATAACTTGCCCAACATAATGATACAGTATATATATCTAACAGTAGCCGTAGCCACAGGCGCAAGTTCATCGGACCTTCAAAATGAAACACGACTATTAGATTTCAGTAGTAGTTAGTTCTACTGCCAGCAGCAGATTGCAATTTCAATCCGTGATTGAATAATTCCAGGTAGCAGGTATACGCGATATAGAAGTAGCAGGTAGCTTTGATGAAACTCTTGCAATTATAGAGGAACATCCAGATATAGAGTCGACGTGGGTGATAGGTGGAGGTGGAATTTATAAGGTAACCTACTAATTAAAAAAATATTTTCAGCACACTTGCCCAAAAAATGCATTAACAAAACCTGTATGCATGGTTCGAAATTATTTTTTTTTAGTCAAATACTGACCACTGCAACGCAGATTTAATGTCATATTGACAAGAAATGTGGCTCAAATGAAGCAATCGGTAAGAAAATACAACATTTATTTGCGTCATAACTATTTAAGGCTCCTTGTTATGTAATATAAAGTCAGTTATATTTAACCATATAGCGCAGTGGTTAGTGACTGTGACTACTTAGCTACAAGGTCGAATCCCGGTTGGTCTATACGTTCCTATGATGAATTAATGTAGGTATTTTATATTTTATTTTGTATCCTAGTCACGACGTGGACGATTTATATTCTCATTCTATTAAATATATCTTTGCCTCGCTATAGTACCATATTATTTTAAAAAATATAGAAAAGAGAGAAAGACACTTATTAGCCCCATCACTAGGCGTTGCGTAGAGACTTCGGATCATTGCATGCTTCTACCGCACCGATTACGGGAAGTGTTCCGGAAGACCGGTCTTTTCTTGGAAGGGGGCTTCCTAATTCTCCCTAGAGATGTATCCGATGAACACCTCATAGGGAATTTCTCGTCTCCCTTACCCCCTTGCTCCGCGGGTTCAGTGATCAAAGAGGTGTCCCCGCTAGATTTCGTGTCCACAAGCAATCTGCGAGCACTAGAACTTAGCCATCAAGCTGAATGCTCTGCCGTGTTAGGGAAGATTAAAAGGAGAGAAGTGGTTAAGAAGAGTGATTTGATATACTTGAGTCCAATACTCGGAGGACATGGATTAATCTTTAGAATAGAAAATAATTCGTTAGTCCCGTATGTGGGACACATGGAAATTGTATCTAGAATCTATGTGTCGTGTAACAGTTCCAGAAAATGTACGGTGTTATTCAACAAGCCAGGGTGGGAGGGCAACTTCACACTCAACACCACTCTGTGTCGCAAACCTAGCACTCTACTACATCTCCAGGGGATCAGATGCGTCTGGGCAAGTGGGATCGGGTTCGGTGTGAAAGGGCTATACTTCCCTCACCGGTCCTTTGTCCAATTATGGGATGATGAATACACGGCAGCATTAGACCAAGAAGAAATCTATCGACCCCCAACCTCCACTCCAGATATAGACACAGACATTCTAAGTGAATTAGAAGAGGAAACAGGCACTATATCGCGAGAGAGTTGGTGGTGTCAGACCCTTAATTATCTTTATCACATTGGGGGATTGATTTTTGCAGCCGCATTATTCTTCGTCTTCTGCTCTCTTTTGCGACAATTTTCCCCTATGGGTTGTCTTCAATCCAGCCTGTTGTTATTCCAATGCGGACGCTTCAGGTCGGTGGGCTCTCTCTATGGGAGCAGCAACCGCAAAATCCGTCTCTTCAGTCGTCTCTCACGATTACAGAGGGAGAGCCGGCTGCCCCGATAATTTTGCTCGTTACTTCCCTCCCCTCCATTGCTTTTTGACTACGTTATTATAATATGTTCATTCGTGGTATCTGCGTGAGTAAACACCGCTATGACCGCACTATGTAACAACGGGCACAAATATAAAATATCACCATAAGCAAGTGGGGCGTTTGTCCATTGTACTTCAGTATAACTTGCCCAACATAATGATACAGTATATATATCTAACAGTAGCCGTAGCCACAGGCGCAAGTTCATCGGACCTTCAAAATGAAACACGACTATTAGATTTCAGTAGTAGTTAGTTCTACTGCCAGCAGCAGATTGCAATTTCAATCCGTGATTGAATAATTCCAGGTAGCAGGTATACGCGATATAGAAGTAGCAGGTAGCTTTGATGAAACTCTTGCAATTATAGAGCAACATCCAGATATAGAGTCGACGTGGGTTATAGGTGGAGGTGGAATTTATAAGGTAACCTACTAATTAAAAAAATATTTTCAGCACACTTGCCCAAAAAATGCATTAACAAAATTGTATGCATGGTTCGAAATTATTTTTTTTTAGTCAAATACTGACCACTGCAACGCAGATTTAATGTCATATTGACAAGAAATGTGGCTCAAATGAAGCAATCGGTAAGAAAATACAACATTTATTTGCGTCATAACTATTTAAGGCTCCTTGTTATGTAATATAAAGTCAGTTATATTTAACCATATAGCGCAGTGGTTAGTGACTGTGACTACTTAGCTACAAGGTCGAATCCCGGTTGGTCTATACGTTCCTATGATGAATTAATGTAGGTATTTTATATTTTATTTTGTATCCTAGTCACGACGTGGACGATTTATATTCTCATTCTATTAAATATATCTTTGCCTCGCTATAGTACAATATTATTTTAAAAAATATAGAAAAGAGAGAAAGACACTTATTAGCCCCATCACTAGGCGTTGCGTAGAGACGTCGGATCATTGCATGCTTCTACCGCACCGATTACGGGAAGTGTTCCGGAAGACCGGTCTTTTCTTGGAAGGGGGCTTCCTAATTCTCCCTAGAGATGTATCCGATGAACACCTCATAGGGAATTTCTCGTCTCCCTTACCCCCTTGCTCCGCGGGTTCAGTGATCAAAGAGGTGTCCCCGCTAGATTTTGTGTCCACAAGCAATCTGCGAGCACTAGAACTTAGCCATCAAGCTGAATGCTCTGCCGTGTTAGGGAAGATTAAAAGGAGAGAAGTGGTTAAGAAGAGTGATTTGATATACTTGAGTCCAATACTCGGAGGACATGGATTAATCTTTAGAATAGAAAATAATTCGTTAGTCCCGTATGTGGGACACATGGAAATTGTATCTAGAATCTATGTGTCGTGTAACAGTTCCAGAACATGTACGGTGTTATTCAACAAGCCAGGGTGGGAGGGCAACTTCACACTCAACACCACTCTGTGTCGCAAACCTAGCACTCTACTACATCTCCAGGGGGTCAGATGCGTCTGGGCAAGTGGGATCGGGTTCGGTGTGAAAGGGCTATACTTCCCTCACCGGTCCTTTGTCCAATTATGGGATGATGAATACACGGCAGCATTAGACCAAGAAGAAATCTATCGACCCCCAACCTCCACTCCAGATATAGACACAGACATTCTAAGAGAATTAGAAGAGGAAACAGGCACTATATCGCGAGAGAGTTGGTGGTCTCAGACCCTTAATTATCTTTATCACATTGGGGGATTGATTTTTGCAGCCGCATTATTCTTCGTCTTCTGCTCTCTTTTGCGACAATTTTCCCCTATGGGTTGTCTTCAATCCAGCCTGTTGTTATTCCAATGCGGACGCTTCAGGTCGGTGGGCTCTCTCTATGGGAGCAGCAACCGCAAAATCCGTCTCTTCAGTCGTCTCTCACGATTACAGAGGGAGAGCCGGCTGCCCCGATAATTTTGCTCGTTACTTCCCTCCCCTCCATTGCTTTTTGACTACGTTATTATAATATGTTCATTCGTGGTATCTGCGTGAGTAAACACCGCTATGACCGCACTATGTAACAACGGGCACAAATATAAAATATCACCATAAGCAAGTGGGGCGTTTGTCCATTGTACTTCAGTATAACTTGCCCAACATAATGATACAGTATATATATCTAACAGTAGCCGTAGCCACAGGCGCAAGTTCATCGGACCTTCAAAATGAAACACGACTATTAGATTTCAGTAGTAGTTAGTTCTACTGCCAGCAGCAGATTGCAATTTCAATCCGTGATTGAATAATTCCAGGTAGCAGGTATACGCGATATAGAAGTAGCAGGTAGCTTTGATGAAACTCTTGCAATTATAGAGCAACATCCAGATATAGAGTCGACGTGGGTTATAGGTGGAGGTGGAATTTATAAGGTAACCTACTAATTAAAAAAATATTTTCAGCACACTTGCCCAAAAAATGCATTAACAAAACCTGTATGCATGGTTCGAAATTATTTTTATTTAGTCAAATACTGACCACTGCAACGCAGATTTAATGTCATATTTACAAGAAATGTGGCTCAAATGAAGCAATCGGTAAGAAAATACAACATTTATTTGCGTCATAACTATTTAAGGCTCCTTGTTATGTAATATAAAGTCAGTTATATTTAACCATATAGCGCAGTGGTTAGTGACTGTGACTACTTAGCTACAAGGTCGAATCCCGGTTGGTCTATACGTTCCTATGATGAATTAATGTAGGTATTTTATATTTTATTTTGTATCCTAGTCACGACGTGGACGATTTATATTCTCATTCTATTAAATATATCTTTGCCTCGCTATAGTACAATATTATTTAAAAAAATATAGAAAGGAGAGAAAGACACTTATTAGCCCTATCACTAGGCGTTGCGTAGAGACGTCGGATCATTGCATGCTTCTACCGCACCCATTACGAGAAGTGTTCCGGAAGACCGGTCTTTTCTTGGAAGGGGGCTTCCTAATTCTCCCTAGAGATGTATCCGATGAACACCTCATAGGGAATTTCTCGTCTCCCTTACCCCCTTGCTCCGCGGGTTCAGTGATCAAAGAGGTGGCCCCGCTAGATTTCGTGTCCACAAGCAATCTGCGAGCACTAGAACTTAGCCATCAAGCTGAATGCTCTGCCGTGTTAGGGAAGATTAAAAGGAGAGAAGTGGTTAAGAAGAGTGATTTGATATACTTGAGTCCAATACTCGGAGGACATGGATTAATCTTTAGAATAGAAAATAATTCGTTAGTCCCGTATGTGGGACACATGGAAATTGTATCTAGAATCTATGTGTCGTGTAACAGTTCCAGAACATGTACGGTGTTATTCAACAAGCCAGGGTGGGAGGGCAACTTCACACTCAACACCACTCTGTGTCGCAAACCTAGCACTCTACTACATCTCCAGGGGATCAGATGCGTCTGGGCAAGTGGGATCGGGTTCGGTGTGAAAGGGCTATACTTCCCTCACCGGTCCTTTGTCCAATTATGAGATGATGAATACACGGCAGCATTAGACCAAGAAGAAATCTATCGACCCCCAACCTCCACTCCAGATATAGACACAGACATTCTAAGAGAATTAGAAGAGGAAACAGGCACTATATCGCGAGAGAGTTGGTGGTCTCAGACCCTTAATTATCTTTATCACATTGGGGGATTGATTTTTGCAGCCGCATTATTCTTCGTCTTCTGCTCTCTTTTGCGACAATTTTCCCCTATGGGTTGTCTTCAATCCAGCCTGTTGTTATTCCAATGCGGACGCTTCAGGTCGGTGGGCTCTCTCTATGGGAGCAGCAACCGCAAAATCCGTCTCTTCAGTCGTCTCTCACGATTACAGAGGGAGAGCCGGCTGCCCCGATAATTTTGCTCGTTACTTCCCTCCCCTCCATTGCTTTTTGACTACGTTATTATAATATGTTCATTCGTGGTATCTGCGTGAGTAAACACCGCTATGACCGCACTATGTAACAACGGGCACAAATATAAAATATCACCATAAGCAAGTGGGGCGTTTGTCCATTGTACTTCAGTATAACTTGCCCAACATAATGATACAGTATATATATCTAACAGTAGCCGTAGCCACAGGCGCAAGTTCATTGGACCTTCAAAATGAAACAGGACTATTAGATTTCAGTAGTAGTTAGTTCTACTGCCAGCAGCAGATTGCAATTTCAATCCGTGATTGAATAATTCCAGGTAGCAGGTATACGCGATATAGAAGTAGCAGGTAGCTTTGATGAAACTCTTGCAATTATAGAGGAACATCCAGATATAGAGTCGACGTGGGTGATAGGTGGAGGTGGAATTTATAAGGTAACCTACTAATTAAAAAAATATTTTCAGCACACTTGCCCAAAAAATGCATTAACAAAACCTGTATGCATGGTTCGAAATTATTATTTTTTTAGTCAAATACTGACGACCACTGCAACGCAGATTTAATGTCATATTGACAAGAAATGTGGCTCAAATGAAGCAATCGGTAAGAAAATACAACATTTATTTACGTCATAACTATTTAAGGCTCCTTGTTATGTTATGTAATATAAAGTCAGTTATATTTAACCATATAGCGCAGTGGTTAGTGACTGTGACTACTTAGCTACAAGGTCGAATCCCGGTTGGTCTATACGTTCCTATGATGAATTAATGTAGGTATTTTATATTTTATTTTGTATCCTAGTCACGACGTGGACGATTTATATTCTCATTCTATTAAATATATCTTTGCCTCGCTATAGTACAATATTATTTTAAAAAATATAGAAAAGAGAGAAAGACACTTATTAGCCCCATCACTAGGCGTTGCGTAGAGACGTCGGATCATTGCATGCTTCTACCGCACCGATTACGGGAAGTGTTCCGGAAGACCGGTCTTTTCTTGGAAGGGGGCTTCCTAATTCTCCCTAGAGATGTATCCGATGAACACCTCATAGGGAATTTCTAGTCTCCCTTACCACCTTGCTCCGCGGGTTCAGTGATCAAAGAGGTGTCCCCGCTAGATTTTGTGTCCACAAGCAATCTGCGAGCACTAGAACTTAGCCATCAAGCTGAATGCTCTGCCGTGTTAGGGAAGATTAAAAGGAGAGAAGTGTTTAAGAAGAGTGATTTGATATACTTGAGTCCAATACTCGGAGGACATGGATTAATCTTTAGAATAGAAAATAATTCGTTAGTCCCGTATGTGGGACACATGGAAATTGTATCTAGAATCTATGTGTCGTGTAACAGTTCCAGAACATGTACGGTGTTATTCAACAAGCCAGGGTGGGAGGGCAACTTCACACTCAACACCACTCTGTGTCGCAAACCTAGCACTCTACTACATCTCCAGGGGGTCAGATGCGTCTGGGCAAGTGGGATCGGGTTCGGTGTGAAAGGGCTATACTTCCCTCACCGGTCCTTTGTCCAATTATGGGATGATGAATACACGGCAGCATTAGACCAAGAAGAAATCTATCGACCCCCAACCTCCACTCCAGATATAGACACAGACATTCTAAGAGAATTAGAAGAGGAAACAGGCACTATATCGCGAGAGAGTTGGTGGTCTCAGACCCTTAATTATCTTTATCACATTGGGGGATTGATTTTTGCAGCCGCATTATTCTTCGTCTTCTGCTCTCTTTTGCGACAATTTTCCCCTATGGGTTGTCTTCAATCCAGCCTGTTGTTATTCCAATGCGGACGCTTCAGGTCGGTGGGCTCTCTCTATGGGAGCAGCAACCGCAAAATCCGTCTCTTCAGTCGTCTCTCACGATTACAGAGGGAGAGCCGGCTGCCCCGATAATTTTGCTCGTTACTTCCCTCCCCTCCATTGCTTTTTGACTACGTTATTATAATATGTTCATTCGTGGTATCTGCGTGAGTAAACACCGCTATCACCGCACTATGTAACAACGGGCACAAATATAAAATATCACCATAAGCAAGTGGGGCGTTTGTCCATTGTACTTCAGTATAACTTGCCCAACATAATGATACAGTATATATATCTAACAGTAGCCGTAGCCACAGGCGCAAGTTCATCGGACCTTCAAAATGAAACACGACTATTAGATTTCAGTAGTAGTTAGTTCTACTGCCAGCAGCAGATTGCAATTTCAATCCGTGATTGAATAATTCCAGGTAGCAGGTATACGCGATATAGAAGTAGCAGGTAGCTTTGATGAAACTCTTGCAATTATAGAGCAACATCCAGATATAGAGTCGACGTGGGTTATAGGTGGAGGTGGAATTTATAAGGTAACCTACTAATTAAAAAAATATTTTCAGCACACTTGCCCAAAAAATGCATTAACAAAACCTGTATGCATGGTTCGAAATTATTTTTATTTAGTCAAATACTGACCACTGCAACGCAGATTTAATGTCATATTTACAAGAAATGTGGCTCAAATGAAGCAATCGGTAAGAAAATACAACATTTATTTGCGTCATAACTATTTAAGGCTCCTTGTTATGTAATATAAAGTCAGTTATATTTAACCATATAGCGCAGTGGTTAGTGACTGTGACTACTTAGCTACAAGGTCGAATCCCGGTTGGTCTATACGTTCCTATGATGAATTAATGTAGGTATTTTATATTTTATTTTGTATCCTAGTCACGACGTGGACGATTTATATTCTCATTCTATTAAATATATCTTTGCCTCGCTATAGTACAATATTATTTAAAAAAATATAGAAAGGAGAGAAAGACACTTATTAGCCCTATCACTAGGCGTTGCGTAGAGACGTCGGATCATTGCATGCTTCTACCGCACCCATTACGAGAAGTGTTCCGGAAGACCGGTCTTTTCTTGG
Source organism: Leptidea sinapis (assembly GCF_905404315.1). Lineage (NCBI taxonomy): Eukaryota > Metazoa > Arthropoda > Insecta > Lepidoptera > Pieridae > Leptidea > Leptidea sinapis. The sequence continues at coordinate 3,975,638 of NC_066293.1, forward strand.
AAGGGGGCTTCCTAATTCTCCCTAGAGATGTATCCGATGAACACCTCATAGGGAATTTCTCGTCTCCCTTACCCCCTTGCTCCGCGGGTTCAGTGATCAAAGAGGTGTCCCCGCTAGATTTCGTGTCCACAAGCAATCTGCGAGCACTAGAACTTAGCCATCAAGCTGAATGCTCTGCCGTGTTAGGGAAGATTAAAAGGAGAGAAGTGGTTAAGAAGAGTGATTTGATATACTTGAGTCCAATACTCGGAGGACATGGATTAATCTTTAGAATAGAAAATAATTCGTTAGTCCCGTATGTGGGACACATGGAAATTGTATCTAGAATCTATGTGTCGTGTAACAGTTCCAGAACATGTACGGTGTTATTCAACAAGCCAGGGTGGGAGGGCAACTTCACACTCAACACCACTCTGTGTCGCAAACCTAGCACTCTACTACATCTCCAGGGGATCAGATGCGTCTGGGCAAGTGGGATCGGGTTCGGTGTGAAAGGGCTATACTTCCCTCACCGGTCCTTTGTCCAATTATGAGATGATGAATACACGGCAGCATTAGACCAAGAAGAAATCTATCGACCCCCAACCTCCACTCCAGATATAGACACAGACATTCTAAGAGAATTAGAAGAGGAAACAGGCACTATATCGCGAGAGAGTTGGTGGTCTCAGACCCTTAATTATCTTTATCACATTGGGGGATTGATTTTTGCAGCCGCATTATTCTTCGTCTTCTGCTCTCTTTTGCGACAATTTTCCCCTATGGGTTGTCTTCAATCCAGCCTGTTGTTATTCCAATGCGGACGCTTCAGGTCGGTGGGCTCTCTCTATGGGAGCAGCAACCGCAAAATCCGTCTCTTCAGTCGTCTCTCACGATTACAGAGGGAGAGCCGGCTGCCCCGATAATTTTGCTCGTTACTTCCCTCCCCTCCATTGCTTTTTGACTACGTTATTATAATATGTTCATTCGTGGTATCTGCGTGAGTAAACACCGCTATGACCGCACTATGTAACAACGGGCACAAATATAAAATATCACCATAAGCAAGTGGGGCGTTTGTCCATTGTACTTCAGTATAACTTGCCCAACATAATGATACAGTATATATATCTAACAGTAGCCGTAGCCACAGGCGCAAGTTCATTGGACCTTCAAAATGAAACAGGACTATTAGATTTCAGTAGTAGTTAGTTCTACTGCCAGCAGCAGATTGCAATTTCAATCCGTGATTGAATAATTCCAGGTAGCAGGTATACGCGATATAGAAGTAGCAGGTAGCTTTGATGAAACTCTTGCAATTATAGAGGAACATCCAGATATAGAGTCGACGTGGGTGATAGGTGGAGGTGGAATTTATAAGGTAACCTACTAATTAAAAAAATATTTTCAGCACACTTGCCCAAAAAATGCATTAACAAAACCTGTATGCATGGTTCGAAATTATTATTTTTTTAGTCAAATACTGACGACCACTGCAACGCAGATTTAATGTCATATTGACAAGAAATGTGGCTCAAATGAAGCAATCGGTAAGAAAATACAACATTTATTTACGTCATAACTATTTAAGGCTCCTTGTTATGTTATGTAATATAAAGTCAGTTATATTTAACCATATAGCGCAGTGGTTAGTGACTGTGACTACTTAGCTACAAGGTCGAATCCCGGTTGGTCTATACGTTCCTATGATGAATTAATGTAGGTATTTTATATTTTATTTTGTATCCTAGTCACGACGTGGACGATTTATATTCTCATTCTATTAAATATATCTTTGCCTCGCTATAGTACAATATTATTTTAAAAAATATAGAAAAGAGAGAAAGACACTTATTAGCCCCATCACTAGGCGTTGCGTAGAGACGTCGGATCATTGCATGCTTCTACCGCACCGATTACGGGAAGTGTTCCGGAAGACCGGTCTTTTCTTGGAAGGGGGCTTCCTAATTCTCCCTAGAGATGTATCCGATGAACACCTCATAGGGAATTTCTAGTCTCCCTTACCACCTTGCTCCGCGGGTTCAGTGATCAAAGAGGTGTCCCCGCTAGATTTTGTGTCCACAAGCAATCTGCGAGCACTAGAACTTAGCCATCAAGCTGAATGCTCTGCCGTGTTAGGGAAGATTAAAAGGAGAGAAGTGTTTAAGAAGAGTGATTTGATATACTTGAGTCCAATACTCGGAGGACATGGATTAATCTTTAGAATAGAAAATAATTCGTTAGTCCCGTATGTGGGACACATGGAAATTGTATCTAGAATCTATGTGTCGTGTAACAGTTCCAGAACATGTACGGTGTTATTCAACAAGCCAGGGTGGGAGGGCAACTTCACACTCAACACCACTCTGTGTCGCAAACCTAGCACTCTACTACATCTCCAGGGGGTCAGATGCGTCTGGGCAAGTGGGATCGGGTTCGGTGTGAAAGGGCTATACTTCCCTCACCGGTCCTTTGTCCAATTATGGGATGATGAATACACGGCAGCATTAGACCAAGAAGAAATCTATCGACCCCCAACCTCCACTCCAGATATAGACACAGACATTCTAAGAGAATTAGAAGAGGAAACAGGCACTATATCGCGAGAGAGTTGGTGGTCTCAGACCCTTAATTATCTTTATCACATTGGGGGATTGATTTTTGCAGCCGCATTATTCTTCGTCTTCTGCTCTCTTTTGCGACAATTTTCCCCTATGGGTTGTCTTCAATCCAGCCTGTTGTTATTCCAATGCGGACGCTTCAGGTCGGTGGGCTCTCTCTATGGGAGCAGCAACCGCAAAATCCGTCTCTTCAGTCGTCTCTCACGATTACAGAGGGAGAGCCGGCTGCCCCGATAATTTTGCTCGTTACTTCCCTCCCCTCCATTGCTTTTTGACTACGTTATTATAATATGTTCATTCGTGGTATCTGCGTGAGTAAACACCGCTATGACCGCACTATGTAACAACGGGCACAAATATAAAATATCACCATAAGCAAGTGGGGCGTTTGTCCATTGTACTTCAGTATAACTTGCCCAACATAATGATACAGTATATATATCTAACAGTAGCCGTAGCCACAGGCGCAAGTTCATCGGACCTTCAAAATGAAACACGACTATTAGATTTCAGTAGTAGTTAGTTCTACTGCCAGCAGCAGATTGCAATTTCAATCCGTGATTGAATAATTCCAGGTAGCAGGTATACGCGATATAGAAGTAGCAGGTAGCTTTGATGAAACTCTTGCAATTATAGAGCAACATCCAGATATAGAGTCGACGTGGGTTATAGGTGGAGGTGGAATTTATAAGGTAACCTACTAATTAAAAAAATATTTTCAGCACACTTGCCCAAAAAATGCATTAACAAAACCTGTATGCATGGTTCGAAATTATTTTTTTTTAGTCAAATACTGACCACTGCAACGCAGATTTAATGTCATATTGACAAGAAATGTGGCTCAAATGAAGCAATCGGTAAGAAAATACAACATTTATTTGCGTCATAACTATTTAAGGCTCCTTGTTATGTAATATAAAGTCAGTTATATTTAACCATATAGCGCAGTGGTTAGTGACTGTGACTACTTAGCTACAAGGTCGAATCCCGGTTGGTCTATACGTTCCTATGATGAATTAATGTAGGTATTTTATATTTTATTTTGTATCCTAGTCACGACGTGGACGATTTATATTCTCATTCTATTAAATATATCTTTGCCTCGCTATAGTACAATATTATTTAAAAAAATATAGAAAGGAGAGAAAGACACTTATTAGCCCTATCACTAGGCGTTGCGTAGAGACGTCGGATCATTGCATGCTTCTACCGCACCCATTACGAGAAGTGTTCCGGAAGACCGGTCTTTTCTTGGAAGGGGGCTTCCTAATTCTCCCTAGAGATGTATCCGATGAACACCTCATAGGGAATTTCTCGTCTCCCTTACCCCCTTGCTCCGCGGGTTCAGTGATCAAAGAGGTGTCCCCGCTAGATTTCGTGTCCACAAGCAATCTGCGAGCACTAGAACTTAGCCATCAAGCTGAATGCTCTGCCGTGTTAGGGAAGATTAAAAGGAGAGAAGTGGTTAAGAAGAGTGATTTGATATACTTGAGTCCAATACTCGGAGGACATGGATTAATCTTTAGAATAGAAAATAATTCGTTAGTCCCGTATGTGGGACACATGGAAATTGTATCTAGAATCTATGTGTCGTGTAACAGTTCCAGAACATGTACGGTGTTATTCAACAAGCCAGGGTGGGAGGGCAACTTCACACTCAACACCACTCTGTGTCGCAAACCTAGCACTCTACTACATCTCCAGGGGATCAGATGCGTCTGGGCAAGTGGGATCGGGTTCGGTGTGAAAGGGCTATACTTCCCTCACCGGTCCTTTGTCCAATTATGAGATGATGAATACACGGCAGCATTAGACCAAGAAGAAATCTATCGACCCCCAACCTCCACTCCAGATATAGACACAGACATTCTAAGAGAATTAGAAGAGGAAACAGGCACTATATCGCGAGAGAGTTGGTGGTCTCAGACCCTTAATTATCTTTATCACATTGGGGGATTGATTTTTGCAGCCGCATTATTCTTCGTCTTCTGCTCTCTTTTGCGACAATTTTCCCCTATGGGTTGTCTTCAATCCAGCCTGTTGTTATTCCAATGCGGACGCTTCAGGTCGGTGGGCTCTCTCTATGGGAGCAGCAACCGCAAAATCCGTCTCTTCAAGGCCTACGCAGACCGGGACGGCAAGGCAAGGGATTTTAATTTTTACTAATGGACATTCAACCGTACTGGTACAGAAATACGACATAAATTGCTATGCTTTAAAATGATGCCGTGGCATTGAAAGGGATTTTATCGCAACACGCGCCACAGGCTCCCGTGGCGGGATGCCGTGGCATACTGCGGTAGGCAACGGCATGCCACGGACTCCGGCGCTCGTAGTGATATACTGCGGGGTGCGGCGGCGGGAGTAGAGAAGCGGGGAATGCACACCAATATTGACCATCCATTTGCGCCCGCGTCTTTGACGACTGTGCTACGTGATTTTTTCGGAGACCAGTTTTTTACGTTTTTTATTCCAACATGGAGGAAAAATTAATAACTTTAGTTCAAGACTATGATTATTTATATAATATGTCATCAAAACATTATATGAACACTCAAATGAAGAACAATGCGTGGAAAAGAATTGGAATAGAAATGAATAAAACAGGTAAGTAAATATTTTTGCACTATAATTATATTTTAAGATTTAACACAGTATTAATGTCTATTTACAATATCGTTTTGCCATGGAATAGAGCCCTCATCAGACCTAAAGTAATCTTTAAACATCTCCCGTACTGTCATACCATCTAATGCATTGTTCATATTATTATCGTTTTCTAAATTAATGCTTACACTTGCTATATTTTGGCTTTCTGTGCTTGTACCACCTATGATGAAATTGTGTAAGCAAGTACATGCTAAAATGATATTATCAACATATTTTGGTTGAACCTGAATTCCTTTTTGACATAATTCGAAACGTTCTTGAAGTATACCAAATGCATTTTCGACGATACGCCTGGCTCTACTCAAACGATAATTGTATATTTTCATTGCTTCATCTGTCAATCGATCGCCACTAAATGGTCTCATAATGTTTGTGGTTAACGGAAAAGCCTCGTCTGCTACAAAAACATACGGCAACTCAAGATCTGTCCTCGGTAAACGTTTTTTTGGGGGAATATCGAGGGCATTAGAAGTCAATTTTTTTCCAAATATTGAGTTTTGCATTATACCTCCATCACTATTTCGTCCATATGATCCTACATCTGCAATCACAAATTTATAATTTGCATCCACAACCGCTAGTAGTACGATACTGAAAAACTTTTTATAGTTTATGTAGAGACTTCCACTATTGCGAGGTGCTTTTATCTTGAAATGTTTACCATCTATTGCACCGATGCAGTTCGGGAAATTCCATTTTTCATCAAATTCCATCGCGATTCGCGTCCATTTTTCCCTTGTTGGTTTTGGCATAACACTAGGTCTTAGGGCATTCCAAATGACTCGGCAAGTTTCATGTACGATAGAGCGCACTGTACTAAACCCCATGCGATAGCTGTAACCTAGAGACTTGAAGCTACTTCCCGTGATCAAAAATCTGAAAGATAATATAATTAGGGGTAAGTGAGGCAGAGTGAAAGACAGGGCACAGTTAAACAAAGTCAATTAAATAATACAGTTTACGTATTTATATATAATTATGAATTCCTCATGATATTTTTCCGTCACCGTAATGCCAGTGGTAATTTCTACTTAGAAAAAGATTAGCTCAATATAATCCCATAAACACAGCTGGTGCTAACCTAGTCACTATCTAAGGCCTTTTCCCATTACCTACTTATTCTGTTTCTATACCATTTTACCTGCTTATGTTTTGTTTTAGGTGAAGAATGCCAGAAAATATGGGGTAATATACGTAATAATTTTAGGAAAGCTCTGAATAACAGAAAAACAAAGAGTGGTGACCCGTACACAAAGCGACGCCCTATCAAGTTTGAAAAAGAGCTGGAGTTTTTGAAAAAATTCATTCAGCACAGAAAACAAACCTCGAATCTGGACTCCTCTTCAGAGGATACGCAGACTTCTTTCGCAGAATCCGCTGTCAATGATAATGATGAACGTTCAGTTTCGCGAATGACCAATGATTCACACCATTCCTTAATAAGACCAGAACCTACAACAACTGCTGAAATACTAAATAAATACATTGAATCGAAAAAGGAGGTGGACCCCATTGATTCGTTCTTTCAAACAATGGCTGCCACAGTAAAAAAACTACCAGAAAGAGTGCAGGTCCAAATAAAGAGACAAATATTTAATGTGGTAACTGACGCCGAATTAAAATACATAGAGGGAACTCCAGCTCCAACATCTGAAGATGTCTCTAGCTATGAAACCACCTCAGGCTCTGGTTATGAAGCTGCTTCGGGGTCTGGCTATGGAACTGCCTCAGGCTCTGGTTATGAAGCTGTTTCACGGTCTGTTTATGGTACCGCCTCTGGCCCTGGCTATGAAGCTGCTTCAGGGTCTGGCTACAAAACTGCAGTTTGTGAATACGAAACTAATCTAAACTAGTAGGTACTCTAAATTAAGTAAAAACAAATAAAGATCCAGGGATTATCAGTGAGAAGGTTTATCAGTGCAAAAACTTGAAAATCGTTATTATGTGTCTACAATACATGATTGTACTTGGCAAAAAATATTGTTTTTTTTTTTTTAATTTAATAAAAGAAGAAAAAATAAAACTTATACAATCATTTAACTACCCACCTCAAACACAAGGATAATCTCTGATCGGCTTCAATGGGGTTGCGAAAATTGGTCCTCTGTTTTTCGATATATGGTCGACATATATTCAACAGTGCTTGAAATTTCTCATAATCCATTCTATGATAGTCATAAAATTTTTGCACGTCGTATTTTAAATCATTAAATAAATTATTGAATTCACCCTTTGATTCCCTTTCTTTCCATAAATTATCAACCCAAAATCTTCTTCTATCCCTATTATTAGCCTGTGCACCTTCTTCTTCATCTGCAATAATCGATATCAACACCAAATCCCAATCTACCATTTTAAAACTGAGGCACACCAACACTCGATCAAACGCAACTGAAGACTAAAAGTGTATCAGGCAGCAGGAGTCGCTGAGGCGTGCTTTGTCGTGCCGCGGCACGCCGTGGCATGCCGTGGCAAAGTGCTGGAATGCCGCGGTATCTAAGCGGCCAGTGTGCGCTGACTCACGGCAAAATCCCTTGCCTTGCCGTCCCGGTCTGCGTAGGCCTTTAGTCGTCTCTCACGATTACAGAGGGAGAGCCGGCTGCCCCGATAATTTTGCTCGTTACTTCCCTCCCCTCCATTGCTTTTTGACTACGTTATTATAATATGTTCATTCGTGGTATCTGCGTGAGTAAACACCGCTATGACCGCACTATGTAACAACGGGCACAAATATAAAATATCACCATCAGCAAGTGGGGCGTTCGTCCATTGTACTTCAGTATAACTTGCCCAACATAATGATACAGTATATATATCTAACAGTAGCCGTAGCCACAGACGCAAGTTTGATGTGCATTGGCGCAGTGAACTACATCGGACCTTCAAAATGAAACACAACGACTTTTAGATTTCAGTAGTAGTTAGTTCTACTGCTAGCAGCAGATTGCAATTTCAATCCGTGATTGAATAATTCCGGGTAGCAGGTATACGCGATGTGGAAGTAGCAGGTAGCTTTGATGAAACTCTTGCAATTATAGAGGAACATCCATATATAGAGTCGACGTGGGTGATTGGGAGAGGTGAAATTTATAAGGTAACCTACTAATAAAAAAAATATTTTCAGCACACTTGCCCAAAATATGCATTAACAAAACTTTGTTCGAAATTAATAAATTATTCACCATACTACGTAACGTGCGGTAAAATTGATCTCACCTAAGTTAATAATTTAGTGCGCTTTTGCAGCATTTTATTTCCATTACATACATTCCTATATGTATGTATACGAGTTCCAGATAATAAATAATCTGGATGATCGAACTTGACATATTAGCAGAAGTGCGAAATTTCATCATTTCCTCACAGTTGGTTTCACGATAAAAGGTTTTACGCCTATGTCTGGTATGAGGTCTCTTTCTATTACATCAATCGCTTCCATAATTGCTATTACAGTTAACCAGTTATTCTATGTAACTTTGTGGGAATACAAAGTAGAAAAAGTCAATAACTTGGTACTATCTAAGCTTTAGGTGTCGCTATGTTTAATATAGATTGTGACAATTCTATATGGGCGTCAGTTGCCGCCGCTCTTTGTACAGATGACGTCGAGTCTATCTGATCGTCCACTGCCACTACTTTTTGTAAAAGTGCCATTGGAGCTATCTCAGCATCAGGTGTAACTGCTCTTTGCATAAATGATGATAATGTTGTTTAAACATCGGGTGTCGTTGCTCTTTGGATAGATGGTGCTATTTGGATATAAGGTGTTACTGCTCTTTGTACATTTGATGCCGATGCTATCTGAATGTAAGGTGATCTCACGATCCAGTGGCTGCATACGATGCGATGTATGTGGTGGTAGGTATATCAGCACTAACCCATTCTGCCGACATAGCAGATAGCAAGCAAGACATGGCTTTCGTGATTGTCTAACACGAGTAGAATAGGTTCTTCAACAGTTGGTTTTGCACATGAGATAAAATGATGTAACCAATCTATGAATAGGTTTTCTTCATTGATCTAACCCGAATCCCTAACTGCTGCTACCATATCAGAATCAGAATCAGAAAATCTTTATTCAATAAAACCTCGAGGATCACATTGAATCGTCACAAAATAAATTATTCTAATATACAAAAATAAAAAGTTGTATCCATAATTATACTATTGTACTATATCATACAAAAACTAGTCATAGCTCTACACCGGTTTACAAGAACCCAAGGTATTGTCAAGCTGTCATTGCGAGATGGAGCGACATCTGGCCAGACTATCTTGGCATTTATAAAATCATCTATTCTATAATAGGCTTCCTTAATTAATTGTTTTTCAATACAAGATTTGAAATGACGAATTGATAGCTCTGTCACTTTTGATGGGGGTTTGTTATAGAAACGCACAGAGCTTCCCATGAAAGAATCGTTAAATTTTTGTAGTCGGTATCTTGGAATCAACAATTCATTCTTGTATCTTGTATTAATGTTATGTATATCATTTCTTTTCAGCAGGTTACCTTTGTTTCTATGCGTGTACAATAAATTTTCATAAATATATTGGGAAGTTACTGTTAAAATATTTATATCTTTAAAACGGTTACGCAATGAGTCGCGAGGTTTCATATTATATATGCCACGAATTGCCCTCTTCTGTAAAACAAAGATTGTTTGGATATCTGCCGAATTACCCCATAGCAGAATGCCATACGTCATAACTCTATGAAAGCAGGTAAAGTACACAAGTCTAGCCGTCGATTCGTTAGTTAGTTGTCTGATTGTTCGATCCGCATACGCTGCTGAGGCAAGTCTACCTGCAAGTGATTCTATTTGGGGGCACCATTTTAGTTTTGAATCAATGTGGAGCCCCAGAAATACTGTAAAATCTACAAGACTAAGTGACTCCTCCTTGAGTTTAATATTAGTAGGAAATTGTTTCACATTTTGCATAGTAAATTTAATGCATTTTGTTTTATCGGCATTTAGCAGAAGATTATTCATGTTAAACAAATTTAATATACATGAAAGTGATTTGTTTACATCATCAAAGTTTCTTTCGATCATCCACTTTGAAAATTAAGGAAGTGTCATCAGCAAAAAGGACTATGTCACACAAATTGGTAGCGTTATATGGTAGATCATTGAAAAACCTTTATAATAAAACTGTACTGCTGCAAACAGATCTTTGTACTCATGTAGCTATACCAACTTTGGCATTGCACTCGTATTTCACCTACTATTTTTATAAAATTTCAGAAACAGGCAGAAAGAGGAGATTGCTCTCCACTCCGATGGAGGCAAGAAACAAAAAATATTGATGGCTAGTGAAAAAGAACGTTACGTAAAGAAAAAGGGAATAAGGGAAGAAAAATTTTAAAAAAGCATATGAAACTCTTGAAACAGAAACACTTTTAAACGGAATGAACGTATGTAGAGTCGGCCACCCACTCAACCTATGGTTTCTCACATATTTAACATCACGCAGTTACGGGGAGAAGGTGGGTGACATGCTCAGTGACGAGGTTCCACTTTGGTGTGGAGTACCACAAGGCTCCGGATGTGGCCCAATCTGCTATTTGGTAAATATAATTCTGTTACTGCCTGATTTAATTAGAGTTAAATGTATCAGCCACTCATTGCACTTATGCGCGGAAAAAGCTGCTGAACTATAAACTATAAACCCCACACGCACAAATATCATGTCTTTTTATAAATATTGTAAGTCCGTTATTAGATATAAGTCCTACAAAATAGTATTATTATAACCTAATTTAAGTTCTGTGGATTTCGTGATATTTTAAATAAATAAATAAACTATTACCAAGGCAACGAGTTTTTTGTAAGATAAATAATTGGTTCTCATACAGCCCTAAACGGTTAGACTTGAAATTTTTATGGGACCATAAATAATAACAAAGATCCTAAAAAAATTCAAGGAATGAGTGGACCCTGCTGCCATGCACGCTATCAAGCTACGAGGGGTGGCTGATATAAAATCTACTTTGTTAAAGAAAGTTTTGAAAATCGAACTGGCCACTGCAAAATCATATTCTATATTTATTCCTTTTTCAAAATTATGACGCTTATTTTTTTTCGCTTGCTTTTGTTTTTTTGGCGCGGCTTTGATTTCACCATGTCGAAAGAAAATTGTAAAATGATGAAATTTGAGCATCGAGCAGTGATTAAATTCCTAAGTAAAGAAGGAAATACGCCTACGCAGATCAGAGAGCGCATGTTAAAGGTGTTTGGTGATTCAAGTCCTTCTGAATTCGTCATAAAGTTTTGGTCGAAGCAATTTAAACATGGCCGTGAGAGCCTGTGAGACGACCCACGTAGTGGAAGGCCAATTTCTGCTGTTACCGCAGATAATGTTGAAAAGGTGAAGAACCTGATTCTTGCAGATCGGCGAATCAAGCAGTGGGAGATAGCCAGAGATGTGGGCATTAGCAAGGAACGAGTTCATGAAATTATTCACGAACATTTGGGCATGTCCAAGGTGAGCGCGCGTTGGGTCCCTAGAATGTTGACCCCCTTTGACAAACAAAGGCAAGTAGAATGTTGTCAGGCATTTCTAGACCTGGTCAAAGGTAAAGAAGAAGAGACTATCTCTCGAATTGTGACCTGTGATGAAACTTGGATTCGCCAGTGGGATCCGGAAAGCAAACAAGAGTCAATGCAATGGAAATTTAAAGGAGAAAAGCCGCCAAGGAAGTTCAAGGTTCGGCCGTCGGCTGGAAAACTAATGGCCACCGTATTTTGGGATGTCCAAGGGATTTTGATGATAGATTATTTGCCTAAAAATACAACAATGAATGCTGAATATTATGCAAACTTGCTTGACCAGCTTCGTGAACAAATCAAAGAAAAGCGGAGAGGCAAACTCAGCAAAGGTGTTCTGATTTTACAAGACAATGCTCCTGTACACACAGCCTTAACGGCGAGGTCAGCCCTGAGCGAAATATGCGGTATTCTAAAGGAGGATTTTGAAGCTATGGAACAAAAAGAAAGACAAGAATTTGGTAAGTATTTATTTTATATTGTAATGGAGACATTGTTTTTTATTTTAAATAGCTTCATTCTGCCAAGAAACTGACCCAGATTCGGACACGAAATAGTTTTCGAATTCCGTTCGAACTGAATTTGCAGTTCGACCACCTCGTAGCGTTTCATCATCAGGTAGGCTATTGAAATGAAATGCTTCAGATTCGGATGTGTTGCCATCCTTTAAGCCCTCTTTTTCTCTTATAAAGTTGTGTAGAACGGTACATGCCTTAACTATCCATATAGCTGTTGTTTTGTTGACGTCTAGAGGCCGGTGGAATACTCTCCACTTATTAGCAAGAATACCAAATGCACATTCAACGTATCGTCTAGCTCTGGTCAAACGATAGTTATATATTCGCTTATTTACGTCTAAATGCGTCCCGCTAAATGGCCTCATTAAATTTTCGTGTAAACCGAAACCTTCATCGCCGATTATGACGTAGGGAACTCTCGTTTCTGAGCCTGTTATTAATGGGCAAGGTTCTGGTATTTGTAAACTGCCATCTAGCATCATTTTCCAAAATGTCGACTCCTTGAATATTGATGAATCGCATTCTTTTCCATACGACCCAATACTAACATATAGAAAACGATAGTCAGAGTCTACGATCGCTAATAATATGATGGAAAAAAAGTCTTTGTAATTTAGGTACATTGAGCCACTTTTTGCTGGTTTTCGAAGTCTGATGTGTTTACCGTCCACTGCTCCTAAACAGTGGGGAAAATTTGCTTTTGTGTCGAATCCATTTGATATATGCTCCCATTCACTCACTGTTGTAGGAAGTCGCATAAACTCGTCATTCAAGTTGTTCCATATGCATCGTGTAACTTCCTTAATAATGTTGCTTATAGTTGACACACCGACACGAAAGACGTAATGAAGTTCTTGAAATGTACACCCAGACGCTGCATACCTAAAAAAAATAAATTAATCAATCAATCAAATTAAACTGAACTGAACTAAATTATAAAATTACCTAATTAAAATAAATTGATTTAAACATTAGTAATACTTTTTTGCTTCCCATTATTTACTGACCGATTAGTTCTTGCACTGTCAATTTGACTTATCCACTGACCAATATGGTAATTAATTACTGACAAGTCTATTCTACCTTCTTATTCGCCTTTCACTTACTAAGCTATTGACAACCATCTTGTATTATTATTTACTTGCTTCAGGAAAATATGTTATAAAAAAATGGAATTCGACTAGAGATGCCTGGATACGAACATTGAGTGAGAAAAAGAAATTGAAGAAATCTGGAGCTGCTGCCTCAAATACCAAGCCTTACAAATATCACAATCAAATGTTATTTTTGAAAAAAGTTGTCACCCCAGGTGATACACACGAGAACGTCCCTGCTAATGACAACATCACGGAAACAGTAGAAAGTAATAAAGACAACGAAGATGAACCTGATCAGATTACGGAACAAAGTGGTAGTGACAGACAAAAGGAAAGACAAAATTTAGCCCCGCCGCAACGCAAGGCAATCAAAAGAAATGTGAATGAAGTAGACGCCAAAATGATTGAATACATGAATGATCAGTTAAAAAAAAGTAAAAATGAGTTTGAAGATCCCAATTTATCGTTCTTCAAAGGTATTTTGCCGCAACTGGCTTCACTTAATGGCGATCAAATTTTAGAATTTCAGTCTGGAGTGATAAACCTTTTACAAAATATTAAAAGTAGAAGATATGGTCAGTCAAACTACGAGTGGCCTCCATATTCACAAAGTTCTAGCACTCCTCACTACCACACCCAAGGTTATTTTAGTAGGCCACATCATCTTGACTCTACACCATCAGTAGAAGGTTCGCCATCAGTAGAATCTACATTCAGCCAGGAGTCAGACTTGCCAGATCTGTCTATGTTTTGAAATAAATCTTCATTTTTGTAAACCTTTTTGTCATTTTAAATTTTAATTGATAATAACAAAAATTAAAGTTCTTACCTTAAAAATATCGCTAGTTTTACTTCAGGGCACAAGCTTTTCCTCCAGTTTGTGTCTTTCTTTTTTAAATCCTTTTCTAATCGTTTAAGAAGGTCATCAAAAGTAGACGTCGTCATTCGGAAATAAGTAAAAAATTTAGATTCGTCTTCTTTCAGCTGACGCACAACAGCACCACGACAAAATCTTTGCCTTAATAGTGGATGTATCCAATAACGCCGGGGCTTCCTCCGCCGCAGACGACGATAGTACCAATACAACACGACAACGTCCATTCTCGTAGAAAGTAGGCGATACACTGAAGAACGAAAGTCCAGTAGCGTCGGATCTGTTAAAATCGGTCCTGTAAATGCTGTGTGAATATTACCTCCAGTAGCGTCGGATCTGTTAAAATCGGTCCTGTAAATGCTGTGTGAATATTACCTCCAGTAACGACGGATCAGTTAAAAAGGATCCTGTAAAACGGATGTTCTATGTGTACGCGCCCTTATAGTCCAGATCTGGCTCCCTGTGACTATTTCTTATTCAAAGATTTAAAGAAAAAATTGAGGGGTCGCAGATTTTCGACGGACGAAGAAATGAAGGAGGCTGTGACTGACCATTTTGACGAGCAAAATAAAAATTACTATTATAACGGCATGATGTCACTTATTTGCAAATGTCATAAGTGTATTTCACTTGCAGGAGACTATATAGAAAAATAAAAAAAAAACTAGCCATCAAAGTCTTTTCTTTCATAGTTAGGTAGATTACTTATCAGCCTCCCCTCGTATCTGCACTATATTGGATCATTGGGATGAATTGAAGCTATTTTTTTTCAATCGCCTTGTCTGATGATAAATGTTTCATAGCAGGAAGCCTTCATGACATAATGGACCGATTACCTTACAAAGCATTCTTAGTTTATTTAAAGAAACGAATTGAAAACAGTGACTCAGTTAAAAAGTTTATTTTTCAAAGCGATAATGTGAAGCTTCGAATATTTATTTTTGCTGTACAAAAAATTGCTACAACAACTTGTTGTACCAACTTATTTGGAAAAAGTGGTGGATTCGGAATTGATTAACTTTGATTTCAAGAAGCATTTAATGCATACAGCTTCAATGTACATTGGTAATGATTTCCATAATATCTCACAAAATCTTACCATATGATTTGTTGGATCTTAGAGAAAGATGTACAAACTTTCTTTGCTGCTTAGTTGAGCAAATTCAACAAAGACTGCCTGAAAATTTATCCACGTTAAAAATAATTTCTGACTTACATCCACGAGTCGCTACATCGCAGATTAAACCATATTAAGCTGTATACAACGAACTCACATGACAATTAAAATGATCTCGAGTTGGGGTGGAATCAACTAAGTAATAAACAGTGGACAAATTTCTATAGTTTGGCGGATTTTTATTCGGAGGTTTACAATGATGTTGATGCAGCTGGCTGTAGGCTAAATTTGGACTGGCATTCGTTACGGTACCAATCTCGAATGCAAGTGTTGAACGTGCGTTTTCGATACATACTTTCTTCTCGAAAATTTAAATGGAGAAACATATGAAAACTTTTTGACTGAAGAATTACCATAACTGCAGGACTTGTGTTATGTGGTTCCAACACGACGGTTGTCCTGCACATTACCGAAGATCAGTCCGACAATTGCTAGATACGACGTATCCCAATAAGTGGATTGCGAGAGGTGGACATACACCATGGCCAGCTAGAAGTCCCGACTTCATTCCCATGGACGTATGGGAATGAAGTCGGGACTTCTAGCTGGCCATGGTGTATGTCTTGTTTCACATGAAGACTTTGGTGTATGACGACCCCATCCCATAACGAGTGTAGAAGTTTTACGCCAAAAAATTAATGATGCAGCCGATAAACTGCGAACTACACTAACAACTGGAGTCGTTAAAAGTGCTTTAAGAAAAAGTATGAGAATTTGTGTCCGAAACACAGGCGGACATGTAGAACATGAACTGTAAAAACAATTAATAAATATTCACTATTTACGTGGTTTTGTATCATTTTTTAGAACTAATAATTTTATTACAATGCCCGGAGAGGCTATCATCTAACCTTATAAGTTTTTGGATAGCTGAAAAAATGGAGATGTTTTAAGCTCATCTGCAAATAAGACTTCCACAGATTTTTTAAAGTATCCCTTAAAGAAAAACACATCTTTGCTTTTTTTTTGGTTGATTTTTCACTATTCTCCATCTTTCACGACTCATTTTATTCTGCAACTGTATTTTTTTTTAATTGAAATGGATAGAGCAATTCATCTTCTAAAATAAAACGTATAAACAAACATACCAGAGGCTCAGATTACAAAAAAGAGATACAAGAAAAGGCAAAAAACGGACTTTTTATGAAAAATACTTATAATTAGATTATCTTGAAAACCATTGGATTTAGGATTTCATAGTCAAATCAATCAGAAACGATCTAAACTATAGCCCCATAAAGGATCTAGGTCGACTTACGTAACTTAGGTAACCCTGGATACAGCCTGTGCACCTGAAAAAATAGCTTGTAGGAAGTGCCTAGTATACGGGTCAATACGCCTATTTATTTAAAGTATGTTTTAATAACTACTAATTTTTTTTCAGACTCAGTGTGTGGAAAATGTTTATTGATATTACAAGTATTCAAACTGGTCAATCAACAAGAAGATTTGGGTACTGTGGGTTATTTGTATTCTATGCGGGGCTTCAATATTAAGAGCATATCAAACTCATAGTGTACCTATAGACTCTGCGGAAAGGAGTATTATTTTGCAGTGGATACCCTCACACCAGGTTAAACATCTCTTAAGCTATTATGTAATAAAAAGAGTAATGTTATATGTATTTAGGTTTGAATAACATCTCATAGTGTGTTCTTTTGTATATGTTACTGTATACTGTACTGTATGGCTTGCTGGCTTAAAGCGACCAGAGTGGTGCATCGGCTCAGGCAACATGATAGTACCACAGACATAGAAGTTCAAACAATGAGTGCTTGTAAAACAGAAGTTATGCCTGAACTTGTTACGCCTATTTTCAGAGTAGCACCAATAATCAATATGTCTAATTACAAGCGTGCTATTTTTAGATTATGTGAAAATGTGTCTCGACTATTTAGTACCTGTAATACTTAAAGAAAGATTACTGATTGGTTATGAATTTCATTTAAATTAACCTCATAATTATTGGAATCATTTATATACTATCAGTAACTATTCAGATTTTACTGCATCTCAAATTGAAGACCAATGTTTACTTTTTAAAAGTAGTACAATGCGAAGTTATAATATTTAAAAATAATGCAATATTGTGCAAGTATTGGTTGGGCCTTACTCACTATCAATTTGAAAGATTACTTATTGAGATTCCATCTGTCAGTGAAAGGGTAAAAATCTCCTAAGAAAAGTCTGGCTATGTTCTTAATGAAACTTGGTACAGGAGATAACAATGAACGCATAGCTTCACTTTTGAATGATGTGTCCTTAATTTTTTTTTAAAAACCTTAACATTGTAAGACAGTGCTTTGAAGAACAATTCATTCAATTGCACTTAAGCCTAATTCGCACTAGGCTAGTAATTTAGTGGAGTAGCGAGTAATTTAGTGGCTAAATGTGTGCGAACCACAAAAAATTAGTCGAGTAGTTTAGTGAATGATTAAGTCGAGTCGATCCATTTTACTCAATTTTTTCGGGCGAGTAGCGCCTCCCACCACGCGTCCGTGCTCACTGGTTCACCGGCTAAACAAGTCCGAACCGGTTGATTTAGTCTAGAACATTAGTGGCCGCAAAAATGTCGTTTCACTGGAGCGAAGAAAAAACGTTACTATTTGTTTCCAAATGTGTGGAGCATGAATGCTTGTGGAACATAAAGTCGAAACATTATAAAAACAAGCAAATGAAACAATCCGCTATTTGGATTTGGAAAATACAATGAATGAACCCGGATTTGGTGAAAAGGAAATTAAATACATAGAGGGTGTTTTTTTAACCTAGATAGAACTTTAAATTGTAAAAAGTAACACAAAAAATTAAATTTTGATAAAACATTTTTTTTTATTTGTTTCAGTATACTCTGACAAATCATCATGAATAGACTCACGCTTGAACAACGCTACGAAATTATCCAAATTTACTTTGAAAATCAGTCGTCGATTCGCGCAACTTAAGGACGACTTCGTCATTTTTATGGCGTACATAATCGTCCATCTGAACAAGCCATTCGTCGAACTGTGGATAGATTTCGTACCACATACTCTCTAGAGGATGCAATAACACCAACACGTCGAAGGAATGTGCGTAGTGAAGAGAATATCGCCGCTGTAAACGAAAGTGTGGAAGAAGATCCAAATTTATCGATTCGTCGTCGGTCGCAGCAATTGGGGCTCTGTCCGTCCACTACGTGGAAAATTTTGCGCAAAGATCTCGGCCTACACCCGTATAAGATCCAGCTGGTGCAGGAATTGAAGCCACGAGACCATTATATGCGTCGTTCTTTCGCCGATTGGGCTCTAGAGCAGTTGGCAACTGACCCGTTGTTTTATCGCAAAATTGTGTTCAGCGATGAGGCGCATTTTTGGCTTAACGGGTTTGTTAATAAGCAAAATTGCCGCATATGGAGTGAGACCAATCCACAAGAGACCATACAGACTCCATTACATCCAGAAAAATGCACCGTTTGGTGCGGTTTTCACGCTGGTGGCATCATCGGACCTTATTTCTTCAAAAATGAGGCCGGAGCTCGCGTTACGGTCAATGGAGATCGTTACCGCACCATGATCAATGATTTTTTGTTTGAAAATATGGATGACATTGATCCGGAGGAGATGTGGTTTCAACAGGATGGCGCTACGTGCCATACGGCGAACGCAACCATCGACTTATTGAAATCAAAATTTGGCGATAACTTGATTTCGAGAAATGGACCTGTCAATTGGCCTCCAAGGTCGTGCGATTTGACACCTCTCGATTATTTCCTGTGGGGCTACGAGAAGTCACTGGTTTATGCTGATAAACCAGCAACAATTGACGCCTTGGAGGCCAGCATTGTTCGTGTTATTCGTGACATACGGCCAGCAGTGCTCGAAAAAGTGGCCCAAAATTGGACGTCCAGAATGCGCTTCGTCAAGAACAGCCGCGGTGCCCATATGCCCGAAATCATTTTCAAATGTTAATGTCACGTATTGATCTTTCGAATAAAAAAAAATTTTGATTACAATTTAATTTTTTGTGTTATTTTTTACAATTTCAAGTTATATCGGGCTTAAAAAAACACCCTTTACATAGTGGGTAAATGAGGCAAAGAGAATATTTAAGTTCAGATGAGCCAAATCGGTCGAGGTCTTGCTGAGATATGGGGTCGCGAGTTCACAGTTTGAGGCGAACCACTAGTTATATTATTATACTATAGTGTTGGTGGGCCGCTAGTTTTCAATGTATCAGTCTTCCAAGGGACAGATCGGCTTCGAACAAAATAATTTGCATATCTCTCCCGACGATCTGTAGACCCTTGAGATGAACGGTTACTTAAAGAAATAGGTGGCGGTTGCAATCCGAGCGACTGCTCGCTCATTTCTCCAATTACCAGGAACGTTAGTTCCTGCTTCAAAATGTTCTGAGTCTACTGTGTATTCATACTGTCTGTTCTGTAATTTTGTTTGTCGGAGCCAATTGTGTAAAGCTCAACAGGTCTTTACTATCTTAATAACTTTATCAGGACTATAGGGCATAGGTTTCTCAAACACTCTGGATCTGGCAGCTAGTAAACCGAAAGCATTTTCGACTATTCTTCTAGCCCGAGACAAACGATAATTAAAAAAGATTGTCTGTAGCGTAACTCGATTTCCTGGAAATGGTTTTAATAAATATTCTTTCAAGGGAAATGCATTGTCGCCAACTAGGACATGATCCTCTGGTAGAACACCATTTTCTAATTCTTGGTACAAAATACAGTTACGAAATACGCCTAAAACAGAAACACTTCCATTACACCCTACGTCTATATAACTAAAGCAATATTTATGATATACAACAGCCATTAAGACAATACTGTTTATATCTTTGTAATTATACACTGGAGAGCAAAAAAATCGACTCAATTCATACTTTCGCACTCAAAGTGCTCTAGGTTTAAAATTAAGACCTAAATCTCAATTTAGGTCATAAATTCTTAAAGTTTTAGGTCTAGCCTTAAAAATAAAAACAATGATGGCAGAGTTAACTTTTAGACAACGTCACAATAGTCGAGGAATGGTCACTGTATGATTTCGTACTCGTTTACTCAGCTAGCATTGCGCCACCTGTCACCCTTATCAGTTGACCGTGAAACGTAAACAGGTACACATCGTCTCAATCTCCAAGGAAGAAAATTTCCCGGAAATGGATACAACAGCAGAAGTAGCGGCTCAAGCAGTTACGCTTTTGCAACAGGGCTGGAGTCAACGACAAGTGGCTCGTACTTTGCAGATAAGCCAGTCAGCTGTATCAAGAATATACCGACGGCACCAGGAGACTGGTGGCTTTCACCGACGAAGAGGTTCCGGTAGAAGTCGGTCCACTTCGGAGCGAGACGATCGCTTTATCGTCAGTACTTCGCTGAGAAATCGTTCTCTCACCGGGGTTCAAGTTCAACGGGAGCTTCGAGAAACACGTGGGGTAGCTGTAAGTTCTTGGACAGTGAGAAGAAGACTCAAGGCAGCAACCCTCACTTCAAAAAAACCAGCAACGGGTCACAAATTGACTGCAGCTCATCGAGCAGCCCGGCTACGTTTTGCAAGAGAACACGTCAATTGGACTGAGGACCAATGGCGCTCAGTTCTCTTCTCGGATGAAAGCAGAGCATGCCTACATGGTAGCGACAGAAGGAGAAGGGTGTACAGAAGGCCGGGGGAGCGATACGCACAATGCTGCATAGCAGAAACTGTTGCGTACGGAGGAGGTTTCTGCATGGTGTGGGCTGGCATTTCAATGGATGCAAAAACCAAACTGGTTTTTATCGAAACTGGCCGCCATGTGGGAGGTTTGACTGCAAATCGGTATATTGGATATATGGATTGGCATCGAGGATTGGCATCGCTCACCTAAGAATACTCGTGTCCACCAAATATTTTTATGTGCTCTGCACCGTTAGCAGTTCTTGGTTGCTTTCTTCATAAGTGAAGAACGTCACAAGAACGCCGGTAGTTAAAACTACTGCGGGGAACCTCCGGATCCGTTGAGTCCAGCCAGTTTACAACTACCCTCATTCCGCCGAGTAACCGGCTTCCCACCAGCGGGATCCCCCGGTGAAAAGTGGCTTGGGGGGAACTTGTGGCCGGCTTAGGACAGTGCCGTGAGCTCCCCAGCCCCATGCTGCGCGGATAAACACCCGCATACATGGAGAAACACCCAAAAGGCCCTCCTGAGGGCCAAAAAACGCCCGCCGCAAGCGCTCCGCTAGCGCCCCGCGCTCCGCAAGCGCCCCGTGCTCCGCAAGCGCCCCGCGCTCCGCTAGCGCCCGCGACCGTGACCGCGACCGTGACCGCGACCGCGACCGCGAACAGCGCGACTACTATGTCTGCGCCCGCCGCGTTCCGCACGCCTGCCGCGCCCGCGTCCGCGTCAACCACCGCCGCTCCCAGCGCGCCCTTCAGAGGCCGCGCCCCATCCGCGTCGCGCACCGAACGATCGCGCACAAGATCGCGCTCACGCTCGTCTACCCCGGTCTCCACGTCCATCACCGCGACCAGCGCCACTACATTCACCAACAGCCGACCTTCATCGCCCATACTAGTGACGGACGATTCAATCGAGGCACCGAACACCTTCTGCCTGGACGACTCCCCGGTACCAGCCCATGTGAGCGTCGAAGCCAACATTATGTTGGTTACCGAAAATGTTTTCAGGTTACTGAAATCGGCTTTCGGCTCGGCGTCTCTAAACTTTGAGGCGGCCGAGGGGTTCGTCCTAGGCAAGGTGAAAGAGGCGACAAATCGCCTAAGAGAGGCGCCCGCGGTGAGCGTTGAAATGGTTTTTGAAACCATCAAAACGTTGGAGCCCCGCGGCGCTTCTCAGGTGCCCGAAGTCGCATCCGCTTCGCGCCGCCGTCGTCCCGACTCAAATAGCGAGGACGAATTTACTAACAAGAGACGGTGTGACGTACCCTCGCCACCATCCTACATCAAAAGGGACCCGCGACTTCAGCGACTCGAGCCTCAGGCGGGGCCGTCCTCCCCGCCTGTGACCTACGCGCAAAGAGCAGCGGCTCCCGTAGGCCCCCCCACACCCGCGGCCCGCGTGCCTCACATGGTACAAACGACCGCGACCGCGACTCCGACCGCAACGACGACGGTAACCGCGACCGCGACCGCGACAAAGCCTGCCGCCCGGAACAAGCTCCCTCCGCTCATTTGTGAAGACCTGCCCAACTGGACGCACCACTTCCGGGTCCTGAGGGAGAAGCTAGGCCGCCCGCCCAGCGCCCGACCCTTTGGCAAAGGGATCAGGTTCACCCCCAGCGATGAAGGTGAGTACCGCATCATTCAGAGGTACCTTACGGACCTGGAAAAGGTGGAGAAGATCTCCTGGTTCAGCCTCTCATTGCCGGCAGACCGCACTCTTAAAGTAGCGGTCAGGGGACTGCCGGTGATGTCGGAACCAGCAGAAATCGAGGAGGCTCTGCGCTCGCTGGGGTACTGCCCGGAGTACTGCCGGCAAGTACAAGCTCGCAAAGGCCGTCCGGGGTGTATTTTCTTCGTTATTTTGAGGAAAACCCCCGGCCTCACCCCTGGCATCTACGAAGTAGACCAACTACTTAATATGACAGGGGTAAAGATCGAGCTGTGGCGCTCCAAAAAAGGTCCCGCCCAGTGCCACAGGTGCCAAGAATTTAGGCACTCCTCGCATGGGTACCATCGTAGACTGGCATGTGTGCGCTGCGGCGAGGAACACACTGCCAAGGAGTGCCCGCGCCCTCTCTCAGAGCCTCCAACATGCGCAAACTGCGGAGGCCCCCATCCGGCCAACAACTCTTCGTGCCCCGTCTTCAAACAGGAGGCACGAAACAAGAAGGCCGGCACAGTGGCGCGCACAACAAGCGCAAGGATAGCCGCCACGCATATAAATATAAACCAAACAGCAGTTGAACAGCCGCCGGAAGCCCCGACCCTTATGGCCCCTGCAAATATGCCCAAACCGCGACAGCCAGGGCCAAAGGGTCAAGCAAAGAAGAGGAGGCCAAAAACCAAGAAAAGCGCCCCGCTCGCGGCGCCAGAGAAGGCACCGACTGCGCCTAGAAAGGAAGCTTTTACGCGCTGGGTGTTGAAACCAGAATCAACGGAAAAGACACCAGGATCTACGCAATATATCACCCGCCAAAACACCGACTAGACATAGAAGAAGTACGAGAGTTGCTTAACTCTCCGAAAGCAACTCTCGCGGCGGGTGATTGGAATTGCAAACACCCAGCGTGGAATTAAAGCCGGACAACAGCGGACGGACTTAGGCTATGGAGAGATGCCGTACTTCAAAGGTATGAGGTCCACGGCCCGGAGACTCCAACACACTATCCAGATTATTATGGCTACCAGCCGGATGTAATAGACTTCGCTCTTGCTTAAGGGCCTCGACTGCCAGATGTCTCAGGAGGTGCTCATTGATGAGCTCCAATCGGACCACCTGCCAGTCTTGATCACACTAGAAAACGAATCCTCACGTACTCCACCACCACCACTACGCAAGGTGATAGACTGGCGGTGCTTCGCCGACATTATGGCGTCGACCACCCCGACGAGGAGGGCGGAGTCCAGTACCGACGTGGAGTCCCTCGCCGTGGATCTCACGGAGAGTACCCAGCGGGCGCTAGCCACCGCGACAAAAGAAAAGTCGTCTCACCGACTCCCAGAGCTGCCGGCCAAAATCCGGCGCCTCATTACCCACAAGAGAGAGCTGAGGCGCCGGTGGCAAGACACCAGGTATCCTCCGCTCAAGACCGAACTGAACAGGCTGGCAGCTCAGATAAAGAGGGAGTTGGATGAGGCAGCCGCAGAGAGCTGGGAGGAGCGGATTGACGGCGCAATGGATGACTGGGCATCATTGCACAGGCTGTGCCGTCAATTCACTAACACATCGCCCCCAGTAAGACCTCTGCGGCACGAAGATGGCTCGATGCGGTACGCTGCGGAGGACCGCGCCGACATCTTTGCCAAACACCTCGAACGCCAGTTCCAGCCGAACCCGACGGACGACACCGCTCATCTGACAGCAGTCGAGCAACACCTGGAGGAGTACTTCAGAACACCGATAGCTAGCGAAGAAAATGCGATGTTCTTCTCGCCCAACCAAGTCGCCAAAGCCATCAGGCGCACGAGGCCTAAAAAGGCCCCGGGCGTGGATGGCATTACAAACTCAGCACTGCGGCATCTGCCGCGGCAAACCATCGCGGCAATGACGCGGCTCTATAATGGCATCCTACGCACGGGGCACTTTCCGTCCATCTGGAAAGAGGGCCTCGTGATAGTGCTTCCAAAGCCCGGGAAGGACACGCTGCAGGCCGGAAGCTATCGGCCCATCACGCTGCTCCCCACCGCCTCCAAGGTGTTCGAAAAGCTCCTGCTGTCTCACATCACGCCACACATCCAACTGCGTGAAGAGCAATACGGGTTCCGCGCTGAACACAGCACAACGCTTCAGCTATCCAGAGTACTGCATCTCCTCACAGCAGCCCGGAATAAAAGGGAGAGTGCTGTTGCAGTATTTCTGGATATGGAGAAGGCGTTCGACCGTGTTTGGCACCAAGGACTGACTTACAAGCTCTCCCAGACTTCAGCTCCAAGACGACTGGTAAAGATAGTCGCCAGCTTTCTTGAAGATCGCCGATTCCGAGTGCGGATCGATCACCATATAACGCAACCGCACAAGATCTGCGCGGGCGTACCACAGGGCAGTTGCCTTTCTCCCTTGTTGTACGCCCTGTATACGAACGACATCCCACTCTGAGCTTCCACCACACTGGCGCTGTTTGCAGACGACGCGGCGTACATCACCACTTCCCTCACGTCGAAACACGCCGCGTTGAAGATGCAGCGCCAGCTGGATGAACTACCAGCCTGGCTGAAAAGCTGGCGACTCTCGGCAAATGCCAGGAAAACCCAGGCCATCTGCCTATACAGGCAGTCCATAAGCCTGCAAAAGCTGAAGTTCTGCGGAGAGGACATCCCGTGGTCTTCGATGGTCAAGTACCTCGGAGTCACGATAGATCGTCGCCTCAACATGACGCAGCACGTCGAAGACACTGTGACGAAGGCCAACGTCGCCGCAGCGCTCCTCCGTCCGGTGCTCTCCTCCAGCCTCCCTCTAAAGAACAAGGTGGGGGTCTACAAGACCTACATCCGATCCCGCCTCACGTACGCAGCACCAGCATGGTACGCGCTCGTGACAGGCGGCTCAAAAAAGCGTTTACAAATTACACAAAATAAGATTCTCCGCCGTGTCGCGGGCGCCCCATGGTACGTGAGGAACACCACTATCCAGAGGGACTTGGGAGTTGAGACCCTGGACGCCTTCATTAGGCGCCTCGCCGTCGCAATGTTCTCGCGAGCAGACGCGTCGGACTTCGCACATTTGCGGGACCTGGCGCCCTTGCACGCGAGGCCACCCGACGGCCGCCGCTTCCCGCGAGATCTTCTGTCGCGGGTCGAAGAAGAGGAGGAGTGACGACGTGCTCGTCCCACTGCTCGGCTGATCGCTTCATAGGGGCTTGATCGCTGGGCCACCTGGGGCGACGATCGCCACACTACCGGATATGACGCCGCGCCCAATTATCCTTATATTGGGCGCAAAAACCAAAAGATGACCGCATGGGGAGCATCCGCTCCCCTACCAATTCAGGAAGAAGATGACCGCAAAGGGGAGCATCCGCTCCCCCAACATCTCAAGAGGATGGCCTCAAAGGGGTGCACCCGCACCCCCCACCCGACGACCTGGGCATATTCATGCCCAGCGCCTGAATCCTGATTCAGGGGGCAAATTAGCCCCGAAAATCATGCCCCACGCGCCCTTCGGGTGCGCGTGAGATGACATCACGTGTGTATCAGTTGACCGTGAAACGTAAACAGGTACACATCGTCTCAATCTCCAAGGAAGAAAATTTCCCGGAAATGGATACAACAGCAGAAGTAGCGGCTCAAGCAGTTACGCTTTTGCAACAGGGCTGGAGTCAACGACAAGTGGCTCGTACTTTGCAGATAAGCCAGTCAGCTGTATCAAGAATATACCGACGGCACCAGGAGACTGGTGGCTTTCACCGACGAAGAGGTTCCGGTAGAAGTCGGTCCACTTCGGAGCGAGACGATCGCTTTATCGTCAGTACTTCGCTGAGAAATCGTTCTCTCACCGGGGTTCAAGTTCAACGGGAGCTTCGAGAAACACGTGGGGTAGCTGTAAGTTCTTGGACAGTGAGAAGAAGACTCAAGGCAGCAACCCTCACTTGAAAAAGACCAGCAACGGGTCACAAATTGACTGCAGCTCATCGAGCAGCCCGGCTACGTTTTGCAAGAGAACACGTCAATTGGACTGAGGACCAATGGCGCTCAGTTCTCTTCTCGGATGAAAGCAGAGCATGCCTACATGGTAGCGACAGAAGGAGAAGGGTGTACAGAAGGCCGGGGGAGCGATACGCACAATGCTGCATAGCAGAAACTGTTGCGTACGGAGGAGGTTTCTGCATGGTGTGGGCTGGCATTTCAATGGATGCAAAAACCAAACTGGTTTTTATCGAAACTGGCCGCCATGTGGGAGGTTTGACTGCAAATCGGTATATTGAAGAAATCTTGGGAGACCACGTCATCCCATACGCTGGTTTTATTGAAGAAAACTTCATCCTGATGCAGGATAATGCCCGTCCACACAGTGCAAATGTCGTGCGTGAGTATCTACGAGACGTGGGTATCGCTGTTATGGACTGGCCAGCTCGTAGTCCGGACTTAAATCCTATCGAGCATTTATGGGATGAGCTAAAGAGAAGAGTCCGGGCTAGAGATCCTGCACCAGATTCAAGAGCTGACCTACAAGCGGCTCTGACCGAAGAATGGGAGGGCATACCACAAGACGCAGTGAAGCACCTCATTGGATCAATGAGGAACCGATTAGAAGCTGTAATCAGAGCAAAAGGGGGTAACACCAGGTATTAAAGCTGTTACCATGTTTAATAAAGTTTATTTTAAAATGTTATGTTGTTTTTTCTTTTAAATTTTTATCCTTAATTTTTCAAGTTTCAGTACTCGCAAAGTTTAAAAGCATTTATTCTTCAAAAAAAATTGGGCAAGATAAGAGTATTTGTACTCATTATAAAGCTATTATCTAGAAATTAAAGATTTTAAGACCTAAATTGAGATTTAGGTCTTAATTTTAATCCTAGAGCACTTTGAGTGCGAAAGTATGAATTGAGTCGATTTTTTTGCTCTCCAGTGTAGTATAAACTTCCTGATTCAAAGGGTGACTTAATGACGACATGTTTGCCGTCGATTGCTCCACACAACCATGGAGTTCCACTGTTCTCGAAAACCATTTTCAATCATTTTCCAGTCTGTAGTAGTAGGAATCTGAAAAAAAAATTTTCATGAATACTCTTTGATACTAATAAAATTGGCTTCCAACAGTTCACATACTGGTGATACAGATACTGAGCAAAGTAGTACTTTAATGGCTACTTTTCTTGAACCTACACCTCGTCCACCTACTTTTCGTGAACCTACACCTCCGACAAAAAAGAGGGAAATCGCCCAGCTTTCGAGCATGGTTGGCCAATAAAAAGAAATAGCTTATACTACTAATTCTACAGTCGAAGAAAATAAGTTTGAGGTCTTCGGTAAAAAAGTAGTAGAAAACAGAACCTCCAGAAAGCCACAGTCGTCATATGCTACTGAATCACCATACAGCGATTCTTCAATATATTATGATGACACCAGTAATTAAAATTTGGAAGAGCAAGCAACTGAATGTATTCCCTCGTCCGTTTTACCCACACATCAGTCTGAACACGTTGCGGATTGTGAGCTTTCCTCACACATGTTTCCATCTGGCTATATAAACAATAATGAAACGCAGAGTAACGTTACAATTACATCAAATGACTTAATTTTCACAGCAATGCAGAATGCTAATGTTGATAATAATATGCAAAAGTAATAGGAGCAAACAAAATATGTACATATGAAATTTATTCCTAACAATGGTAAAAATGATTCTCTTAGTAAATAAATTCTATTAATGATTCATAGATTGCTTCACAAACTTCGATGATGAATTCGGAAATAGTTGATTTTCCGAGTCTAAATATATGTGTGAGTGTCCTTAAACTGCATGCAGTAGCAAGAAAGTATAAAAAATTCACACATTTTTCGGACTTTCTCAAAGTATCGAAATATTCTTTGGGATCTTCCAATGTTAATTCCTTCAGAAGAAAATTAGTAGCTCCTAGTTTATCTCTTCTATTGATCCATTTTCGTACCTATAGCTTTTTTTTCTTAATAACGCAGATTTCTTCATCCACCACTTCTAAAATAGCTATTACGATTAGCTTAATCGGTTTATTCATTCTATTGCGTTGCAGCTGCAGTCCGTTCATCTTGCAAAACACACCACTCACTTGTGTACTGTATTGTAATGCGAACGATTTCTTAGCAGTAGCGAGTAGTTTAGCGACTCGCTACTCTACAAAATTACTAAAGTGGTGTGAACTAGGCTTTAGGCACCAGTCATATTATCAGTATTTTATTTAAAGATAACAGTCCACTGTCTTCCTATTTCAGAGAAAATGATGTTTTTATTCTTGATAGAGGCTTTAGAGATGCGATTCCATTCCTGCAGCAACATGGTTATGATGCTCATATGCCTGAATCTACACTATTGCTCGAGCGAAATTAAACGCTTTTGGAACAATGGCAGGGTAGTGAGAATGACCTGGACTTCTCTGACGATGATGATGTAGCCTTCATGCATATTGCAGGTGAATGAAAATGCATACCAAGAATCTGATGATGAACCTGATATACGAAGCCCAGTAGATCACAATAGTAACATCTTGCCCATCCCATATCATGGCTATCCCATGTGAGACACCCACGACTATTGTTCCAGTTTCCAGTACCAGTTCCAAAACTACCCCAATAAATATAAATAGTCAGAAGGCAAATATCAAATGGAAAACTAAAAACTTAGAACTGAATAAAGACCAAATCCAATTCTGGGGATCTTCCATGTTACCATCTTAAATACTACAGTTGCAGACGCCATTTCAAGTATTTTCTTATTTTTTCATTGACGATATTGTGGACCTCATAAGAGACGAAACAAACCTGTACAGTGTGCAAAAAGATGCCAGCAAACCCATAAATATGACAAGTCAGGAAATACGTCAGTTCATTGGTATTGTTTACTTTATGTCTATCATACATATACTTAATGTAAGAATGAACTGGTCAGAAAAATTTGGCTATGCTCATATACGCGATACTATGACGCTAAAACTTTTTGAATTTTTGAGGCAAACACTACATTTTAACGTCAATTCGAAAATGATAACATACGACCAACCGAATGCAGACCGACTGCATAAAATCAGACCGCTCATTGAAAAACTGAAACGGAATTTTGCAAAAGTGCCCTATAAACAACACTAATCGGTCGATGAGCAAATATGCTCAACAAAAGCACGAAGTTCTCTCAAACAATATTTACCAGATAAACCCCACAAGTGGGGCTTCAAACTATTTGTCATCTGTGGTGTAAGTGGTTATGGATACAAATTCGAAATTTATAGCGGCCAAGAAAATGTATGTATGGAAGGCGAACCCCAATTGGGTGCCTCAGCTAATGTAGTCGTACGACTTACACGAGAAGTACCCAATAACCAAAATTATAGTGTGTTTTTCGACAATTATTACGCGTCGCTACCAATAATAGAGTTTTTATCATGCCGCGGCATCTTATCTTTATTCTTTTAACTATTTTCTAAAAACCG
This sequence comes from Leptidea sinapis, assembly GCF_905404315.1. NCBI lineage: Eukaryota > Metazoa > Arthropoda > Insecta > Lepidoptera > Pieridae > Leptidea > Leptidea sinapis. The sequence continues at coordinate 4,005,898 of NC_066293.1, forward strand.
CATACCGAACATGTCGCAAACTATAATGGCATTGATATTTACTTGGTGGCTTGGAGAGATAATAAAATAGTAAATCTGGTGTCAAACTTTGCTGGGAAAATCCCTGTATGTTTCGTTACTAGATTCGACAAATTTAAAAAAAAAACATATAACTGTCGAACGGCCATTCATCGTAGCAGAATATAATCGTCACATGGGGGGTGTCGATTTGATGGATTGTGTTATAGGTCATTATAAGATAAAACTACGTAGGTTTATGAGGGTCTTTTACCATCTTCTTGATATGGCCATGTGCAATTCTTGGCTGTTATACAGTTTTGTTTTACATTTTATAATGTTTTAGCACCATGATGCAGATATGCATCATAGTGTTTTTTTATAATAATAAATACTTTTTCTGAAATAACATTTTTTTTTTATTTTTCCCGTTATTAGAAAGTTAATGTTAAAATATTTACACATGAAAAAAGAAAAAAAAAACATTACTTTGCGCCGTAAAGGGTTAAGCCGTTTTTCATTTTCTAAACATTTTCAGTATTACCTAGGCATTGCTGAATGGCGAGTAAGATATTTAAGAGCTATACGGAAATATAGAAATGAAAACCGAAAAATATATTTTCTTGAAGAAGTGTTGGCAATCCGAATCTGAGCCCGGAATTTATGCTGATGTTGGCAAAGGACGTTGTTTAGTAATTATTCATGGGGGAAACCGTGACGGATTAGTTGACGGGGCCTTAACAATTTTCAAATCTGATTCAAAATGCGGGGATTACCATGGCGATATGAATGCCACAAATTTTCGTAACGGGGTTAACCATAAATTGATAAATTAACTAGCCCTATTCAGTGATCGTATACCTACATTGTCAAGTTTAAAAAGAGTCATGAAAGATTGGTTACGTCAACATAATGTTGACTTTATACCAGACAATACGTAAAGCCGAACTCCTTTTTCGAATAAAAAGAACTCAGTCCGAAAAAAATTACACAATTGACGAAATGTTAAAGGCTGCACAGGTCAACCCTGTTGAGCTTGTGTGGGTCGATATAAAAATAATTTAGCTTCAATATAAATAAATTCTTCATTTGACGACAAAATTACAATCATCACCAGAATGTTTTCTGAATTCACTCCCGAAAAATGGCAAGTGTGACTACCACGTACAAAAAATTTGAACCACGGCATGAGGTTTGACAATGTGATAGACGACTTGATCAATGTATGAAACGAATCAGATTCTGAGGAGGGTATGGAAATTAATGACATCTCTAGTAATGAAGATATGGATTAATTTTTAACCGACTTCAAAGAATCATCCAACTCCAAGCCAAGAATCACTAATAAGCGTAAAATAAAGATTTCATTGCATTTTTTTATATTGTACTATAACGGTGGTAGTGTTTTTATTTAATTACTTATTGAGAAAAGTTAATTTGCTGATAAAATTGTTTTGTATAATAATAAAATATAAATGTGTCTCAAATGAACTGTCTCCAGAAGTGGCAGCAGCTACTACATTGGGACGAATACATATTAATGATGGAGAGCAAGTTTCACGGTTTATCAAGAACTGATCTTCGCCGTATGGCGTACATGCTAGCAAAGCGGAACAATTTACAGAATCCCTTTGGTGAATCCCGTATGTTAGTTAGTAAGTAAGTACTGTTACTTTTGTGTTTTCAATGAATATTACAAACGAAATTTGGTAGTTAGCTTACAAACAACCATGACGGTGGTTGTTTGTAAGCTTGTAATTGTTTTTTTCACATTCTTTTCAGTATGTCACGCCGCACGCGCCGCTTAGGAAAGAAAGAGATTGAAAAATACTTGTTAGAAGACATCCTTTCAGGTAACGAGAGCATTTGTAGCTATGAAGATGACAAAGAAGAGGCAGAAAATCAGCCAAATCCGATGGTGTTAGGTGATTTGATTGGAGTTCAAATTGCTCATGACGACATTTTTGATTCTGATGATGACCTTCCTTTGTCTTACGCCGAACGCTAAAAAAGATATTTTAAAATGAACCAACAAGAGAAGAAGATCTACACAAAAGATGAGATCAAGAAGATAGCACCCGGTTACCGTGGCAAACCAGAAAAATTCGATCCGACTAAGGTCGGAAAGAAATCTGACGAGCCCAAAGTACAGAGGCAACCTAGAAGAAATGGACCAGCTTCGAAAGAGGTCACTCCACCAACCGCGACTGAGAGCGCGAAGACCCCGACACCACCGAAGAACACCCCCATGTGGGCCGATTCGATATTCGGAGTTGACGTGTCAGTACGCGAACTGACGGTAAATCAGGAGTTAAGCCCGACATTTGGAAGGCTTCCTGACATCGTCGAAGAAGTCTACTCCGCAATCGGAGGGGACGACAAAAACCTCAACAAGCAAATGACGAAAGGAATGCTGATGTATTATACAACGGCAATCCTATGGTCACGCTTGTTGGAAATAAAGGCCAAACGTGGAAACACAAATTTGACCTTTAGGGCTCCCGCACACGGGCCACCGGCCACAACCACAAAACGCCGCCACTGGCATATTTCCTGTAATTTTCATACATTTTATATGGACTCGCCGCACACGGTTGGCGCCGGTGGCGGCCACACGCTACAAATCGTCGCAGCTTGCATCTTGTGGCTCGCACCGGCCACTAAACGCCGACACAAAAAGCCGCCACACGCCACTCGCGCGATTCCGCGCCCCTCTCTCCCTTGCCTCAGTTAACCTGTGTAAGTCGACGGTAACGCACGCACGTAGTCTGTAGTTCATATATGTAGATAAATATGGATATAGAATTATTTATATCAGAGATACAATCCCGTCCTGCGATTTGGGATTCAAAAAGTGATAGTTATAGTAATAGAGGAGAAAAAGTGAAGGCCTGGGAAGAAATCTGCGAATTGTTTGTGGGAGATTTTTCGAATAAAACTGCCAAAGAAAAGAACATTGAAGGTAAGTTTAATAAAATAATATAAAACCATATATTTATATTCTATTTTCTTGCCACGGTATTGCTCCTTCATACATAAAATAATCTTTTAACGTATCTCTTGCAGTAGACGCTCGTGTTACTGGCCAGCCTGTATTTTGTATATTTTCGAGTCCCACTATTTTCAAAGTGTGCCGAAAATTGAAACCATCCCTTTTGCGAATAAAGTTGTGCAAAATGCAACAAGCTTTCACAATGTCTTCTGAGAAATGAACAGAAGTGTTTAATGGGCGATGTAATATTCTCCATTTGTTTGCTAGTACGCCGAAGGTACACTCAATGCAACGTCTGGCACGGCTTAACCTATAATTGAAAACTTTTTTGTCTAAGTCCAAATATTTTCCAGCATATGGCCTCATCATATTTTCACTGAGGCCAAATGCTTCATCACCAACAAATGTATAGTTCAATGGTTGTCGATTACCGACCTGTCGTGGTGAGGGGATATTTAATGTATTTCTGTGTATTTTATTACACAGTTCACTTTCTCTAAATATTGTAGAATCGGATGCTTTACCGTATGCCCCAACATCCACGAACGTAAAAAGTAAATTCGAGTCGCAAGTTGCAAGAAGTACTATTGAAAAAAATTTTTTATAGTTAAAGTACAAGGAGCCGGTATCGAATGGATGAATAATTCTTATATGTTTCCCATCTATGGCGCCTAAACAATTAGGAAAATTAGTATTTTGAAGAAATCCGCTGGCAATTTCTTTCCACATGTCTTGGGTCGGTTCTGGAATACAAACGGCTTTTAAATAGTTCCAAATTAGTTGACATGTTTCTTGTACTATTTTCCTTGCTGTAGTGGCCCCACGGTGGTAAGAGAGTTCAAAATCCTCAAACGAGCATCCAGTTCCTAGATACCTGAAACAAATTATATATATTTTTTTAAATAAATTAAATAAATTAAATTTTTTTTTTTGTTACAGTAACTAAATTACAGAGGAAGTGGAAGAGTCTTCGTGACAGTTTTAATAGAGAAAATGCAAAAAACAAGAACGTTGCGAGTGGTTCGGCAGCAACAAGCAGTAAACAGTACATTTATTTCAATCATCTATCGTTCTTGAATTCCTTAAAAGAAGTGAGACCGCCTACCGATGTTACTAATGCAACTAATGATGCGGAAACATCTCGCCCGAAAATAAACAGAAACATTAATATAAAAAGGGCCGAAAAATCAGAAAATGAAATTCTCAGAACACTTTCGGAAAATTTAAAACGTAAACATGATCAAATAAGCGACCAAAATGACCCCGATAAGCAATTTCTGATGTCGCTGCTTCCACATGTAAAAAAAATTGACGAAAATTGTAAACTTGATTTTCAATCAGAAATATTACAGTTAATTAGAAAGTACACTCATAATCAAAATTATGAAACCTATTCGGCACAATATTATGGTTATTCTTCAGGAAATGCCAACATACACAAAAAGACACAAAAAGCTTCTACATCTGCCCAGCCTTCTCCACTTCATTCACATTATTCCGACAAGTCTATGCTTGACATGTCATACTCTACAGAAAACGCTTCTACATCTATCCCGTCTTCACCTATAATTCAGCCTTCTCCAACTCATTCATATTATTCTGACCAGTCTATGGACAACAGTTCTGTTATCGAAGACATGTTCCGTGATGATGACGAGTGATATCAAATTATAATAAACACACAATAACTAAATACAAATACCTACGTGTTTTATTTGTTAACTAGCTATTCTCTAGTAGAAAAAACAATGCATAGTGATTATAAATAAAGTATAGATTATTTTATCATAGTGTTCTGTGGAGTTTTATGCTAGTGATTATTTCCACTTACCTTAATGTGATAGCTAGTCTTTCCGCAGGTGCGATGCTTTTCCGCATGTTGGTATCGTGGTGCTTTAATCCAGCATATAATAGAGCATGTAGTTCCCAAAACGTACCTATGCTTAAACGAAAATGTTTGAAAAACTTTTTAGGATGGTTTAGAAGATTATCGAAATGTTCGTTGCATTTGTGTACATTCGTTAAAATTGGATGTATCCAATAACTACGGTTTCGTCTTCTACGACGACGTCTTTTTATCAAAAGTAGCGCAATTAAACCTTCTTCGTCAGAGTCCATTATGATACTGCACGTAAGGGTTAAAAAAAGTAGCAGCCACCGACCGCAAGTGTCGACCACCGGCCACAAGTGGCTGTCGCGCGCTTCAGCTACCTTTGTAGCCGCTTATAGCTTCTCGTGGCGGCGTTTGTGGCTGTGGCGAGTGGCTCGTGTGCGGCGACACTTAAAGAACAGGAATTCTGCAAATTCATGACATCGCAAGAGTTCAACATCCCTCAACCACTGTATCTATTCCTCAAAGGAATAGGCGAGGTCAAAGACGCAACGGGTAAAACCGTGAGTCTAGCAGACCACGTCCTACCAGAGGTAGTAGTGCAAGGTTTGGGAGGTTATCACTCCGCGGTAGTGGACGCAGACTCCCACAATCTCTACGAGGAGATTCCTTGCTTAGGAATCTGTGGAGATGTTCTAATGGCCGAGACATCGGAAGAGGTGCATCCAACACCCAATTTCCGTGTACTCCCGGCAAGGACAAGAGCGACCCGTGCATTGAACGGGAACTTTGGTCCAATTGGCTTACGAAAGGAAGAGGTTAAAATAGCACTGGAATCAGTCGGTGTTAGAACCACAACTTTCGAAGAGCAGATAGCAGGCACACGCCTGAACATACGACTAGTCCAACTAGTCAGTGACTACCTCGCCGGATCTCCAACGTTCCGAAACGAGAAAGTCAGGGTTGACGCGCTAACCATAGAGGGAGACAGCGCTCAACTGATTCGTTCGTTGCCAACGGACGAGAATGCGGACGCAAATGCGAGATGGACGCAGTTGGTCGTTAGACCTACTGCAGCAAATGCATGCCCCATCACCACGTTCGGAGCTTCCTACATAATGGGATACCAGCTCAACAAAGAAGTGATAGCAGCAAGCCACCGAAACTGGTGCTGCGTAGAAGCACTTCCTGTCATAAATCCGTGGGTAATACCACAACAATGGATTGACAATAGAAACGTGAGACGCACGCTTCCAAATGGATTGGACATATCGAGATTTGTCTCGATCTCCGATTCACAGAGCAACCGCACTAATGCGATTGTTCGTAGAATGATAATCAGCCCACGCTGAATCATTCAAAACAGACCGCGGCCACGGCGAGCAGCATCGAGGGTACAGTCTGATGTAATATAATATAGAGTTCATAAGTAGTAAAAGACCTAATGTCTTACTTGTAAAAACTTTGTATATTACAAATTATATATAAAATTAATTAATTTCTTTTTGTTTATTTAAAATAACTAGCATAGGGCCGACCGAAACGGGAGTGGTGGGCCACGAAATTTAGTGGTAAGAGCTAAAACGCCAGAATTGGATTCTGTCGAGGATTTGAGTGATGGAAAGTGGGAGCAACCGCGACACCACAAGCGTAAATCCAAAACGTCAACTGTTAAAGTAGGAACTGGTAGCAATAATAGTGGACTTCAATCGGTTGAACGTTTGAAATACATTCAAGCTTGGTCATTTAAACCAGAAACTACAGAAGCTCAAATCCACAACCACATAAATAAAATTCAACCATCAAGTGAGTATTTTGTTGAAAAAAGAAATATTAAGACCGAAAGGCACGCCGCTTTTGTTATCGGAATGCCAGAATGTTTATACCCGCTATTAACCGCGCCGACTTCGTGGCCGCCGGGGATCCACTATTCAAACTGGTTTCGAGCCCGTCCCCGCAGCGAGCGGGGCAACCACTCAGCTTCGGCAATCATCGACAGCCAGTGAGTACTTGCCGCCGGCCGTGGCAACACATGCGACGATCACTTATGATGCAAGTGTATGTATGACAAACACCACACACAAGAATACCCTGACTCAAAAACGTACTGATTTCGTACTATGTGTTCAAAATATTCAATCCCTAAATTCTAAAACACAGCGACTTGAAGTATTATTGGAAAGTGACCTTAGATGTGATGTGTTAGCAATAACCGAGCATTGGCTAAAAAGTGACGAACTACGTTATGTGCATATTTGTAACTATACTTTAATATCTAGCTACTGTCGCGCGAACATGGAACGCGGAGGTTCTTGCTTGTTTGTGAAATCACACATAAAAGCCGTAGAAAACGTAAGGATTTGCAATTTATCGGTGGAACGCGTCTGTGAAATCTCCGCGGTAGAATTAGTAGATTATCAAATGTCAGTTATTTGTTTTTATCGATCCAATCATCACACGATAAAGGATTCAGACTTTTTAAATGTATTAGAACGAGTACTCAATTTAGTTAATGAAATGGAACTTGATTGTATTATAACTGGCTATGCCAACATCGACAGCTTGGTGACTAGTCCGGGACGTAAACAACTAGAGGATTTGCTTATCGCTCATAACTTTCATAACGAAGTTACATTTCCTACCCGCGTTACACCTACCTCTTCGTCGTCAATCGACCACATTTATACAAACATAGTTTGTAAAAACGTGTTGCCAGTAAAATCTAAAATAAGCGACCATTATGCGGTCACTGGCTACTTTGAGTGGGAATCACCTACACCTTCAGCCGTCAGGTATCAGTTGTTAAAAGATGTTACACAACGGCCGCTCGTTATGACTTCATTTATGCCATTAATAGTATTGATTGGAATAAGTTATGTGAAAATCAGCCAGACACAAATGACTTTGCGAAAGCTATTATTAATTTAATCATACAAAAAATTGACATATGCTTCCAGCTTAAAAAAATTCAAACGAAAAAGTATAAAAATTGGATAGATGATAAAATATTTAACTTTAAACTATTGCTTCATGACCTTATTGACATTCGAGACAAATTCCCAAATGACATCTATATTAAGAGTAAAGTTGACGAATATTCCGATTATTATAATAAATTATTGCGTAACAAGAGGACCTCATTCTATACGCAGATTATTGAGAGTAGCCCCAACACTAATAAAACGATGTGGGGCATCGTGAACACAGAAATGTGTAAAAGCAACAAGTCCAACATAGATTTTACCGACATTATAAAAAAACCTGATGGTACTTGTTTTGCATCAAAAAAAGAATTGGTTAATTGCTTAAACAAACAATTCGTGACGGCGGCGGATCAATGCGGCGCTCCGATTGCAAACTCACAATTGTATACTCTTTATCTTAAGCATACTACACCATCTGCTGACCGTTCAATAAAATTACCCTGGTTCACACCTAACGAGGTGTACAATATTATTATGAAAAAAGTCGCTAATAAACCCACAAAAGACATTTACGAAATATCGGTAGAGTTGCTGCGATCAATTGCTGACCCACTATGCACTCCGTTAGCTATATTGTTTAATAGGTGCATAAGAGACGGAATATATCCGGAATACTTCAAAAAAGTAAGAGTCGTTCCTCTTTATAAGGGTAAAGGCAAAAAGACGGATTCCAACTGCTATAGACCTATTTCAATAATACCAGCTGTTGCAAAAATATTCGAAAATGGTCTCACCTCTCGAATAACAAATTATCTTAGCAGCGTGGCAACTATCTCAGATCGGCAATATGCGTATCGCGCGGGTCATTCAACCACCATGTTGACTCGTAAAGTAGTCGAATGCATTTTAAATGCCCGCGAGAAAGGGCTAGAGGTCGCACTGCTTTTCTGTGACCTGTCTAAGGCATTTGACGTAGCCGATCATTGCGTACTAGCTACTAAGTTTCAGCACTACGGTATTGATCACCGAACGTTAAAACTTATGTTAGATTTCATGAGCAATAGAGTTCAATACGTTACGGGTAGCGGGTGTGAATTAAAGTCAGACGGTCTCTATACGACTGTAAGAGTACCTCAGGGTTCCTCATTGTCTAATCTCGCCTTCTCTATTCTGCTGAACGACTTACCGAGAATCGTAGAGAACGCCGAAGTATACATGTACGCTGATGATGTGGCTACTGTGATAACTGCGCCGGGACTAGATGCTCTCGAACAAAAGCTCAACTCGGTAATAAACCAATTGGCTGAATGGTTCCGCGGAAACGGTCTGGTGTTAAATCTAACAAAGACCCAATTTATATGTTTCGATCTCTCTGGTCGGACTCGGCGGCAGCTGGTTGTAAATATCAATGATGTTCGTATACAACAGGTTAAAGCAGCGTCCTTCCTCGGTTTTCAATTAGATCAAACTTTGTCGTGGGATCACCACATCGAAAATCTATCTGGTAGATTAGCCCGTAGCTGTTTCGCATTAAGTAGACTTTCCTCGACATTGTCAAAGAAAGCGCTACGTACCTGTTACTTCGCAACCTTTCAGTCACAGGTACAATATGGAGTTGAATTTTGGGGACGCGCCGCGGACTTTGAACGAGTTTGTCGCCTGCAAAGGCGAGCCGTTCGCATACTAGCTGGTATACCGTCGGACCAATGCGTAAGACCTTTCTTCGTTTCTCTAAAAATATTAACAATACCAAGCCTCCTGATACTACAGGTAGGCTTATACGCCCGAGCTCAGTTACACCAGTATAAAAAAAGAGGCGACACCAGCCAGTACCAGCTGCGACACGCAAATCGCCTAAATACAGTCCCTCATAGCCTGGAAAAAGCTTCCCGCACAATACATGCTATGAGCCCTCGGGTTTATAATAAACTCCCGGACTATATCACAAGCGTGTCAAATTGTAACACTTTTAAATATAAACTCAAAAGGTGGCTCATTGAGCGCTCGTTTTACTCATATAATGAATTTATAAATTAATAATTGAATTATTATGTTAAGTATGAAATAATTATAGTATGACGTGTAATAGTATTTACGAATAAAAACTTGAACTTGAACTTGAACTTGTCTAGCCGGTTACAACGGAATCCTGATCCTACAAAGTCTAATAATGTTAGTTAAAACATGCCGGTTATGATTGCTCCAAAATGGAAGAAAAATTATAGAATGGATATCCCTGGTGAGTTTTCTGAAAGACTGGGTTTGTCAGATCAAATTTTAAGCAAGGAGAATGTAACACCTCTTTTACTGTTTCGCCTTTTTTGTACAGAGCATTTACAAGACCTTTTATGTTTCCAAACTAACCTTTACGCTACTCAAACTGGAAAGCCACAACAGAAGACCTTGATGTTTTTATTGCCTTGAATTTGGTGATGGGTATAAAAAAATTGCCGAGCTACCGAGATTATTGGTCTTCAGCGCCTCATTTTGCATGACAGCTATGTTTCGAAGTTCATGAGCTTTTACAGGTTCAGTTGGCTTTTGAATAACTTACATGTCAATGACAATAGTGTAATGCCCGACCAAACTGACCCTAATTACGACAAACTTTATAAAATTAGACCTCTACTCAACATACTGCAAAACAATTTTCAAAAAAATTACAAGCCATCTGAGAGAGTTGCGATCGATGAAAGCATGATCAAATTTCAAAGGCAGAAACTTACTAAAACAATACAAGCCAAAAAAGGGTTTGGTGGTTGATGGTGTTAGTGATACTCAGGATGGATTGCCTCCTCGGTCACAACAGCAACCTCTTCCCGCTACGGATCCTCCATGCGAAGGCCAGACCAGCAAGCGACCGGTAACAAGGTCCACAGTCACAAGGTGTTTATTTATCAACGCCCAATGTCTGGCGGGATGTAAACGCGTCGAAGAAGAACCAGTTTGGCGCAGTCCCAACTATAAGGAAGAATTCTCTGAACAAGGAAGCATCTTCTTATACTGGAAAGGCGAAGTTTTGTAAGCAGAGACAAGAGCAAGCTACAGAGGCTGGTCCATAACAAGACCGGGGTTATGTAGCTACTGGTGAAGAGCCTAGTACTCCCGTGGCTAAAAAAACAAAAGAAAATGACACCCCTAATTATGATTTTAGGGTAAAGATAAATGTCTCTATTCTAGAGCTTTTGAGCCAGCATTAAATGAAACCGCAAGTGAATACTGCGAACAGAGACAGAGAAGAAGACTCCGCCAGGTTGAGCATGATTTACTTCTTGGCTTATTAGGAATGTTGAATGTTGTGTGCACAATCAGGTTATTGTCTAGATTTTTGTATTTACACAGGCAAACAGGGTAGAAACGTTGAAACTGACCTAGGTGGAAAAGTTGTCAAGAATTTTTGCGAAACCTTGAAAAATAAAAATCATAAGGTTTATTTTGACAATTATTTCAATAGTTACCCTTTGTAAGTGAAAGCATTTATTTTGTGAAACTATCATGATGTGAAGAATGTGGGAAAAGTAAAACGCAGAGAGCGTGATAGCGCCAGTTCAGAAGTGTCGCGTCCTCAAGCCGTCATCGACTACAACGCAAACATGAACTTTGTCGACAAATTTGATAAGCTCAAAGGAAGCTACGCTATTGACAGAAAATCCCAAGTGGTGGCATAGGATTTTTTTCACTATCTTGATTGTTGTGTTTTCAATGCTTTTTTGATTTATAAAGAACTGCAGTCCTCTTCACGTCCAGATCTAGAAAAGCTGAATCTGAAAGAATTCAGGCGAGAAGTATATCGGGGCCCACTGGCACCAGCATATGTTGTCAGAGACAAACACAGGCCGGATTCAGTGAACAGCAGCCGTAATTCTGCGGCCTCTTCTACAGGACCTACATTTATATAACTTTAAATAAAAAAAGTGAAGTGGGCTTTTTTGCTGCGCAACAAAATGGTGTAAGAGACGGATGTAGAACAAATATCACTCCACTGGAATCAAGATCTGAAACTGGTCAAGAGCAGATAGAAATACCTGTACCAGCAAACAAAGGAAGAAAAGCTGTTGTAGCAACAGTCACAGCATCTTCATCCTACAAAAATCATATAGTAAATAAAAATATGAAGAGACAAGAAAAAGCAAGAAAGACAAAGCATAAGAAGAAAACTGCGAAGAGAAACAAACAAATGAAGAAAAATAAGAAGGATTGTGAAGAAGAAGACTGAGGAGCAGGATGTTATCCAGTTTGATGAAGACAGTGAACATGATGAGTTAATATACCAAGTATCTCCTGACTCTGCTGATTTAGAACATATGCTCTGTTCAAACCTTTTTCCATGGATAAAAGTTGAGAAAGCTGGATTAAATGCTTAAAATAAATAAATGTGAGGACTATAAGCACATTATGATTGTGCTGGTACAGAGTTTGATACTTGGATCTGTGACTTTTGCAAGTGAATTAAGTAACTTCTTATATTTATCACAATATGTTATTTTCATTTATTTGATCTTATAGAATATTTGTCTATTTGTGTTATTGATATGATGATTTATGCTTATATTCCATATATAGTAAGATTTTAATTTGATAAGTAGGTAATATATTTCATAAAAGGCTGTTAATGTTGAGAACTTTTTCCATGGATAAAAATAGTTCTATAATCGAGTTCATTAAAAAATTAGCTGGATAGATTTTAGAATAATAGTTTAATCAGCCATCTGTATAATTTGCTAAACTGTGTATGCACATTATTCCCTAATATAAGTTCGAAGTATTGGACTATCAACAATCATGATCATCAAACATCTTACTGTTGATGCAAGTGGACAATATGCGCACTTACACACATATGGCCCAGGAATGTATTGGTGTTTTCCAAGTGCACATTTCCTGAGCTATATGTGGTTCAACAGACAGGGAGTGTGTTAATCTGACAGTACTCTTCAATTATTCTCTTTGAAATCTGATATACTCCTACTTCATCAAGAAAATGTTGGCAACCCAAAATTTGAATATGCATAGCCTTAACAACAGTCTAAATCACGATTGAAATATTAACTGCCGACATAGATAGGTTAAGTTAAGCGAAGACGATATCTCTGTTTAGCCCAGATAATATTTTGTGGAATCACTTACAACCCCGGGCAATGAACATTCACACATCTCCACCTGGACCACTTTAGAAAGCAGCCATTATATTTACTCAATTGACAATATGGCTAGAAGGGGAGGAAATTGATAATAACTCAAACTGCTACACTAAGAGGGAATTTAGAACAAAATATAAGAGGTGCCAAAAAAAATTAATACCATTTAGAGGTGTTGTTTCTATACCAGTTTGGGCCACAAGAAAGACATAGTGTACAGTATGATAAATTCTTGTGTACATAAAAATTAGGTAAGTAAAGTCAACAGTTTTCATCTCGGATTAACATTTCAGAATGTCTGGTGGGCATCAACAACCCTTTTAGAGCTAGTTAAAACAGAATACCTTATGTGCTAGGAAGTTTTAAAACCTTTAAATTCACAACAGGCAACATTGTCATGGTGCTCTAGTATTTTTTTTGCAGACGCCTTTGAATTGAATAGAGCAAATAAACCAAAACACAAAAACAACTGCACCCCAGCTTAGTGACCATACCCTAAGCAAAACCAAGTAGATTGGAGTTGACTTGAACAGGATAAATTCAATTTCAACTGGGTCACTTTAAGGTTAGTGACCATAAAGTCCATGGTATGGCATAGTTGACCAATTATCAAATTGGGACCTAAATAGTCTCTGGCATATTAAGGTTTGAATATGAACAATAAAGTAAACGGACACAAGATATTAAGACATCACAACATAACAAAGGAAAATAACATAGGCAGGGGGCAAGCATATTATTAGAGTTAAAATTTTTGTGAATAGATGAATATCATTAAAAGGAATTTAGAACAATTTGTTGATGGGCTATAAATATAAAGATCTATTGGTTTAGTAGGGCAAATTCAGACAAATAGAATCAACAAGACTAAAGAAAAAAGCCGCTCTAGTTGCCCGGACGTTTCAGTAGCTAAAGAAACACCGACATCTACAGAACACTTACTCTAACCGCCATCTTATAACAATAAACGAGGTTACAACTTGGAAGTACGAACGTTCAATCTTACTTTTGCCAAAACGAATACGAACGTATCCATCACAGACTAATATAAAGCTTAGTATCCATATATAATTATTTTATTAATGAAAGTGATTCGTTAAATAAAATAATTATATACTAGGGATATATGTATGTGTAGTTGTTAGCTTGTTACTTAACAAAGAGAACTTAAGCTGATTTAAACACAACAACCATGACCTATATAATCTAAGATACCTATGTGCGAACCACAGAGTACCATTGTTTCTGTGTGAAATTTATGAAATAAAGTAGAGTTTTAGGTAACATTTGACAGTTCATCAATATTCAACAACGTAACCTTGTAATGGCGGGCATAAAATAATATATTTTTTTGTTTTCTTAGTGTTAAAGTCTATGTATGTAACCTCAGAAGATATGCATATTTTTTAGAGATACAATGTGCCACCATAAAATTAAAACTACCTTGTCATTCACTTGTTTTTTGGAATCATGTAATAACGAAAAATAAAATGTACTAATACTTGAGATCTTGTTATCTGTATAAAATAAAATCGAGACGAATCTACTCGTATGTCGTTATGGGCCCTTCATATGCTGGAATAATATAATATTTGCTGGAAACCAAGCATGGAGCTAAGTAAAATACAAATAAGTAAGTTTGATGGGAATAACTGGATACAATGGAAGTTTCTCATGTCAGCTCTACTGCGGAGCATAGACGGACTTTTGGATATTGTCCAGGGGAAAACGGATAAACCAAAGAAGCCTGTAGCTGTAGGAGGTGATGCTAGTGTTACGTCCACAGCGGCTTTGACAGAATATAACAAACAGTTATCAGAGTACGTTAAGCTGGAAAGTACCGCTCTACTGCTAGTTACGAATAACATTTCAGATGAAATTCTAAACAAGGTAATAAGATTTTCAAGTCCTCAGGAAATATAGGATGAACTTCATAAATTATATGATTGTGTCAGCGAAAATAAGTATTATGAAGTATGTATGGATTTCTTTAAAGTTCAAAAGGACACTTTCAATGACATGTTAACGCATATTTCTAAACTGAAAAATTTGTGGCATGAACTTCAGCTTCAGCTTTTACTAAAACAGGAATGAGTAAAGAAAGCTGAAGAATGTAAGGAATTACCAGAACTTCTTTTAATCTGCAAGATTTTAGATACTTTGCCGGAGAATTATTTTTCTTTTAAGTCGAGTTGGATGTTGATGTCGAAGAAAGATAGAACTGTCGAGAATATTACCAGCCAATGTTGTGCGCATGAAAGAGCAATGACAAGAAGCAAATAAGGCAAGTCTAGTGCACGAGCACTTCTCACAAAAACAAGTAAAAAGTTTGTTGAACAAACTAAGGAACAGACACCAGGGAATAAAAAAGTTACTAAGTTCAGATGCCATGTTTGTAAAATGGTAAGTTAAGAAAGTCTTGAACAGGTTTGGTATGTAGAACTGTAAACCTGTGACTACACCTATAGGTGTAGTCACAGTCTAGTCAGTGACTATAGTCAAGGAACAGGTACTGTCACAAAACGAGAATGATGAGTTAATTCTGAATAAGTACAGACAAGTAGTTGGGTCACTTGCCTATTTAATCGTTGGAACAAGGCCTGACATTGCATTTGCCTTCAGCGTAGTATCAAGGAGTCGGCATTATGAATAAAAAAGATCTATAAAAGGGGAATTATAGAGTCATACTGTAATGCTGACCATGCAGGCGATATTGAAACTGGTAGGTCAACCTCTGGAATACTTTGCATGTATGCCGGTGGGCCAGTCTTCTGGATAAGTCAGAGGCAGCAAAGCGCTGCAATTTCGACAACAGAAGCTGAAGTGGTTGCTGCCAGTGAAGCTGCGAGATAATGTGTTTAGTTGACTCGATTTATCGGAACGCTCGTAAAACTTAAAAGTATGCCTACCTTACAAGTGAATAACGAAGCAGCTATAAAGTTAGCTCAGAATCCCGAGTTTCACCGACTTACCAAATACATCCACACCCGTCACTTCTTTGTAAGATAACTTGTGACTAATGGAGAACTGTTAGTAAAGAAGGTCACCAGCGAAGTTCAATTAGCGGATCTCCTCAGTAAGCCGTTACTCAGACCTAGGCTTCGCAAGCTTGTAAATTTTATTGGTCTTCACATTGAGAGGTGTTATAGTTAATGCATGTAACCTCAGAAGATATGCATACTTTTTAGAGATACAATGTGCCAAAATAAAATTAAAACTAGCTTGTGATTCACTTGTCTTTTGTAATGTCTTGTAATAAGTAAAAATAAAATGTACTAATACTTGAGATGTTGTTTTCTGTATAATATAATAAAATCGAGACGAATCTACTCGTAAGTTATGTAGGTACATACGAGCTAGAACAGGAACATGACGCGAGCTGGACTTGCACACGTCCTCTTAGGTATTATATTAGCAATAACAAACAACTTGTTTGTGGTCGGCTCTTAGTCTACGCAGGAAAACGAAACACCACCACAACTCCATTTTTAAAACATCGGTTGGATCGGTGACAAACAAAGCTCTTGCGAGAGGCACTCCTCGCTCGTTCGCTCGCACTCGTGAATTCCTACTGGATATCAACGCTGGCGTTGTCGCCACGCCTACTTACGATTTCGATGCCTACACCCGAGCAGAACTATCTCACTCCCCCGAGTGAGATAGTTCTGCTCAAACGAAAGAGCTGTGGGACACCTTGTTTTCGTATGCCAATCATTTCTAATTGAAATTTTTGTGCTGGCTAGTTAAATCAGTGATACAAAACTTTTGTGATTCTACATGCCGCCCGCCTTCACTTTATCGGTTATTAAAAGGCTAAAGAAACTTCTTTATAACTATTTATTTATACTTATTTATAACTATAAACCAATATATAAATACATTAAAAATACAATTCTAACAATATGAAATAAATTGAAGTTATTAGCAAACTGTGAAATGACAGCATAAAATATAAAAATAAAATTCCAAAAAAAGGTAACTATGTCCAAAAATTACAATTTCACCAATACGGAAGACATGGCTGTATGGACTCGAACCCTTTGCCTGTCCTAATATTGGGCGAACAAACCAAAAAAGAAAATCCAATCACTAATATTTACAATTTCGATTGTTTGAATTCTACTAATATTTTTTTAATTAAATTAAAAGATTTTGTGACTTAAAACTAATTATCAATTAAGTTTTTCATAGATTTTAATTCATATAATTTGTGTATATAGTTATGGCTGCCCTGACAACAGATAAAGGACCGATTTACGATCCGGGTTTGTGTAGGTGCTGTGGAAATTTAAAGAAATGTAGGATTTTAAATGTTGAATATATAAGTTTGGGTAAAAAAGAGTTGTATATGGATATGTTAATTGATTGCTTTGGAGTTATAGTGAGTATATTTATATATATGAGTTACGAACAATATAATAATTAATGACATATTAAGTTAGGATATCATCCTCACCATCTGGATGTGTGGCGGTCCTCCACAGTGCGGTTTACAAGGAGCTTTCTTCCACGTACTACAAAGCTGTGGAATGAACTTCCTTGTGCGGTGTTTCCGGGACGATACGACATGGGTACCTTCAAAAAAAGTGCGTACACCTTCCTTAAAGGCCGGCAACGCTCCTGTGATTCCTCTGGTGTTGCAAGAGAGTATGGGCGGCGGTGATCACTTAACAACAGGTGACCCGTACGCTCGTTTGTCCTCCTATTCCATAAAAAAAAAATATTTGTGTGCACTACATTGTAGGTAGTACTCCCCGTTATTCTCAACTGTTTTTAACTTGTTTAAGCAAATTTTTCAAAAAACCTCAAGAGCTATTGACTACAGTGATCAATTAGCGCACACTTAATAAAAAAAAGATAATAAGTGAACATTTTATAAATAGTTGAATTATTTAAGGAAAATATAGCTTTTAATTTTACTAGAAAATCAGGATTCTTGATGACCAAATCATCCGCCACCACAAGTAGCATTCATACCCGAGAATTCTCAATCATATCTTAGAAAAGGTACCATACCCACCTCACATTCTGGCTACAGGCACACCATTGATGAAGCATGAGACACATCTAAATAAAAAATAATAAACTATCACTATTCTTTCGAGCAGTGAAAGCTTAGCCTACACACCTGTGTCTATATTATGTGTCTAGTTCTTATATTTGTTATTACATATTTAAACTTATTTCAGGGTAACAAATTTTATTTTTGATACCTGTAACCAACCACCTTTAAAATTTAAAGTATTTATAATTTCATGCAATTTGCGTGGCCATCTAGAGGGCAAAGCCAAATTGGCTTGGAAGAAGCTCGGCGTCATTAATAGAACAAGGCAATACTTTCAAGCCGGCCCACATTCTAGTGTCCCACAAAGCGCAGCTCCGGCCATCAAGTATTACTGTCATCTCAGATCTGGAGCCACCCAGTGCTCTGTGAACGGCTGGATCACTTGGTGTTGCGTAGAGATGTTGCTTCATTGTGTGTCTTCTACCGCATTTATCACGGGGAGTGTTCCGAAGAGTAGTTTACCCGATTCCTGCCGCCGAATTCCACCTTCGCACGACCAGCAAAGCCCAGCAAAGGGCTCTCCATAATAAGATTGATGATGGCCTTTGATGCCATATTATAGTTCTATTGCTTCATCAAAATAATGCAAATCATATGTGTATGTAGGTCTTTAACCCTCTTCCAAAAAATATTAGATTGATGCCAAAAACAGTAATGAAAAAAATATATAAATTGTGGCTAATAGATAAATGCTTCTATAGTTTAAAAGAAACGTTTAGCCAAAAATAAAAATATTTAAAAGAAAGTATTTGAGATTGGTACCTACAAAATAATGTTTATTTTATATTAAACTAGCTGACCCGGCAAACGTTGTTTTGCCATATAAAGTATAATTCACACGATAGTTTTATTAATAATAAATAGCCTATGTGTTATTCTGGTGTGTAAGCTATATTATTGTAAAGTTTCATCAAAATCCAATCAGTAGTTTTTGCGTTAAAGAAGTTCAATCATACATCCAGACATACAAACTTTCACATTTATAATATTAATAGGATTGTTGGATTATAGCTATCTGATGTGATTAATGACATATAAATATTATAATTGTAATGTTGAAAATCAAATATTTGTATGCCATTTTATTGGTGAATTATGCCGTGCTTCTACCAATTGTTAAGAACTATGTTACCACAACTCAGACAAATAAAAAAAATTTCATTAATAAGCTCAAAGGCTCTTTACCACTAACATTAGCCACCAATTGGTTTACTGGCAATTACTAGAAAATACAGTATTTGTGTATTAAAAATTGTTTTTTGACATTTATAAAAAAACTAGCTGACCCGACAGACATTGTACTGTACATAATAAATAAAATACTAGTTTTTTATGTATTTGTCAAGAATTTTTCGTAACATCACTAATTATTTCCTAAAATATGCTTGCTGTTGTTGAAACGAAATTGTTTCACAGCAGAACTGTCAAACTGTGTGTCAATAAGTTCTCTCACAGAAAATATGTCCACACCAAACAAATATTGGAAATAAAAATAATTATGGGTCCCAAATCAAAATAAAAACTATCCTGTCTCTCAAGTTGGACCTAACTGCATCCATCCATGAAGTATTCCCCATTTAAATCCGTTCATTAGTTTAGGAGTCCATTGACAAACAACATGTCATGTAATTTATAAAGATTATATATTGAACTATGAGGATACTTCCTGATAAGACTGAAGGTAATTCGGGAGTGGGTTGTAATAATGACCGACAGTACTCTATGAAGTTCCAAATTTTTATAGTCATGAAGGCTGAGCACTTAAACTAAAGTTTTTTAAGTGTTATAGATATTAAATAGACTTGAAATCAAGTTGAGGTATTGTTTAAGATTTTTTTAAGAGATATTCGAAAAAAAAATATTTCTTTTAAAAATATTTCAATTGTAAGCACTATTTGAAGGAGAAAAATCACTAGTCATCAACAAATTACTTACTTATTTAATACAAACCAGTATTTAAAATTGAATTAACACCAAAGTTTATGTCTCTTGAAAAGTACAGTGAGTGTTAATTGCAACTTCCTATTTTAAACGTCTATGCCTTAATGACTATGATCAGTAGGTCCTTTTAAATGGACCACGGTTTAGGACGGTTTGTTTTTGTGAACTTTTTTCTTCTCTTCTAGTTGTCGAACTTGGACAGTGGACCAACTGATCGTCTCATTTGTGCGTCTTGTGTGCATCGTTTAAGGGATTCTTATGAATTCAAACAGCAAGTACTGAAGTGTGAGGATGCTTTCCTTCAGGCAAGACTCCATGATCAAGAGGTTAAAGGTATGTAGTTTAATAATGTTGATCAGAACAAAAGGTGTTGTATAATGATGAAATGGATAATAGTTACTTCTTTTGCCAACTGTTAATATCTCCTGACAGGAACCTCAACAAAAACATCAACAACCGCTGATCATAAATGACAGCAGATTGCACATTATACCTTCAGTTTTGTATCTCCTGTTTTCCTCAGATTTATTATGAAGTCTCTATTGCTCTTTAGAATATTCATATCTTATACCCGTAACTTTGTCAGTGTATGCACATGACTGAGCACATACTGCTTATAAAAATTGTTGTTTTTTAAAACTCTAATAACTTTATATTGGCATAAGGCAAAAATATATGCTCAATTTTGTACCCGGGGTGCGTTAAATATGACGTATGACTCTCTTAGGTCTAGATATCTATTTCTCCGTAAGGAAACACAAGGCCAGCGGCGCTGTCTCAAAGTGGTTGTTGGATGGCGTTTAAATTGGAGTGGATTCCCCTGATGTTGCAAAAGTCCACATTAAATGGCGCCTAGGGTAGGGTCGGGTCGAGTAGTGTCGTGTAAGTTATGTTTTGAGGAGGAACGAACGATCAAATTTTTTTCATGAAAGAGGAGGACAAACGAGCGTACGGGCCACCTGATGTTAAGAGATCACCACCGCCCACATTTTGCAACACCAGAGGAATCACAGGAGCTTTGCCGGCCTTTAGGTGTACGCGCTTTTTTTGAAGGTACCCATATCGTATCGTCCCGGAAATACCGCACAAGGAAGCCCGTGTCGCCGTGGTATTACTGCCTCGTTTGTCCTCGGACATGCATCCTGTGCCCTCCCCAGAAATGACGTGCCTCCCAAGCGACAATGCTCGGGGAGGGATTCTCCGACGATGTGGGGATGGGCTCTCGTCATCGACACTAACCTATGCTGACTTCATGAGACGGTAGCGTGACTCCATTGCCATTTGCCTGTCACTCTTGTTTTGTTGACCTCTCTTAGAAAATATCTACAGCCTTTTCTTTTCATGTGACATGTGTATCATAGTATTAATGTCTTGTTCCGTTTTGCTCAATTTCTGATTGTGTCAGCCCACTTCCATTTAAATTTCCTGATCTGAATTTTTTTCCCCATCATGCATCTTGTATCGTTCTGACTGAATATGTTTTTCCATTTCTTTTGTTTCTAGATCTTTTGTTATTGTTATTTTTGGGCTCAGATTTACATATTCATTAATATTATCAATTTAACAATTGCCCAGTATGCGTACTAGTTATTTTCCTCTTTTTGTCACGGATTTAGTTTTCTGTGTGCTCATTTCAAACGCTGCTTTTCTGCTTTAAGTCTCCAGGTCCTATAATATCTTCTTCTAATATGTAAAATTCTCGTGTCGCGGTGTTTGTTACCAAACTCCTCTGAAATTGCTTGACCTATTTTTATGAAGTTTTATGTATATTCAGTAGGTCTGAGAATCGGCCAACATCTATCTTTCATACCTAATTTTTTTTTATTAATTTATAAGGCAATACAACGTTTGCCAGATCAGCTAGTAATATATGTAAGTGTGTGAAAGATTATTCCTTCTTATTTATAATTAACGACACTATTTGACATCATTTGAGAATAATCCTTAAGTTAACATTCAGCGCGATAGAAAAGTACACCAAGTGATACAACTACTATAAGTAACGGGTTATTGTAAGTTTGACTTTTAATATATCATGTGCAGAGTTATGATAGTGTTTTCAGAACCCTACCATTATATTTTTTTCAAAATAACGCGTGATACAGTTAATTTTCTAACTGTATGTTATAGATGTCGAAAATGATTTCAGCGAGGGATGTCACCAAAATCGAAACGCCCGAAATAGAAGTGAAGTTGGAACTAATTGAGATGTCAGAAGATCGGCCGTCTGGATCACCTTTTCACGATACCCACGATGATTCACAGAGTAAGTATTTTTATTTTTACTAGCGGCCTATCCACTGTAATTTTACCATTCTGTAATAATAACGTGTCCTTACAAAACCCTATCTATAGAATTTGTCGTCAATACATATCATCTGTTTGTAAATGGAAATTTAGTTTGTATGTAAATTCCTTAAAAATAGCAAATAGTATATATAAATAATTTCTCTTTCTTTTTCTTTTATAATATTACATTACCTAGAGCTTCTTTTAAAATCGCTATTATTATTTTATTTTAATAGTTATTCATTTTGCAAAACACCCTCTGCTGTGTATACACTTTCGTGGAGTTGTAGCCTATCTTGTTGTTAAGATTTAATATGTTAAATTTTCATTTGTTGCTTGCTAGTCAATAACAGATGGCACTACTTGTATTTTAAATCGCACAAACAAGATTTGCATAAATTTTGTTTAGTTCAAATATTTGGATTGGTAATATATCGATCTCTAGTCTTGTATGGATTGTTTGTTTCGCATCCACTAGAGGAGCTTTCACTCGAATTTATGTGTGTTATGTTATATTGTTGTATCTCTGTTTTGTGTACTTATCAAATAAATAAATTAGACTA
Source organism: Leptidea sinapis (assembly GCF_905404315.1). NCBI lineage: Eukaryota > Metazoa > Arthropoda > Insecta > Lepidoptera > Pieridae > Leptidea > Leptidea sinapis. Next base: position 4,028,638 of record NC_066293.1, read on the forward strand.
TGACTCATGCGCTTTCGAAGATTAGGCGATTTATTTAATTTATTTACTTATTATTACGGTACATCTTAACATTTAACTTTTAGTTAATAAATGAAACAAAGACTGATACACATCACTATCATAAATAAGCACATCACTCAGTTCGGTTATTAAGTATTAGATTATATGATTAAATTAATTTAAATTTTTTATTAACTTTATAGAATTAAGAACAGCTACAGTTGACTGGTTCGACATAATGACTAAAAGGTTTCTAATGAAATGGGTAATTATGAAATAGGATACAAATGTATTTGTTTACTATAGGGAGTAACAATACAGGGTTTCCCATTTGCCGAGTCGTGACCCGGTACCAGGAGCCCCATTACCAAAATCCAAATACAAAGTTTCGGTCGACGGATCGTATGAACGAAAGAACGACGAACTTCAAATTAATTCCCAATCCGAAACACTTTGTATTACCAAAGTCAAGATCCGAAGATCGATACGAAGTTCACGATTGGACATTTATGTCTTTCGTTTACCTTATTCCCAAATTCACTTGACACTTGATGGTTATGTCTATGATTCCGAAACGAAATCCGTCCGCGCTATTCGGATCCGAAGTACTTTCGTCGTTCTTTCGTTTCGGACGAAACTTCGGCTTTTTAATTTGGTTATAGACCTCCTGGTCATCAAAATAAAATATCGGGTCGCAACATTCCCGCCTTGTTTAAAAAAAGTCCATGGGATAAAACTTTCGTCATTTCCGCAAACTTGGATTCGTTAGCAAAAAATAAGTAGCAGCTATATACTTCGCACTAAAATTATGTTACTAAATAGACCTATAACAAAATATGTAGTACTAAAAATCATTTTACTATCAATAAATGTGTATAATTTTAGCTTGAGTTTGAAAGTAAGGTGGATCCCGAGGGGGCAGTGTGAAATTTACCGAGCCATGGCAAAATAATGTTTGAGAAACACTGACATGACAAATTGCAACTTGTTAAACGTCATGAAGCTGCACCAGTTCGTAAAGGGGCTATGACATGGGGAGAAGAACTGATAAGAATCTCCCAGACCATCTTTTAATTCATATTTATCTACACCCATGCTTTAAATCCCCTGTTAAAGATTCTGAAACAGATAGCTTATTGCCAACATTAAAACACCTAATGTTCTAATAACCATTACATCATCCAAACGAGTGTTGTAATGTTGTACTGAATTTCATAACAACACTCCTATGTTTTATTTCGATCCCTTCATACGCAAAGAGTTTCAACATACAGCCACATTCTTATTGCTCGATGCGTGTTATCTGTATTTTTTTTTAATTTCAAAAAAAGAACATTTTCGTTTACGCGCGTTCCACACAACAAGAATGTCGCGCGCCGTAAAAAAAATTAGGCTATTCGACTCCCCGCCATTTTTCTTCGATATTTTTATTGTTTTGTTTACAAAAAATGAGCGATTCATTTAAACGCTGCAAAAGAACATTTTATTCGAGTGAATTTTAATTATTGCACTATACAAAATGTAAATAACTACGAAAATAATTAATAAATAAATAATTGTTTCAATAATACTTAGTTTATTCGAATATATAATCAGTAATGGATGATATTAGGTTACTACTAGGACTGGTGTTTTAATGTTGGCAGTAAGCTAACTGTTTCAGAATCTTTTAGAGGATTCATATTGTGGGTGTAGATAAAGTCTTGTATGCAACTGTTGATAATTAAAGTATTAAAACACTCATCCACATTCGTGTTTTAATACCCCTTATTACATTATAATTACACAACAGTTGCATAAATAACTATAACAAAATTGCTTATCTCACTTAAGTCATATAATATTATTCAATTTCCTCTTTATAATCTGCTAAATTATAGTAAGCTTTCTCTATCAAAGAAGCTTAAATATATTTCTTGCAATCAGTGAGTCCTAGTATAATGACGGGTATTTTATTGTAAAATTGAATACAAAGCCCTATGAAGGAGCCTTTAAACCTAGCTAACTTATTTGTTAATAAGTTAGCTAGGTTATATAGGCTATGACAAATACTAACTTTGACTCACTTCATCTGCAGTCCCCCCGAAAACGAGATCTGGAAAGGTCTTGAAGCGTCTGGTTAACTAAAATAAAAATGTATCTTTTACGCAAACATCTAATGTAAAACCGTTACAATTACACGCGTTTTAATCCTTTAAAAGTGTTTTATTTAAACAGCACATACTATTTTTTTATCCTAATTGAATTGAATTAATTCAAATCACATTATTTTATGCCAGATATGAACCTGATGTTGTGTTCACAGGGGTGTTGATCTTTTAAAAGATTCTTATTTAAAACTTTAAGGTTACCTAATGATTTATTCAGGGTATAATAATAAGGGTTAATAAACACATAAAAATTTTCAGTAAATATCGTTACAAGGAAAAGATCTTTTTAATTTCTCATACTCGGAAAGTATTTGTATTTTAAATTAGTTCCCACCCAAGGGCCGGAAAGAACTTTAAAAAAAGAACTGCTGTCAGCTGTGTAGAGTTTTATGTAAAAGATAAACTAATAAAAAAAATAACGCTGCGGCCATGTGACTTTCTAAACAGCCAGTGTGAACTTAGCACAAACTTCTTTGAGCGGAATAAACCGCAATAATTACGCGGTGAGTTCCATATTTAAAATTCAAAAAGTCGACATAAACTGTCCTTATTTGACAATTAATTTTAAATAGGTACTACTAATATTATTACATATTATATATGAATAGTTTAGATAAACAAATAGTTTTATTTACCTGATATTCGAAATGAAAAGTTGAGTGTTTAACACGGGTAAAAAAATCAATTCCTACTCGGACTATAGTCTAAATACCTCGGGAATTGATTCTTTCGACCCTCGGTTAACAAACTACTATTTTTCTGTTGTATAAAACATTTTCCGTTAGCTTTATACGATAGTATATTATGAACCACGTCGGACGCAACAAATGCCGCTAAACTACACAATGACAGCTATAACAAAATATACTATCTTGACTGCTGTCAACCGCAATCCCCCTGAAAACGTGCTTCTGCAAAGTTCACAAATAGTCGGGTTAAATGAATAATAAATAAAAAAAACTACGTTTAAAAAAACCAACTTTAAAAACTGAAAAGTATAAATAACTTAATTAATATTTAATTTAATACACCTCTTATACAAATCTTATACTTTTAATGTTAATAAAATACTATTATTTGTATGTGCTACCTTTTGATAGGTTTCAAGTCGGTAATAAACAATCTAATTGAAAACTCCTAAGAAACTTTAAAAATATTATCCACGTAAACAAAAATATTCATAGAAAATGTTCATAAGATGAATTCTATTGGGCCGAACTGTCAATTTTTATAGGAGACCAAATGGCAAACACTCTGTATCAAACCAAAGTTAATTTATTAAAGTTAGTCAGGACCTCTATTTTTTTTATGACCTCCTTTGATTTGTCGATTTTTCGAACGAACGCGTAGGGACGCGTTGGCGTTTGAATGGCGGAAACGGACGTACGTGGGCGGTTCGAAGTGAATGTGCGGTATAAGGGCGCTATGCGTCCACGGTTGCAGCGAATATGCAATGAAATGTAGAATGATACGTTTCATGTTACGTATCACCAGTCTGTACGCACCTTTAGTTATGTTATACGTTATCAGCGCCGCGTCGGTATAGTCTACGCGAGCGCTAGACATACTAATTTTGAGCAGCATTACCTTGCAGGTGACATTAAATCGGAATCACGGAAGTCAGACACCAACAGCGTGGAAGACGAGGACAGACCTTTGATAGACTTGGTAAAGACTCTGGATCCAGCTCGGCAAGAGCTCAGAATCGACAAGAACTCGAAAGCGACTAATCATACCGTATCAAAACGTGAGTCCATTTAATTCAAAGGTTCATTATCTATAAAGTTTATTTTTATGTTATCTCCCTTACACAAATTAAACTTGTAACCAAAATTTATGAACAATACGGGGCTCTTCCAACTGAGCCAACTGTTGCAGTGACGTATCATTACGTTCGTAAATCTTGGTATGTCTTGAACCCGAGAGGTCGTGGGTTAGAGTCGCATCATTCATAATTTTTGGTTACAAATTTAATTTAATTAATCCCAGAAGTGCGGGGGATATCACTTTAAAAATATTTTTTTTTTTATCTCCCTTCATTATTCTGGAATTAAATATGTATATGACTTTCATTTGTACGAAAACTTAATTTATGTTCGCTGTGGGACTCCAACCCGTGGCTCTTCGGTTACGCCCAGTAACCAAGGGAACTGTTCGAATGACCCATGATCCGTAAATCGCAGTATTTTTTTTCATCGCTCAGGTTGTGGTTCCATCTACAGGACAGAGTCGTATCGATCGTCCATATACTTTGGTGCAAATTAAGATGTAGACTACGACATTTTAAGAGAATTGACTGACAATACAAACTATTGCTATGAAGACCGCGTGAACCAATTTTTGTTGGGCATATAAGCGTGGCGTCCGTGGCACGATCAAAATTAACCAATGAAATCGCTTCCCGCCAAAAGCGGCATGCGATGCACAGAAACAGTGACTCTTATGATTTGGTATTTGGCATTATACTCAATAACTTACGTTTTAATATTTATTAAGTATTCAGTTATACTCACCGGCGCGGGTGATAGGTAATGTTACCGTGAGCTTTGGTTTCACGTCACTAAATGGACAATTCGGGATTTTTTTCGCTTTTCTTCTCATGTTGCACGTTCTGTGTCTGAATGCCGACTGAACGTCATTTTACTAGTAGAGGTTGCTTGACCACTGCGCGGTTCCAGAGGAAAGGTAATCGGCCACGTCATTGTTGGTTTATTCTCCTTAAATTAAAAGAAATGTTTGGATTCGGTATTGTTTCTAGAACAAACAGTTTTCTTTAAAAAAAATAGCGTTCTTTTATTTTACTACGAGTTTATTATATTATGAATTGGTAGATTAAGTTTAAATATCATTTCATTTACTGTGTGAGTAAAGGCTTATTTTCGCCGGGAAGTAAATATCTATAATTAATTTCCAGAAATATCTATGTCAGTGTTACAACAACGAATACGAGAAAGGGATCCAACATACTTAATGGAGTCGAACACTCTTACTATAATGGAGTTCTCTTATGTTTGTCCGTTCAAATGTCGCCACAACCATCTACTGTGCTACTTCTGCGGCGACGTCTTCGCCGACCCTTCCGCGCTCCGGGAGCACACACTATCAACTCACAACCCGAAGAAATTTAAAATAGTCGAATCGAAAAAAATGATAAAAGTCGACCTAACGAGAATCGATTGTCGATTGTGCTCCATGAAAATCGATTCACTCGATGAATTCAAACGTCACATCACAACGGCGCATAAAAAGAGAATCTACGATATCAAAGATATGTTGCTGCCTTTTAGGCTGTCGAAGAATGAGATCAAGTGCGCGTTGTGCGATCTTCAATTTCCATATTTCCACGCTTTGAATAAACACATGAATGAACATTATAGTAACTTTGTCTGTGAGACTTGCGGTTTGGGCTTCGTTGATCGAGCTCGATTTCTGATGCACCAACAACGGCACGATCAAACGGAGTACCCATGTGAAATATGTGGCAAGTCGTTCAGGGCTGCGTACAACAAAGATCTGCATATAGATCGCGTGCATAACAGGCGGGGGAGGATATATTGTCCCAAATGTGACGTCAGATTGATGACGTACCCGCAGAAGCTGAAACATTTGGTGGAGGTCCACGGGGAGCAACCGATGTCGTTTACGTGTAATTTGTGTGAAAAGGTGTTTGAGACGCGGCGCACTCTGACCACGCATAGGCGAAAGATACACTTGAAGGACTACAGGTATGTGTTTAGGTTCGGTGTCTCAGTCACTTGACCGCCAGTCCGGCCGGCAGTGACGCTCCAACCTCATTGCGTGCAACACATGTGCACTATTGTGCTTAGATAAGTTTATACGTCTAGATAGAGTCTTTTTTTGTTAGACAACCTATAAATAATATAATAATATTGATACACTTTCTACACAAATTAAAGCCTGTGTAATGGTTTGCAAGACACCGATATTTAATACAATATACTTACTTAAACAAATATAAACACCCATGACTCGGAAACAAACATCCATATTCATCTTATAAATACTTGCACCTACCGGGATTCGAACCCGGGACGTCTAGCTTAGTAGGTAGGATCGGTAACCACTGGGCTATACAGGTCGTCGTTAGTTTAGTATGCGTGACGAGCTACGTCTTATTTCAAAAAAATATTTGGAACAATTTGACAAAGCTAATACAAAGAAGTAAAAACGATAATAGCTACAAAAGTATTAACTTCAGTGCAGCTAACAATGCCTCTCTTCGAATACAATAAGGAATGATGTTCCATGCATAAAAGATCTAAGTAGTAAGCAAAGTAAGCTAATTAATAGCAGAAAATTAAACAGGACATGTGATTTGCAATGTATATGTTAATGTGTAGAGTTTTGGGTGAATGGGTGCCTGAGTTTGGGTGAGTGTTAATGATATGTATATAGTGATTGTGAAGTTCGTTGCATGTGTGCTGGGTGTAGGCTGACTAGATTATAGTAGAAAAAGTGATAAATTTGTTTTATTGACGTTTAGAGTAAGGTGATTTTTTGTCAGCCACCTCATAATGGTAGTCAAGGCATACTCCACATTCAGACAAGTATCACTTCAGTCCCGACCATGAACAATTAGAGCTCATTGATGTATATGAGAAAAAGTCGGGGACCCAAGACACTGCCCTGGAGGAACACTAAAAGTGAGAGTCTCCTGGTTTCTGAGGTAACTTTCAAGCTTTGTTATTTGTTAACGACTTGTAAGAAAACTTCTGAAAAGACTGTGGGCCGTTACACGAATACCAGGATGTTCTAGCTTTGAAAGAAGAATGGGAATGAAAACAGTGTCGAAGGGTTCGGATAGGTCTAAAAAGATGGCAAGTGTTTTATATTTATGTTCCCAGTGGCTAATAATCGTATTTGAAAGTCCCAGTCCATCTTCGGTGGATTTTCCACTCCTAAATCCATACTGATTATGAAAAAGAAGCTAAAATTTATTTGGTGGTCTATGATTTATCACCCAACACTGAAATAGGTCTGTAATTAGCGACATTGTCCCGACTTATAGAAGGGTGGATAACTGCGCATTAATAAATAATTGCATGACACTTTGTTTTAGTGTGCGTGAATTGCTCAAAATAGAGGCTAGTTCGAAACTCAATTTTTTTCGACGTTCTCACAGCTGTCATAGTATATCTAGACGTATAAATGATCTAATCTGTTGTAATTTGTTTTTTGATTGCGTTTATTAATTGCATAAGATGGATAATTTCGATACTAAATAAGAAGGTGCATTCGGAACGCCTGTCGCCTTTTATTTTATTAAGTCCGCATTTAATTGATGTGACATCGTGTCTCTTATCGTTTAGGCAGTGTTCGTAAGAAACGTTTTCGTTCGACCGTTTTTTCTCCGACTTTGCAAATCTAATCTAATTGAACTATTTATAAAGAAACTAGCTGATACCCGGAACTTCTTCCGCGTACACTCACACGCGTACACGCGTAGTACTTATAAAGATCTATATTTAGTAAAACTTTATATTAAATAAAGACATCGCCATACTTTATATTACATAAAGGTAATTTGATAGATAGTTAACAACTGTAAGTAATCCACCAACTATAGCTACCTAAAATTAAGTTTATTTTTTACCTCGTTAGAAAGATATAAAAATTCTAATTAGCTATTCATTTTAAACTATTATTTTTATTTAATTTCTGTACGACGGGGGACATATCAAAGAAAATCAATCGTTGTTTTTATTCACCTTTTAAACCTTCCCTGGACTTCCACAATTAATTTAAGACCAAAATTTGCCAAATTGGTCCAGCAATTCTCGAGTTTTAACGAGACTAACGAACAGCAATTAATTTTTATATATATAGATAAAATTTGAAATTAAAAACTATTACAATCACGAATCGAAATAAAAACTATCGTATGAATCAAGTTGCATTGAACGTCATCGCAGAGAAACAATGTGACTCGAAATTTTAATTTTTACAGGTATGAGTGCCAGATCTGCGGCCAGAAATTTTTCACACGTTTCGCTTTGACCAATCACATGCCGACCCACACGGGAGAGAGGAATTTTAAGTGCAAAGTTTGTGAAAAATCTTACCCCCGTCTGAAGACGCTTAAAGATCACATTCGGATACACACAAACGACAGGAGATATAGGTAATACGAAAATAATTTTACTAAATATTTACCAGTGGGAGGCTTCCTTGCACAGAATGCCGGCTAGATTATGGGTACAAACGGCGCCTTTTTCTGCCGTGAAGCAATAATGAGTATGAATTATTATGTTTCGGTCTGAAGGAAAGATCGTACCTACCACCGTAGATAGTGAAATTACTGGGCAAATGAAACTTCTCATGTCTCAAGATGACGAGCGTAATTGTGTTGCCGCTCAGAACTTAGGTTTCTTAAGAATCCTGAGCGGCACTGAATTGAGTGAAGCATCTGAAAAAAGTGTTCAATAGAATAATAAGATTTTGTTAGTAGGAGATTAAATAGTTTCTTTTTAAAACAAGTCAACTTAAATTCTGTGATATTAGTTGGTAGCCTGTTAAATATTCTCGGTGCCATTTCAAGAACACTATTGAACATAGAAGCTTTGTTACTCCGATGTTTACGTAATCTATTCTTTCTTCTCAAATTTATGTTGTGGATTTCGGTTGTTCTGATAAATGTATCGTGGTTAATTTATATAAATAATGCTATTTCATAAATATATATTTAGGGAGGTCAACGTTAGAATTTTAAGTTCATTAAAGAATGGTTTTGCAACTATCCGTTATTTTAAGACATCATATAACGCAGTTCTTTTGAGCTTCATAAATTATCTCTTTTTCGTATGAGTTTCCCCAGAAAATTATACCGTAACGTAAGTTGGATACAACGAATTCATGATATGCTGCCAGGTCATTGTGTCTATTAGCGACTTTTGAAAGTTGATCAACTGCGTACGAGAATTAACTTGCATTTTTACTAGGTCCTATTGTATGTGCCTTCCAATTTAATTAACTGTAAATGTCAAGTTAGAAAAAATGCAAATTATTACAATTAAGCCAGTGTAGTCCTTGCGTATCGTAGGATATGGTATATTAGAGGGCAAGTCGTATATAGCAGAAACAATAAGGGGCCTAGCATGCTACTTTGGGGTACACCCTCACATTCTTGAGAACTACTGGGTTTTTCCGTTTATTACGCGGGCTGAGCTTAGTAATGTGCGTTACTTGATTTCTGTTTCCAAGGTATATCTGTATTAGGCTGTGAAAGTTGCCACGTAATCCATAATGTTCCAGTTGTTTTTAACTATATTGTATGATCGACAAAATACATGTTACAAAAATCGGTGTGGTGTGGTTTTTTCGCAACCATTTCTGTTGTGGTACAAGAACTTTGTTTTTTTCTAAAAATGAATATCTTTATCAGTCAACAAATTTTGTTGATCTTTAAATGCTTTTTTCAAATATTCTTCACATGATAGAAGTTAGGGCAATAAATAAATAAATTAATTTTTATTTTTTCCAAAATCAATGTTTTTGTTTCACGAAATTTGGTGAAAATTTACCTTTTTATGTCCCAAATACACTGTTATTTATTAGAATTGAAATATTTATTTTGTCAAAAATGAATATGTTTATCAGTCAACAAATTTTGTTGATCTTTAAATGCTTTTTTCTAATATTCTTCACATGATAGAAGTTAGGGCAATAAATAAATAAATTAATTTTTATTTTTTCCAAAATCAATGTTTTTTTTTCACGAAATTTGGTGAAAATTTACCTTTTTATGTCCCAAATACACTGTTATTTATTAGAATTGAAATATTTATTTTGTCACCTTATTTTGACTCAAATATGGAAAAAGAACCCTTATTTTCAATCGAAAATTCACCCGTCAAAATAACAGCTTTTTACAAAAAATTGTTCTGTTTTCTGTCCGTCAAAATCTCTACTTTCCGATACTATAAAAAAAATAAATTACAATAGTAAATGTTCGGAAAATTTAAGGCCATCAAAAGGCGTTTCATAGAGAATTCATATATGATATTTCGTAGCAGCAATATTATGGATCAGTTGTTCCACTTTTGATATCACATCGGTGCCTTCAATAAAACTCCCAGAGGAGACCAGTGTTAGCAAGAGAGTATAGTTGGCGACGCTCACCTTACTCTTGTTTGACCTCGTATTCCATAAGTAAGATGTTCCTACAGCACAAGTAATGGAAAAAATGGTTATTGTAGGAGTGTAAATGCAAACACTTATATCGCTATCTTTTTTTTTAATTCACCTTTCTCACTCTTTTTTTCTTTTACAGGTGCCATATATGTGGGCAAGCATTTATACAGAATTGTAGTTTAAAGGGTCATATGAAGAGCCAACATCCGGAGTATATTTAGCTAATTTTAAGAGATAAAATTTTTTATATCACTAACTGCTTGTGTTTGTTTTTCTATACTATACAATTTTTGATTTGCTATTTCTTATATAAGAGGGTGTAAACGGGCAAGAGGCTCAAGTGATGGGGAATAGTGGGACAACCGTCCATGGATATCCGCAATACCAGGGGTCAAGAAATGCTTTACTGGCCTTTAAGGTATGGTCTGTTCTAGAAGGTCCCTAAGTCGTATCGATTCTTGTAATGAAGTATTGTCTGGCCCCACTGAGTACACCAAGCGAATTTGGCCTTCTCTTCCAAGTGACTACACAATTGAACCGCTCGATATGTCGGCGCTGAGTATGGCGATTTTTCCGTTAACTAAAGGCATAAAAGGCATTTATTTTCTCAAAATTGATTCCTTTAGAATTCTTTTTGATGTCATTTCTTATACTACTACCGCTTCGGAAACAAATAGCGCTCTGAGAGAGAAGAAGCGGCGCAAGAAACTCTCTCAGCATTCTTTTTTTTGCGCTCTTTTCAATAAAAATATACAATATTAGTCCCAGGCTGTCCGATCATTTAGATATTCAGCAGTGAAATAATAGGACTATTTTCCTTCTTAGCAATGGCGAAATAATAGTTACGGCTATAATTGAGCATCATACCGAATCAATATCCTGTCAATGTCCTCTGTCAATCTATCCTAAATATGGATGTCAATAAAAATGAATAAAACCGTGCCCGCCTATTGGAATACTGGGTCTCGGAATCTTGTGCGATTGCCAATTTCGAGAACATCCGGAAGGCAAACCGGCTTCAAAAAACAAGAAAGTCATAAACAGAGCAAGGCAATAGGGGACATTTCTATAATTGAACCACTTTACTATTTTAGTTTTTGTGATTAAAAGATATTGCTTTATGGCTATTTAAATATCACATATAAGGTTTATCTTAACTGAGTGCGAAAAACGTTTCTTTAATCGTTGCCTTCTTAGACCACAGTCACTTTAATTGGACTAAAAAGTTACTATTGATCGACTTAGTTTATGAAAGCGGTTCATTTATGGCGAATATCAAGTTCAAACAAAAAAAAACATCATAGATTTATTGAATCATATTTTGAACTGCACACAACAGGCAGATTTGTAAAATCGTTTACGTTATCCACTGATTTTGATTTAAAAGTATTGCCAGGTATTAATTATTGCCGGCCATCCTATAAGTTCCTTGAAAACCGCACTGTGGCGTGTCATGCGAAGATGGACAAACCTATAAACACCCCGTGATAAATGCGTTAGAAGACACACAATGAAACGACGTCTCTACACAACGCCAAGTGATCGAGTCGTTCACAGAGCACTAGATCTATTCGAGCAGTTTCCTTAGCTTTTTGATTCACTCCATCTATCCTTCTTTTTGTGTTTTTTCGCGTGACTATTCGTAGACCATGCATCCTACTTGTCTCATTTAAACCGTTTTTACTTTTTTACACTGATTATATAGCAAGATTCATGCTCAACGCATTCAACGCATAATATTTTCGTGTCAATTCTGAAACAATATCATTAGTATGTTTTCAACTTCACTACTTTTATTGTATAATTGTGGCTGTATAGCCACTACACGGCCACATGATGTCTGGACCTCGTTGGAAAGTGAAGACCCCGGTCCCCCTTTTACCCCCTCGCGGTACGGTTTGCAGTTTCATTACCTTTAGGTTTATTTTAAGTAACATTTTTAATACATATTACTATATACTTAACCCAGACTCATTCATTGATTTTTCATCTTTATAAAAATAATAATCAGCATCACAACACAACAACTTTATGTCAATCTATAATACTGAAAATATAATTCATTATTTATATATTAATAATAATGTCCTAGTGATGATTGTTTTGCACACCGTACCAAAGCGACGATGTGACGTCATCGACTTTAAAAAGTCTCTGCTATATACCTTCAAAATGTTTTGTTATCTTTATTTAATTGTTGCCGCTAATAAAGCACAGTTTTTTTGACTGTTTGGGACTTGAAGTAAAAATAAAACCACTCATTTCCCGGCTAACGGTAACACGTAATTTTTGTTTGTTTAAATTAAAATTATCTAGTCGTCAAATAGGATACAATGAACGGAGGATTGGCAGCAGCATCTCTCTAAGAGATACCATATAGGTATTGCCAGTGATGACATGTAGATGTATAGTTTTTTCTTTGATTACCGCGAGTGTTACACATTTAAATAAAACACTTTTAAAGGATTAAAACGCGTGTAATTGTAACTGTTTTTACATTAGATTTTTGCGCAAAAGATACATTTTTATTTTAGTCAACCCGACGTTTTAAGACCTTCAAACAAACAAACAAACAAAATATTTTTATTAAAAGTGTTTATTTAAACATGTAGATGTAGACACGGGACACAGATGTAGTCGCTAACCATGGCCCTGTTGAGGAAGCTCATGGTCGCTCAGAGGGCAATGGAGGATATAATGGAGGGCATAGCTCAGATGGTTGCTAAACTGAAGTGGCATTGGGCAGGGCACATAGTTCGACAGACAAATGGCCGTTGGGGCAGTAAATTCCTTAATTGGCGATGACGGAGTAAGGATGAAGTAGTGTTGGTAGGTCCCCACAAGATAGACGATCTGGTCAAGATCGCTGGAATAGGGTGGACGTGGGCAGCGCAGGAGCGATCGTCATGGCGATCTTTGGGGAGGTCTTTATCCAGCAGTGGACGTCTTCCTGCTGAAATGATGATGATGGAGGAAAGGCAACATAATATTATTATACGTAGGTCACACTAAAAGTTATGCGTTACTAAAAAAAACAACATGTTTTGACCAAAATATGATGTTTATTGCTTTTCAAAATACTCTCCATTACATTTTAAACATTTTTTCATGTGATCGAACCATTTTTTAAAACAGGAGGACCACAGATCTGAAGGCATGTTTACTACGTGATGATTGAACGCTATCACTGCCTCTTCGGAATTGGTAAAAGCGAAACCTCTCATCAAATCTTTGATTTTGGGGAAAATACAGGAATCACAGGGTTCTAGGTCGGGGCTATATGCACGATGGGTGACGAGTTGTAATTTTTCATAGGCTAAAAATGACTTAGTTTCCTTGGCTGTGTGTGAAGAAGCGTTGTCATGATGTAGGTGAAGCTTTTTGGTCGTCTTTCGCGAACTTCTTTGAACACCTGGGTAAACAAATGGTAGAATACCACTCGGCATTTACACTCTTTTGATCTTCAAGTGGAATTGTGCAGATGTTACTCGTAGCTGAGAAAAAATTGCGATCATTTTTTTACCAACGTCTCTCGCGTGCCTCACTTTTGTTGGCCTGTTCTCATTTTCAAACACCCATTCACAAGATTGCTGTTTTTTTCGGGTTCAAAACAATAAATCCTCGTTTCGTCTCCTGTGACAATGTCATAAACAGCATTAGATTGTCCGTGGTCGTACTTCATTACCATCTGTGAGCACCATTCCACGCGAGCCCGCTTCTGCTCCGCTGTCGTGAGAACTTTTAAAATCATAAAAAATCATCGCTCTTAAATCTTTTCGACTTAATTCCATTCTCGTTGCGTACGTAGGACTTTGTTGTGTGATAAAAAACAATTGACGAATGATTTCTCGCCAATTGTTTCTTTTTATTACTAAGAAGGTTGCAACGTTTCAAAAAATAGAACATTCGAAATTCAAATAGTTCCGATTAGCTACAAGTGCAAAACGTTTAGCCCCATGTAAATGTACTTATAAACTACTTAGTAGTTAGCAGGCCTTGTACTATTGATCTGTACCTTGTGTATTGATCCTGTGTAAATATTACTAATAGAAAACACATCAAGCTCCTCACTAATAATTCCATTAATCCATTAAGTACGTCGGTAATTATTGATAATGCATTACGTACGCAAATACAAAATTTATTTTTGTTTATGATAATAATATAATTTGAACGACCGATCCAATATCATAAGTACATATTTTTAGCCGTCCTTTCCGTTCTACGTTAACATTCTTTTGAAACTTTTTTTTTGTTAGTGATTTTAGAAATCCTCAATTCCACCTTCGCACGACACGCCACAAGTTAGGATATCATCCTCACCATCTGGATGTGTGGCGGTCCTCCACAGTGCGGTTTTCAAGGAGCTTTCTTCCACGTACTACAAAGCTGTGGAATGAGCTTCCTTTTGCGGTGTTTCCGGGACGATACGACATGGGTACCTTCAAAAAAAGCGCGTACACCTTCCTTAAAGGCCGGCAACGCTCCTGTGATTCCTCTGGTGTTGCAAGAGATTGTGGGCGGCGGTGATCACTTAACAACAGGTGACCCGTACGCTCGTTTGTCCTCCTATTCCATAAAAAATAAAATCAAACATGCATAGATACAAATCGGGTAAAAATAAGCGGAATAATTGAAATAGTGACAGTTTTAGGAAGGTGTGCTAGCTTTTTAATGGTTATTTTTTAATGTTTTAATTATGATGTGACATAATGTGACAGATCTCAATCATAAAAATACTCACACCAATATTTGTTATAAACAAGTTAAATCAGTAAATAATTCTAATTTGAAAAACAAAATTTTATGAACGATGCGGGATTCGAACCCACGACCTCCGGCGTTCCGTGCCGGTCCTCTAACCGACTGAGCTAACCGTTCGAGTAGCGCCTCGTTATAAAATTATGTTTGCTTTGTTCAACTCTCAGGTTGTGGCTTCATAAAATTTTGTTTTTCAAATTTTATTTGTGTATTAATCCTAGAAGTGAGGGTTATCACTTTAAAAACATAAAATATTTTTTAAATAATTCTATTTATCTGACGCCATGCACTCACGATGAAGTAGCAGCTGCAATAAAATCATTAAGAGATATAAAATCAACAGGTTACGATGAGATCTCTACCCAGCTGCTAAAATATTGCAGTAGGTTTACCTTATTTGTCGAATCCCTCACATATCTAATAAATCTTTCTTTTTCCCAAGGAAAATTCCCAGAAAACTTAAATATTCAATAATAAGACCAGTCTACAAAAAAGGTGATAAAACAGATGCAGCCAACTATAGACCGATCACACTAATTCCGATCATATCCAAGTTATGTGAGAAATTAATGCAAAGTAGACTGGTTCAGGTCTTACAAAATTTAATGTTTAATATGAGGTTCAATACGCATTCCAAAAAGGAAAATGTGCTACAAGTGCTTCATTTTCTTTAGTGAATCATATCTTAAAATATATTGACAATAAGAAAAGAGTTACAGGCGTATTTTTTGACATGACCAAAGCATTTGACTATGTTGACCATGATATATTGTTAAATAAATGTTATCAATATGGTTTAAGGGGAATTACTTTGAACTGGCTACAAACTTATATTAAAAATAGAAAAAATGTGTTCAACTTTGGACAAAATTGTAATATAAGGGTTTATGAATCCAAGTGGACTTATTCAAATTCAGGTGTACCACGGGGCAGCATTCTAGAGCCCTTGCTGTTTCTTCTATATATAAATGATTTACCAAATTCAACATCACGAAAATGCATACTTTTTGCGCACGACGTTTTTCTTCTAATACCTAACCTTAAACCATCAATAAATAATCACAAAATTGTAAAAGATAAAATCTTAACAATTATAAACTGGATGGAAAGAAACAAACTAAGTGTAAATATTGAAAAAACCAAAATAATTCAATTTAGTAACAAGAACACGAATCATAATATGTATAAGAGTATAAGTTATCAAAGTAAATCAATTGAAGAATTCTCTACTATAAAATTCCTTGGTATCAGTATAGATTAAAATGTAGACTGGAAGGCTCATATAGAATCACTAGTTAAAAGGATACATAAATTTGTCTTTGCTCTTAGGCGAACCAGAAAGACTATATCAAAAGAACCTGAAATCGTTGCCTATCATGGCTATATAGCATCTATTATAAGGTATGGTATCTTGCTATGGGGTAACTCCACAAACATTAACAAAATATTACTGGTTCAAAAGAGATGTATAAGAGCTGCGGCTGGTATAGGGCCCTTCGATAGCTGCAAACCTCTATTTACTAAATTTAAACATATTGACTGTTACGGAAATTTACGTACTAGAGACTAGCTTATTTGTTAAGAAAAATTCAAATCTATTCACTCGGCTGGGCGACTGTTCTTTGTTTCCATCGCGTGATCCTACGAGACTTCGAGTACCCCACATAAGAACCACTTCGTACCAAAAAAACTGTCATGTGTCTATGTGTGTAAAAATATTTAATAAATTACCAAAAGAAATAAGAGAGGAGACAGTGTTAAATAGATTTAAATTAAAATTATAAACACTATCAAAAAAAGTTGTTTTTACTCAATAAATGAATATTATCAAACGATGTGGTAACTGGCACCAATACTATTTTTACCAATAATATTAAGTTTATTTTGTTGTGATTATTTTTACTACATTATCTCTTAGCACTTCATTTATTATTGTAAATGTGTGTTGTAGGGTCTTTTAGAAGGCTTTACGTTGATTAAATTAAATGTAGCAGTAATTATTAATTGTGTTAGGTTTATAATATTGTGAAGTGAAACTACAAAAATACTTGCATATCTGTCAAGACGAAACATGTATCTGCTCTTAAATTTGTAACAACTTTACTTGTGAATGTTTCTGTCAAATAAAGAACTTTGACTTTGACGTCCTGGAAACATCACGCAAATAAGCTCATTCCATAGTTTGGTTGTGCGAGGACGAAAGTTGAATGAAATTCACACTGTAAAGAAACGCCAAACATCGACATGGTGAAGATGGTATACAAATCAGTGGCGTGCCATGCGAAGATGATAGGCGGTATAAATCAAGTGAAACAGCTCTTCGGAACATTCCCCGTGATAAATGCGGTAGACGACACAATGAAGCAACGTCTCTACGCAACGCCAAGTGATCAAGCCGTTACAAGCATGATTCCTAGATTCCTTGCAAATATATAAATACCCTTTCTTAAGATTATGATAGGGGGATATGAGGGACTATAGTCCCCCGTTACAATAACTGCTTTTTCGCACTACTTGTAGTACAGTCGTATTCTAGCAACTGCCCGCGACATTGTCCTAAGATACTATCAGTTATTGTATTTTTGCGTCTTTATAGTGTCCACGTTCATTTGCCAAATAAGAATTATATCTATTCAGTAGTTCCAGATTTTTTTTAAACAGACATGCTATAAAGTACCTTTTTGGAATCAATATTGTTTTTAGAAAGCGCATCAAGTGTTTTCTTAATATTCAATATATAGTTTTTAATTGTTGACGATTTTATTATATGTGCGCAATATGATTATTAAGCCTGGATGTGATTTTCTTTAATCAATTATCAATTTAGGTTAATATAGTAAAAATTAAATAAATATCGACCTTAGAGTTTAGACAAACATTACAAATAAATGTTTCTATTTATATGTTTATCTTTAATCGTTGGAGATTTATCTTTAAAATTTTTCATCATCAACAGGAAGATGTCCACAGCTGGACATAGGCCTCCCAAAAGATCTCCGTGACGATTGGTCCTGCGCTTCCTTCATCCAACCTGTTCCGGCGATCTTTACCAGATTTGACGGTCTTCCGGTACGTGGTGGCCATTCGAGGACTTTACTGCCCCAACGGCCATCTGTCCGTCGAGCTATGTGCCCTGCCTACTGCCACTTCAGTTTCGCAATCATTTGGGCTATATTGGTTCTCCTACGGATCTCTTCATTTCTGATTCGCAAGGAAACTCCGAGCATAGCCTGCATAGCATACCCTCTGAGCGACCGTCAGCTTTCTCATCTGGGTCATAGTTAGCGACCAACTCTGCGTACCGTAAGTCATCACTTTCAAATTCTTTTTTCAATCAAACATTTAAAATTTTTAGATTTTAGTTAACTTGTTTTAAAGTATGGGTATGCATACAACATGCATATTTGAGGTTGTAATTTGTTTTGGATATTATTTATTTATTTAATTAAGGTACAAAAACGATTACAAAGTCATAGAACTTATCACAAAAAAATTGTAAATCTAACTATTGTACACAGCGTTATATTATTATTTACATTCAAATTGAAAATATGTAAGTACGACTAATATTTGAGTTCTATGTTAAAATTAAGAAGCACTGTGCTTCCTAATTTTTATTTTAAAATTAATCAAAGTTTGACTAAATATGTCGTATATCTTATTCATAATTTTTATTACTACTTACTTAACTCTTTATATACGATGAACGGCCCATGATGAAGTAGATTATTATGTGCGACATTGTTGTAACAGTGCAGTATTGCAAAGAATGTAGGTATACGAGTGGGTTTGCTTGCTAGTTATAAAGTGAACATATGTTAATAAATCATTGTTGAAAGTCCCATGCACAATCCGGTGTAGGATAGCCTGCTGAAATTCAGGCAAGAAATTGCTGACATGTCATGGAAATTGAAAATGTACCAAGCGGTGCTCAAACTCAGGTATGGCACGTCTCAATCCCATTTTCGTACTTAATTTTCTAATGAATCGCTTTTGAACTGTTTCTATACTGTCTTTGTCAGCTTTGTAAGTGGGTGCTCAGACTGAGGAGCAGTAACTGAGTAGACTGAGAACACAAATTGCTAGTTGCTAGTCTTACTAGTGAGGTGTAAAGTATCTTTAGCGAATCTATATGCTTGAATGGTTTTGATGTGTGCATCATAAATCCTGGCATCCTACTTGCTTTTTTCACAGTGGTTTCATAGTGATGTTTAAAACTTAATGATAAATCGAACCAATCACCTAAATCACGTACAACACCAACCCTGACCAAATTGGTACCATCTATGGTATAGTTTAAATTTATTTTATTCCTTTTTTCTTGAAACTAATAAATTCATAGTTTTTTTATATTTACTGACATGTCGTTAGTTTTACACCATTTATTTAGAGTATTAACGTTATCCTGAAGTAAATAACAATCTTCGATTCTTGATATCTTGGTGTATAATTTAATATCATCAGCATAAGCTAGACATTTACATGTTATTTTATCAAGAAGGGCATTGATGAAGATCAAAAATAGCAGAGGTCTTAAATTTCAGCCCTGAGGGACCCGGGAATTGGGTTCAAAAGGAATAGATTCAAAACCATACAATTCAACTATCTGGGAACGATTCATGAGATAGCTATGTAACCAAAGATGAAGATTACCATTAAAATCTAAGTTTTCTAGCTTGATAAAGAGAATAAATTGATTGATTCGATCGAAAGCTTTAGAAAAATCAATATACACTGAGTCAACTTGGGATTTACTATAAAAGGATTGACATAAGTATTTTGAATATGTTAACAGATTGGATGCAGTAGACTCACCACTGACAAAGCCATGTGGAACCGGATTAAGTCTATGTTTGAAATGATTATAGAGTGAATTATAAACCATACTCTCAAATATATTTTGGCAAAACAGTTTAATATTGTAATAGGCCGGTAGGTTGTTGCGTCAGTCTTGTCGTCTGATTTATGTATGGGAGTGATTTTAGCTATTTTCTATAGCTCAAAGAATCTTCACTTAGTGATTTGTTTGTAATTCTCTACGGTACTTTCAGAGACGACGGACACATCTTAATAAATATTGGTGGTTTCACATATCTGGTCTACTACGTTTGTTAGTGTAGATTTTGTTGAAGTGCTTATATACTTCATATTCAGATTAATTAAACATAAAGAGTAACTGGAACTTGGAAAATCTGGATTATACGCTGTAGTTGACTTATTCGATTTGTAAACAGATGAGAAGTATTCATCATATCTTTTCCAGAGCTAGCAATTTTATTCAAATATCTAATTGAGTTAGACTGATCATTGGTAATACGTTTATATTTGGTATATCGCCAAAATGCTTTAACATTGGGAGGCTCCTTTGCACAGGATGCCGGCTAGATTATGGGTACCACAACGGCGTATATTACTGCCGTGAAGCAGTAATGTGTAAGCATTACTGTGTTTCGGGTTGAAGGGCGCCGTAGCTAGTGAAATTATTGAGTAAATGAGACTTAACATATTATGTCTCAAGGTGACGAGCGCAGTTGTAGTGCCGCACAGATTTTTTGGGGTTTTTCAAGAATCCTGAGCGGCACTGCATTGTAATGGGCAGGGCGCATCAATAAATCTATAGTAAAATCAATTGATGGACGAAATTTTTCTTCTGGTCCGCATAAGCGGATTTTGTGTATTAATTCGAGAATATTATTACAGCAATTTGTAATTTTATTATATTGCATTGAGTTAGTTTTATTCAAAAAATCATTAACGTTCGTATGATAGCTTTGCCATAGAGTATCGGGTATATTGAAATCACCCATGATCATAGTTTTAGTATTAGGTGATGATGAAACTATTTGAGCACATTTCTTCAAGAATTGTTTAAATACAGCAATTGGAATATAGGCAGGTATGTAAACCACGAATAGATTATTAGCAATCCCATTTATACGGAGACGCACCCACAGATCTTCGAGATCACTGTTGTTAACTTTTAATAGTTTATGTTTTGATAAATCAATTAGCACTCCACCTCCAAGATCTTTGTTATGCTTTTTCAAGAAATTCGAATCCCTGTCACGCCTTATTACTCGATATCTAGCATCAAAAAATTTCTGAGGAAAATACAGCATCAGTTAGCCATGTCTCACATAAACATATTACATCATAGTACATAATAATAATAATAAAGGCATTTAATTCAGAACTAAAAAACATTTAACATTTGAATAACCAATAATCTTAAGCTAAAAAGTATAAACTATTAAATGTCTCTTAGTTCGGCGTGCCGATTGGCAAAGGCCTCTTCCAACGATTGCCACTCTTTTCTGTTTTGGGCAACTCTTCCCCAGTTAGGTCCTGCTGTTAATTTTATTTCATCTTCCCACCTTGTGTGCTGTCTCCTTCGTTTTCTTTAGCCATCTCTTGGGTACCATTCGGTAAGTCTTTTGCTCCATTTCCCCACTTTATCTCGCATCATGTGCCCTGCCCATTTCCACTTTTGTTGGTCGATTTGTTTGAGTACGTAGTCAGTACATAATATAGTGTTATAAATATCTACACATTTAGTATTCTTACCTTCTTAATATTTTTATTAGTCTTCATTTCTGTTATTCTTATTATTCTTTATTCCTTGTTATGTGCCACTAAACCAAGTCTCTATTTTACTCTATGTTTTTGAAGCGTACTTAATCGGTACACTGCGGAGGACAATTTGTAAATTGTATTATTTAATTTACTTGTAAATTATATTAAGAGCAATTTTTGAGTCTCTTCTTATTCTATTTCTACATACAAATGATAGTTGTTGGTGTTTTATTCATTTATTCAAATTAAATAAGCCTATTTGAATTAATTAAGACGTACATTAGCTGTGAATGGTTTGACCTCGACGGAATTTAAAAAATAAGATAAATATGTTCGAAGATATTTTATTTGCATGCCATAATGCCCGGACAAGAGCGACACAAACGAAATTATATGCAGATCAGACAATGGACATACGAACTTATAGAGAACGCGACAGCCCAATACTGCGTGAACAGTTAGGACTTTTTCTGTTTCAATCAAAATCGCTTAGCGGCCGTTTTCAATAAATTATCTTTAGTTACGGATAGACTGCTATCCCTGTTTTAATGGCAAAATCTTATCTTTCCATGGTTTGCGTTTCACAATCGAGGACTTGTGCTATCAAAATTGAAACTATTAACTTGAAACTTTAATTGAAATACAAGTAAGAACAATCAGTATGTGAAGTCTATGTCTAGTAGACTATCCCTCCTCCTAACGACAGACATACAACTTCGGCAGAAGATGCTGTCTTGAAATTAGGTTAGGTTATTGAAAAGTGAGTAAGCGTAAAAGGATAGATTTGTAAGAAAGAAAGAAAGAAAAAATGTTTATTGAGGTCATTATACATTTTGATAATACACTGGCCTGCAAAAGTAAGTATCACACTTTTCATATTGACGTACATATTTTTTTTTTCTTAACTATAGAAGGTAGAGATTTAAGATTAAAAACGTTTTGTTGCAAATTTTATAGGCTTTAATTCTTAGAAACTAAAGTTATACATTAGTAACATTTTTAACTTAAAAGATAAAACAATGAAAATAGACATTTTTAGTTTAGTGTAAAAAAAATTCAACTAAAATGTATTACATGTTATTTAATTTTTAATAACTGGTATTGCCTCGTCGAGCTGTGATTACAGCTGCGAGCCGGTTTGGCGTACTGAACACTAGGTTTCGGAGCCGATGTTGGGGAATATTCTCCCATTCTTCTACCAGGGCCTGCTTTAGTGCCCTGAGGGTAGTAGGTGGTGGTCTGCGATTTCTGGCTAGCCTCCCAAGCTCATCCCAGGCGTGTTCAATCGGGTTGCGATCAGGACTTCTTGATGGCGTAGCCATCACGCTGATACCGACCTCCTGAATATACTCTTGTACGATATGAGCCGTGTGTGGCCGGGCATTATCAGGCATTAGCATCGATCCATCACCCATATTTGCTAAATACGGCCCCGCATACTCATTGAGAATCTCTTGAGCATACCTTTGTCCAGTGAGGGTGCCATTTTCTATGGCTACTAGCTCTGTGCGACCTTCTGAAGATATGCCAGCCCATACATGTACACTGCCTCCACCGTATTGGACTCATTCTGAGATGCAGGCTTGAAGGTATCGCTCACCAGGTCGCCTGTAAACACTTCTATCAGAAGTGTAAAGGGAGAATCGAGACTCATCTGCAAACAAAATTCTTGACCATTCTTCTTCATCCCACTGCATGTGTTCACGGGCGTATCGCAGTCTCGCTACTCGATGCTGTCTCTCGAGTTTTGGGCCACTCGCTGGTCTTCGGGGTTTCAAATTTGCTTCAGCAAGTCTTCTTCTCACTGTACTGCCACTAATGTAGTCCCTCCGGGTCTGAAGTAGCTGTTGCTGGACTTCAACTGCAGTTTGGTGGCGATTTCTTAACACAGTGGAAATAATATAACGATCTTCTCGGGCACTGGTACACCTGGGTCTGCCATTACAAGGTCTCCTCAGATGGTGTCCAGTCTCTTCGTACCTTCGCTTTACCTTCTGGACCGTTCGTACCGTCACACCCACCATTCTAGTAGTGCGACGCATACTGATGCCTAGTTCCAGAAAAGCCATGATCCTAGCACATTCTTCAACTGAAAGAGGCATGATAAATAAATGTAATGTGCTTTTTAACATAAATTTTTAAAACAAGACCCATTGATCTTGAAAAAAATTTAAAAAAGAAAGAAAAATGTGAATAGTAAAATTGTAATTCGGAAACGTCCACTTTGAAAAAGGAATGGTTTTGTTTTTGAAGTTTTTTTTCAGCCAATTCTTAAAAGAAGGTTACCGACTATAAAGTTTTTATGTACAAAATTAAATTTTCTTTGGAGTCCTTTTTATTTCGAAAGTATATCTTGTGAACTTAAAACGTTATCCCAATTTTAAAAGTGTGATACTTACTTTTGAAGGCCAGTGTAGTTCTTAAAGTTATACCAATCTAATTATGATCTAATGACGCGAATGGGCCTCCAACTCAGCATAGTTGTGGTTTCGAAAGAATCCACAACGCTGGTTTTCCGTGGAAACCCAGAGAGCGCTACTAACGCACAGTCCAGATACGAAGGTGTACAAACTATTAATTCTCTATGAGCACAAAGCACAAAAAATAGTGATGCTCGGATCTAAAATTAAAACTAACACCAAATAAAAACAATTACACTTGATTTAAACTTGCCATTGCCACACAAAACAAACTAATTTTTTTTAAATATTTTAAATTGATTTTTGGACATTAATAAAATATTATTCCTTTCGTCTATTTGTCTACCTCTAGTAAGTAGAACTAAAGATAGATAGGTTTTTGAAAACGGCCGTAGATCATTTATACATCTAGATAGACTATGACAGCTGTGAAAACGTCGAAAAAAATAGAGTTTAGAACTAACCTCTATTTTAAGAAATTCACGCACACTAACACAAAGTATCATACAAATCGCGAGTGTAAGATGTAGCTGGTCACGCACACTAATATTTAAGGCCTGTTTTTATCGGTTATCTTAACAGTAAGAGACTCTATCTCGACGTAAATATTATTTAAGCAAATTATATTAAGTCATCAGTCTCGTGCCAGATTTTAGCGAGACAACACGTCCTGAGGCATCGTGTAGAGGCGAATCACGTGTCGAATTGTTTAAATACACATATTGGCGGAATTAACACTAAAGAGTTTCTTCTTCTCCCTCAGAGCGCCATTTGTTTCCGAAGCGGTAGTAGTATCTAGTAGTTATTAGAAATGACATCAAAAAGAATTCTAAAGGAATCAATTTTGAGAAAATAAATGCCTTTTATGCCTTTTAAAGAAAACTCAAATCATTTGGATAAAATTGGATTTCCGCAAACTAACGCCTACCTCAATAAATTATATTGAATTTTAAGCAAAATCGATGACAGTCACAATAGATTCGTGTTTCTTTTTTATCTTGCTGTATCTCCGTTATATCTCTCTCTCTCTCTCCCACTCTTTGTTAGTCTGGTAGTACATTATAAGTCTACGGGTTAGATTACGTCATCATAAAAAGCTATTTGCAAAAGGATGGAGGTGATAATTTAAACTCATACAATTTATAATTTAAATGTTTAATGTACTGATAATTATTTACTTATGGTTAAGTTCATGTGTGGAAAATATAAGAATAATCCAAATAATTAATGTACTTTTTTTTTAGAGGTTCACCGTAAAAGTTTTATTATGAAGATTTCACTTACTTACGATTTCGATACCCACCTACCTACTAAGCTAGAGGTCCCGGGTTCGAATCCCGGTAGGTGCAAGCATTTATATGATAATATGGATGTTTGTTTCCGAGTCATGGATGTTTAAATGTATTTATGTATGTTTATGTATGTTTAAGTAAGTATATTGTATTAAATATATCATTGTCTTGTAACCCATAACACAGGCTATATATATGCTTAACTTGGGGCAAGATAATTTGTGTAAAAAGTGTGTCAATATTATATTATTATTATTATTATACCTACAATGGTAGTGGGACAGGCCTGGTGCCGCTCAGAATTTTTGAGTTTTTCGGGATTTCGGAGCGGCACTGCATCATAAATTCAAATATTTTTATTCAAAATAGGATGTGACATCACTTATTGAAAGTCAAAAAACTACCACCCATTCCAAAATGAATGCCTCAGACCTGGAAGAATGGGCGCAACAAACTCAGCGGGATATTTTTTTCATCGAAAGTAATATTGTACAATTAAACTTATTATTTAATTGCCTGAGGACGGTCACTCCATTCCCAATCTGTGGTATCATTTAGAAAGTCATTTATCACACAAACGTTTTTTAACAACTCTTTTGAATAACGTAATACTTTTGTTTTGAACATTTTCTGGGATCTTGTTGTAAAAGCATCGCCCTACAAAAGACTTACGAACTCGATTTAGCCGAGTAGTAGGCATCATATGTTTATGTCTGTTCCTGGTGTTAACATTATGGTTATGACAGTTTCTGGCAAATTCACTTATGTGCTTATGAACATACATTACATTATCAAGAATATATTGAGAAGCAACAGTCAAGATGTTAATTTCAAAATGTGTTATATAAAATGTTAATCTCATCTTTTATTGTCATAGAAAAAACTTATCTTACAAAATGTGGAATTACTTTATCGGTCTTACAGTCATGCCTGACAATGTGACATTTCTTATGTCCCCAAAATGAAACATTAACATAGAGAAATAAATTTATTCAAAACAAAGCAATTCTAATAACTATATTTACTATAAGTACTTTATAATATGATTACATTAAATTAAAACTATTACTATATGGAAGCGTATTAAGAATACTGGCAGCAATTCCGCGTTGGATAGCCAGGCGGATCCGTTGACTTAAATAGCTGCCAGCGCTTAGGTTTCCAGTAGCCCTATCGAGGGGCGTAGATAGTACTTTGTACATTCTCCGCGCCTCTGGGCCACACGGGCCAAGTGTCATGATACCACATTACACCAATATAATATTAGATAATACAAATGCCCTGCGGTTCATTCTTTTTATTTGGTTGAGTTCTCGTGACAGGCTTCATGCTCGCTTAAATGCCACTGCTTGAAGCTCATTTGCCGAGTAATTTCACCAGATACGGCGCCCTTACACGTTACTGCTTCACGGCAGAAAAATGCGGCGTTGTGGAATCCTGTGCAAAGAAGCCCACTGGTATGCACTTAGTCGTCTCTTACGACACTATTGGGCCTGGGATTGTAATTGCTTGATGGTACCTTATATCCCCGGTCAACATTTTAGATTCTTTTCATCCCGGAAAATTAAAGAGTTCCCATGGGATAGTTATAAATCTATAGTAACTTATATAGCGTAGTACACAATTTCTTCTGCAAACATAAAATGGATAAAATTTGGCATGTTGATACCTTATATTTCCGGTCAACATTTTAAATACTTTACATCCCGGAAAATCAACGAGTTCCGGTGGGATAGTTAAAAACTATAGTAACTTATACGAGTATAGCATTGTACATAACAACTTATAGACTTAATTTAGTAAAATTTTTGATGTTTATACCTTATATTGCCAATCAAAATTTTAATTGCTCTTCATCCCGGAAAATGATTAATTTCCCGTGGGATACACGGAGTACACAGCAACTTATGCAGTTGTTAGTACACAACTTACCAGTCACACCAAGCAGCAATCTTTGACATACATGGATCAGAATGACTCACTACACGACGCAGCGTAATACCACTCCAAGTTTTTTAAAGTATCGAATCGAATTTAGTTATTAAATGGATTAAAACCATCATCATATGTGTTAGTGTCGCACGAGTCTTTCCCCTCCAAACAGCCAACTAACATATATCAATATAAATAATATTATACGCATCACGGGAAACCTTTTGGATAGATATTAATACTGTCGCGTAGCAACGCTTCGACGTATATGACGACAGTTGTCAAACGTCATATCGTGCAGCAACGTACATGACGAGAGTTGTCAAACTTCATGACATTGTTAATTTCAACAGCTCCGTCAGCAATACTTGTAGCTTTAGCGAAAAAGTGTTTACTTTAGACGCTGTAGACCTGGGTTCGATACATCTACCAGTGTATGGAGTTTTTTGGGAAGTTAATGGAAATTTCTAGTAAGTTCAGGATCAAATCGAACAGAAAAAAAAGGGATGGAAAATGTGTAAGCAGGATAAAAATAGTTAAAACAATTTTCTAGTACAATTTAAATTTAAAGATGGAATGGGAGAATCATTTTGAAAATAGAACAGATCTGGTGGTATATAAGCCCTACTAAGCGTGGCCTACGGCAGTTGTAGTTCTGACTCGAAAGTGTAAAGAAGAAGAGAAGAAAAAGAAGAAGTAGTGAAAAGTGGAAGTGTTCCAAGAAAGAGAAGATAGAAGAGACTTAGTGTTCGGTGCAGTGTGACGCGTTGAAGGTACCGCCGCCCACAAGAGGTACAGCGGCAGACCGGCAAGTGCAAGTTCAGAAAAAGTGAACGAAAATAAAGATTCGTTCCTAAAAGCGGAGTATTATTTCCAATCCCTGACCCACTCCAGTGTCAATACTTAAGTCTTCAAAGTTCTTCTCTGACACTTGGCCCTTATCAAGAAAAAAAATATTGCAATATCTTAATTTAATTTAGAGTCAATAAAGTTTTAACAAACAAAGATTTTTATAAGTACTACGTGCGCCTAGTGAGGAAGCTGGAGGTCCACTTGCATAAGCTCTCGGGAAGCCCAAATGATGGAAGTTTTGAGAGGAGCTCCTTGTGCCATACACGATCAAAGGCCTTCGCTATATAGAGGCTAACTGCCAGGCCTTCCCCCTTGCTTTCAATAGCCGCCGCCCATCTATGTGATAAGTATACCAGATGATCACCTGCCGACCGACCACGGCGAAAGAAAGAAAAAGAAAGTTCTTATTAATTTTAAATCATTTTTAGATTTTTTCCTTGATATTTTTAAGTCTTGATACCAATATCATGTATATTATGTGTGTACGTGGACGAAGTCGCGGGAAACTGCTAGCGTACGAATAATTTTCAAGTTTATGAAATTAAATTTATTAAAACTTTAATTATATTTTATAAATGTAAACTTCTTGCTGTATTTTGAACTACATAAAATACTGACAAAAATATAGTTATTATATCTAAAAATAAATACTTTAATAGAAATAATGTAATGGAATATAAAATCTTGTAACACTAATAATATTAAATTGCATAACGTTGACGTCTGGCATTCTACAACCTTAACTTAACCGACCTTAACTTTTATGGAATAGGAGGAGAAACGAGCGTACGGGTCACCTGGTAAGTTATCACCGCCGCCCACATTCTCTTGCAACACCAGAGGAATCACAAGAGCGTTGCCGGCCTTTAAGGAAGGTGTACGCGCTTTTTTTGAAGGTACCCATGTCGTATCGTCCCGGAAACACCGCACAAGGAAGTTCATTCCACAGCTTTGTAGTACGTGGAAGAAAGCTCCTTGTAAACCGCACTGTGGAGGACCGCCACACATCCAGATGGTGGGGATGATATCCTAACTTAATATGTCATTAATTATTATATTGTTCGTAACTCATTTATATAAATATACTCACTATAACTCCAAAGCAATCAATTAACATATCCATATACAACTCTTTTTTACCCAAACTTATATATTCAACATTTAAAATCCTACATTTCTTTAAATTTCCACAGCACCTGTACTGAATTTTGCTCTCAATGATTCCCTAGGACCTAGGTTATAAGTAGCGCGAATAGCCCTCTTCTGCAGCACAAATATTGTATTAATATCGGCAGCGTTGCCCCATAACAATGTACCATAGGACATAATACTATGG
Source organism: Leptidea sinapis (assembly GCF_905404315.1). NCBI lineage: Eukaryota > Metazoa > Arthropoda > Insecta > Lepidoptera > Pieridae > Leptidea > Leptidea sinapis. The sequence continues at coordinate 4,058,105 of NC_066293.1, forward strand.
AAATAACTAAAGTATGCTAGTTGCGCCGTATCTATGTCAGTTAATTGTCTAATTTTTTTAACCGCGTATGCTGCAGAACTAAGTCTGTTCGCCAATCCTTCAATATGGGGGCCCCATTGTAATTTGGATTCTAGAGTTATGCCAAGAAATATAGCAGATTCCACCGGTTCTATCACCTCTCCATTTAACAATACATTTGCATTTACATTTTTGACATTTGGTACGGTAAATTTAATGAATTTAGTTTTCTTGCTATTTAACAATGTATTTGGTATTTTGACGTAATGTCCAGTGGTGGATTTCGGCTGATAGTAGCAAGCTCAACTCAAACCGTGATAAATGCGGTAGAAGATGCAGAGAGAACCCACATCTCTACGCCAAAAAATCCAGCCGATTGGAGATGATTTGATCGTCGATGCTTCGAGCCGCTCTTCGTTGTATGCGGTCAAATTGAAGAAGCTGGTACGAGAGGTGGTAAGAGGTGTGAACAGTACTCCATGTGAGGCCGAATTTGCGTGGTGTATAGTTTGCAGGTGATAGCTTATAGTGAAGTACAATACTCGGTGTATTATCTACATATCTATTATTATCTCTACTCGGTAGATTATCTATATATTTACGGTCCTATTTATAATGACTTAACGGAGGCTTGAAACATCGCTAATAAACGCTTGTTAAAAATGGTATTCATAATTGCATATTAGAGCTAAAACGCCCATTATTTCTTCGAGCTGATGTGACTTATATATAGGACCCTTCTATAAACCTATTTTAAACCCTCTATAGCAAAAACATGGCCGACATCGATCAGCTGTCTCGTACGTGACGTATTACCGTGGTATAATAAATATTAACAAACAAAAAATATTGAACATACATAATTTATGTATTTGCTTATAACCTAGTACATAATTTGAATATTATGACAATATTTATTTTTGTCTAGTTTGAAAAATGCAAATACAGACTACTCAAAACTTAGATTTTTGTGGGTTGTGGTTATTTTGTCATTGATTTTTGACAACAGCCATTGACATTGAAATGATTTCTGGTCCATAGACAGTACCTTGCTAAATCAGTTAAAAAATGGTTTTTGTACAAAATGGCAACATTGCTTACTATAGAGATGTTTTAGATATCGGAGGTATATCAAACGATTATGTTATCGAACGTTCGATTGTATTAAAACACATTTTAACTAATATAGGTTTATACCTTTGATTAGCGTCTTGTAATAAGACAGTTAAACTATCAAATTAAATTGGTACGTTTAAAAAATATATTTTTCCGCTAACTGTACCGCTGTAATTGAAATAGTAACCGAGATTTCAGATTATTTTCTTTTGAATGAGAGAAAAATCATTTGATATAGGTCAAAATGACACTTATGATTGACGAAGTTTTTAGCACCGGTTCTGAAAAGTTGAGCTTGGATGAGAAGAAGTCGCAAGAAACTCATTACGAGTGGTAATGAGTGGTATTGAAATAAAATTGGAGTGTATGTTTGTAATATTGAAATAACCGTTTTTTACTAAATGTATATTATGAATACATATACGTACTGTTTATGCACTAAAATAACATTTTTTACAATTTTTGTCTGTCTGCCTGTCTGTCTGTCCGTTTGTTCCGTCTAATCCGGCGACTTTTATTGGCAGGTAGCTGATGTAAAAAGGAGTAACTTAGGCTACGTTTATTTAAGACGAAATAAAGCAATATCCAAGAAACGGTCTACTTCTAAAAATATTTTAAATGGCAAAACAACGTTTGCCGGGTCAGCTAGTACTAACATAAGGTAAAGGCGAGGTGTTACTTATTTATTTTGCCGTGTAAAGGCTTCTATAATTTTCACTGTACGCTCATTAAGATTTTGCATAAATAAATATTACATACATTAAGTAGGTTTATTTTGGAGAACTTATATATTGTATAAATATATCACAGTTGAGTTTGAGCATTCATTTGTAAACCATTGGTACAGAGACGACGTAGGTATTAAAATAGAAAATAAAAAAAAACGTTATATGTTCTGTGCGATTGGATAGAACCGAGTGAGTATTTATATACTGTTTTTTTTTTTTATAATTTCGTGTTTTGCAAAACAATTTTTAGTATTTTTTTTATTGTAGCAGTTGTATTGCAATATTCTAGAGAATCTTTCATATACATTATAAGTGGTTTTCATAAGCGCCATTTTATATATAAGCATGTCGGGATTAACTTAGGATTTTTAGGATAGAAATCATTTTTAAAGGATGGATAATTTAGTATAATTTGGCATGTTGATACCTTAAATTGCCGGTCAACATCTTGGATACTTTTCATCCCGGAAACTGAACAAGTCCCCGTGGGATATATAAAAATAAAGTAACGTAAGTTATATAAAACTTAGTACACAACAAACTACTGCATCTAATTTAGTAAAATTTTGCATGTACCTTATATTACCGGGCAACGTGTTAGATATTTTATCTACACCCATGCTTTAAAACCTCTATTAAAGATTCTGAAACAGTTAGCTTATTGCCAACATTAAAACACCCAATGTTCTAATAACCATTACATCATCCAAAAGAGTGTTGTAATGTTGTACTGAATTTCATAACAACACTCCTATGTTTTTTTTTATCCCTTCATGCGCAAAGAGTTTCAACATACAGCCACATTCTTATTGCTCGATGCGTGGTATCTGTATGAATTTCAAAATAACATTTTCGTTTACGCGCGCTCCACACTCCCAGAACGTCGCGCGCCGTAAAAAAAAAGTAGGTTATTCGACCCGCCATTTTCCTTCGATATTTTTATTGTTTTGTTTAGAAAAAATGAGCGATTCATTTTAAACGCTGCAATATTCGAGTGAATTTTAATTATTGCACTATACAAAATGTAAATTACTACTAAAATAAATAATTGTTTCATTAATACTTAGTTTAGTATTGAATGATATTAGGTTACTACTAGGACTGGTAATTTAATGTTAGCAGTAAGCTAACTGTTTCAGAATCTTTTAGAGGATTCATATTATGGGTGTAGATAAAGTCTTGTATGCAACTGTTGATAATTAGGTATTAAAACACTCATGTGATACTATTATCACCCTCGGCTTTGCCTCGTGTGACAAATCCACATTCGTGTTTTAATACCCCTTATTGCACAACAGTTGCATAAATAACTATTTCATCCCTAAAAATGTTAGAGTTCTCGTTGGATACTTACAAAACTAAAGTATTATATAGCTAAGTGCACAATAACTTATCCAGATAATTTAATAAAATTTGGCCTGTTGATACCTTATATTGCCGGTCAATATTTTGGTTACTTTTCATCGCAGAAAATTAACGAGTTCCCGTGGGATAGTTAAAAAGCTATTGTAACTTATATAGCTTAGCACACAGCAACTTATGCACCTAATTTAGTTAAAAAATGTCAAGTTAGTACCTTATATTGCAGGTCAAACAATGTGTATTATAAAAATTTAAAACATCCTATAAAAGTGACGGGTTCCCGCGGGAAAATAAAACATTACAAAAACATAGTCCAGCATAGCGTATTTCTTATTAAATCAACTTTGTTAAGTGAGGTAAAGTAAGTATGCATTTACTCATGACAATACATTACATTATATACATAGTAAAATTAAAAAAATAAAAATACGACGTCATGTAAAGGACACCCACTCAGCATTTTTGGAATTGATTTCATACAATGATATTCAGTAGGTACCTACCATGTGTGACGGACGTCATTTCCACCTGAGGCAAAGGGTGCGAACGACGAGTCAGTTAGGCCAGACATAGGTACATCGATACAAACTAAACTTAATCTTAAAACCCTATGAAAATCTCAGCCCTACCTTTTGGCTTTCCAAAGTAGTATACATTTATAAATTTAAGTGTTGGCCATTATATATTATTATAGTTTTCAATTTAAATTATTGGTATTCAAAATAGATTTAAGATCACTTATAAACAAAAAACTACCATTCATTTGACAATTTATGCCTCAGACATGAGAAGAATACGCAACAAACTCAGCGGGCTTTTTATTTCATTTACAATAATTAAAAAAAGCGTTATAAAAATATGCAAATTAAATAGCCTGACGGCAGTTGCTTCATTCGCACCCTGTGGTATCATAAAGAAAGTTAGTTATGTTATAATAACCTTTATCACATAAAAGTGTTTTAAATATTATTTTGATCTTCGTAACACATTTGTTTTGTACATTTTCTGGGATTATGCATAAGCATATACATTGCCCAAAAAAGTAATTAAATACTCAATTTAATTGTATATTCAATTATTTAGTTTTAACCGAAACACGTAAACTTATGTAAACCTAATTCAGATACCAACCAGCTCCTAACAAATACCAGCTGTTATAAACTGTAACACGCATATATCACTGTATTCGTGTAGGATCTTTTGTGAGGAAAATAGATATATTATTAATACTTAAGAATAAATTAAGTGATAAACGATGCACTGACTTGTTGCAATTACAATTGTAATAAATTACAATGGCAATTGGCCAATAATATTAGGGGTTAAAGTATTAAATTGCCGATTTGTACTGAAAAATTGAAATTCGTTTTTTTTTAATTAACATACTTACTATATCAAAATAATTACCATTATTATCTATACACTGCTGTCATCTAATAGGAAGGTTATTTATGCCTTTGCGATAGAACTGTGGTGATCAGTGGCGTAACAATAGGGTGGCAGGGCTGGCAAAATGCCACGGGCTCCCGACCCAAGAGGCCGCGAGCTCAAGTTAACGATCAAACTACCTTAGGAATGTCCAAGCAAATGATTAAATCCATACATGACGAAAAAATGCCTCTAAATAAGTGTCGAGAACAAGGGTATGATGGTGCTATCACAGTGAAAGGGGCTTATGGTGGAGTTCAAAAACTCATAAAAGATGTCGAGCTAAATGCCGTATATGTTTACTGTGTCGCTCATAATTTAAGTCCAGTACTCAATGATGCATTGAGAAAGGTTATTGATGTGCAATATTTTTTTGAAACAGTTCAACAAATTTGAAATTTTTTAGGGCATAGTATCAAAAGATGGAATATTCTATCAAGTTTTATATCTAATAAAGAAAGTGAGCTTTCAACTTCAATAACATTAAAAACATTAAACCCGAGGTGGGCAGGACGTTATGATGCCGTTTTTGCTTTTATAGTTCGGTTTCTTGAAGTCCAAAGAGCGCTACTGAAGACAATTTTGTTAAATTGCAAATTAGATGAAAACAATGAAGCTATTTCACTCAAGAAGAAGATCGAAAACTACAATTTTAGTATGTTATTGGTTTTCCATTGCAAGATCCTACTATATAATCGATAGTAATCGATGTAGCCTCTAAAGCACCTCAGTCATCTTCAAAGCCGATCTTTCAAATGCCTTAAAACGTTTGAAAATTTGTCTAGAAGAATTGGACAAGTATGGACATGAATTTGAAAATTGAAAAATGGAAGCAATTTGTTCAAACTGAGCATATTTTGTCAAGTATTGGACATCATTATAAGCCAACTGAAATCGTGCTTCCATCCAATGAATGAAATTGTTTCAAATTTCAGTGTTTTGCAGCCTTCCACTTTAAAAGTTTTAAATGACACTGATCTATTAAAAAGCTCTAGAATTGGTTGAGATATATAAAAAAAGGCATATCTGAATCATTTGCCAGAGAAATTCTCAATTTTCGATCCACTTTCAGAGACGAAATAGAAAAATCTTCGTATATACGTAGAGACCTTGCTGATTTATTATTAAAAAAAAATAATTTTATGTCCTACCAGCTTTCCAGAAGACTTTAGTATGCACTGCATTAATGTTATTTCTTACAATCTCTGTGACAGCTAGTGCTAAACGATCGAAGCCTATTTCAGAAACTATGAAATAAGACAGGTTATGTTTTTTTTATGATAATAAGGGACGAGACGAGCAGGACGTTCAGCTGATGGTAATTGATACGCCCTGCTCATTACAATGCAGTGTCGCTCAGGATTCTTGAAAAACTCAAAAATTCTGAGCGGCACCACAATTATTGCGCTCGTCACCTTGAGACATAAGATATTAAGTCTCATTTGCCCAGTAATTTCACTAGCTACGGCGCCCTTCAGACCGAAACACAGTAATGCTTACACATTACTGCTTCACGGCAGAAATTGGCGTAGTACCCATAATCTAGCCGGCATCCTGTGCAAAGGAGCCTCCCACTGGTAAACGGTAACTTGGCTATTCTGTCTATTGAAAATTCTATGTCCCGATCTTTAAACTCTGATGATATTATAGACACTTTTGCGGAACAGAAAGCTCGAAAAGCAGATTTTTCTTAATAACTGTCTTATTGAAATTACCTTCCTCCCGAGAAGAAAACTTTTTATCACGTAGAAAATTGTCCAAATCACGAACAAAATGGTAGTCCGTTGGAGCAAGGTCTGGCGAATACCGAGGGTGACGAATGATTTCCAATTGCAGTTTCTGTAGAGAAACTGTCTCGCGTTATCGTGAAGCAATAGTAGTAGGTCTATTTATGAGTCGGGGCTGTTTCACTGCTAATTTTGCTATCATTGGTCGGAGTTCGGCACAGTAGACATCTGCCGTTATTGCTTGACCAGATCGGAGAAAGATATAGTGAATAACACCATGCTGACACCACCAAACAGTTACCATTACCTGCGGCAAACCTGGGGTCTGTCATTGCATTTTTCTCTTACGGCTATCGTAAAAAATTTACTTTTCATCGCATGTCACAATTACATCCAATATTTCTTCATTTCTGTATCGATTCAACAGGCAAAACATTTTTCATACTTTTTTTATTTTATTAATTTAACTAAATTATTATTTTTCATAGCCTGATTGCGGTCGCTCCATTCCCACACAAATGTCTTTAACAATTCTTTTGAAGTTCCTAACACATTTTGTTTTGTACATTTTAAGGGATTGTGTTGTAAAAGCATATACATCATCCAATAAAAAACTTACTAACTCGACGTAGCCGAGTAGTAGGCATGTCAACTTCTTGTTATGACCACTACTTGGTTAAGTCGATGAAACTTGGTGAGTTTCTTCCCGGTTCTTCTCAGAACAAGGCCTCCTGGTGATTACTTTCATAAGCGTACAAATTGTAACATAAAATAGATTTCATTTAATGTCAAGACACACGGATGAACAACACAGTGAAATTACTGGGCAAATGAGACTTAACAACTTATATTTCAAGGTGACGAGTGCAATTGTAGTTTATTTTTTCAAGAATCCTGAGTGGTATTGATTACCATCAGCTGAACGTCGTGCTCGTCTCGTCCCTCAATGTCATAAACAAAGTGATCACATTTACATTGAGGAAAATTATAGTTATATTCCCAACATATCTATAGTCCGTCCATACATAATATAAACATTCGCTTTCATAATACACTAATAAGGATGTATAGATTTGGGTCAGGGTTAATAAATATGTTCTAGTAAAACTTGACACTGGTAACTGGTCTATTAAATTATATGTTCTAAATCGTAAGCATTTCCCAAATGTTATAATATATTCATTAGCATACTATTATAGATTTATTGAATTGTTTTACATAGTTGTTACAATAACGTGTTTATTTATTTTTTGAATCTTACACGTGCCTTATATATCTCGTTGAAATCGTATTTTTATCGCCAAGAATATTTGAATATACGAAATTCCCAATAGGCAACGATATCTGTTACACTCTGTGACATTATGTATCTATGTAATAATAAAAAGCGTTTAAATATTCTACAGTAAAATAAGTCTAGGCTCTTAGATTAAGGACTCGTTGTCGTAAAGTGTGGCAACTAATACTACGCCCAAGTGGGCGTACTCGAGCCAGTCTTGAACATTGTGTGACGTTGGCGTGCCAGGTGTTCTGTTAAACTTTGCAAATAATTGTAACTAAAATGCCGGGCTGCTTAGTAAAACTTTATAAAAATATTGCAAGAAATAAGAAAGACACTGGGATCATATTTCATCAGTAAGTATTATTTTATCAATCAATGTAACATAACACGAAGCGTATGCTACAAAATTTGAAAGATGCCATTGAGTGTCAAGATGCCATGCACACAAGCTAGTAGTTGCCGTAATAAAATAGTTGATTGTTAACCGAGGGTCGAAAGAATCAATTCCCGAGCTATTTAGACGGCGGCTATAGTCCGAGTAGGAATTGATACTTTTACCCGAGTTAAACACTCTACTTTTCATTTGGAATATGAGGAAAATAAAACTAGTTGTTTATCTAAGCCTGTATTAGTATCCCGCCAATTTATGTCGAGTCTTTAAATTTTAAATATGGAACTTACCGCGTAATTGTTGCGGTTTATTCCGCTCAAAGAAGTTAGCGCTAAGTTCACACTGGCTGTTTAGAAAGTCACATGGCCGCTGGATTTTTTTTAATTAGTTCATTTTACATAAAACTCTCCACAGCAGTTCTATGTTTAAAGTTCATTCCGGCCCTTAGGTGGGAAGTAATTTGTATGAGTTTTTCCCTCTCTATGGAGGGAGGCAACGTTTTCCACCCTATAATCAGATCAAAACAACATTACTTTCCGAGTATGAGAAATGAAAAATCTATTGTTTGTAGGTAGTGCGGTAGATACCGCGACCTAACTAGACAGTTAGAGGGTAGTGGAGACCAATCGTTAATATAAGTCTAGACTATATATTAATAGAGCACGGCAATACTTCAAGCCGGCCCACATACTAGCGCTCTACAAAGCGCAGGTCCGGCCACACATGGAGTATTGCTGTCATCTCTGGTCTGGCGCACCCCAGTATCAGCTCGATCCATTTGACCGCGTGCAACGCAGAGCAGCTCGAATTGTCGGGTACCCAGTGCTCTGTGAACGGCTGGATCACTTGGCGTTGCGTAGAGACGTCGCTTCATTGTGTGTCTTCTACCGCATTTATCACGGGGAGTGTTCCGAAGAGCTGTTTAACCTGATTCCTGCCGCCGAATTCCACCTTCGCACGACACGCCACAAGTTAGGATATCATCCTCACCATCTGGATGTGTGGCGATCAGCGGTGTGGATGTGATCAACGGATCAGCGTGTGTGGTTTTCAAGGAGCTTTCTTCCACGTACTACAAAGCTGTGGAATGAGCGTCCTTGTGCGGTGTTTCAGGGACGATACGACATGGGTACCTTCAAAAAAAGCGCGTACACCTTCCTTAAAGGCCGGCAATGCTCCTGTGATTCCTCTGGTGTTACAAGAGATTGTGGGCGGCGGTGATCACTTAACAACAGGTGACCCGTACGCTCGTTTGTCCTCCTTTTCCATAAAAAAAAAAACTATTGTTGTTAATATGGTAAAGCATCATAGAATAATGACTCATGCACGAACGAACTGGCTCTCAATCTCGCTGCGGCTATTTGAGCAAACCTTACTGAGAATTCCTGTATTAGACATGGTGAATGACGCCATGCTAAAGTAACCTACCAGACAAGTGTTTTTAAAAATTCTTTTGAATTTCGTAATACATTTGTTGTGTATACTTTCTGGTATTGTAAAAGCATATACACCGCCTCCCAAAAGAATTATTGTTACGTGACCAGACTTGTTTTAAAAAAAATATTTATTATAAGGTTTCACGTTACATCAAGTTACATCTAAGATTGATTTACCGACTAACTGCTATAGTTCTAGCAAGAGCTTATATTATGCTTAAGGTATTTGTGTACTTAACTAATGTATTGAAGATAACCTAAACATGGGAACAGTAAACAATATATTAAACAGTGCTAATAGGGTCGTTTCTAATTACAATTTAGGAAAAATACATAAACAGAGTCATTACGATATAAATTTTAAACATTATTAGGAATTAAGAGTAAATAATAGGAATAATCAATGTATAACTATCGTAAGGCAATACACTTGAAGCTTGTGATGGCTGAGTTCTTTCTCGTATTTTAGAACACATTGAGTATCATTACACAATATGTTTAACCATTTGTTGTTGTTTAAAGCATGGAAAATATTGATGTTTGTGGCGAATGTCGTTGTGGTGCATATACTTGGCATTATGCTTGTAACGCTATATAGAATTTGTTCTTCACATAAGGATGAATCATAGACGGTGAGTTTATTACAGACGTAAAGCGTCTTATAGCATACGTCTGTTGTCCATTAGGGTTCATGGCTAGGTGTTATGTATAGATAGATAGATGCTGTATGCTCAGTGGTAATGGTGGTATGTTTTGAGAAATTAGGATGTTGGATTGGGATAGAGTATATATGATACAATGTTTAAGGTTTATTTTGGACTAATGGAAATTCTAGTATATATCTAACCGATTTGAATAGACATATGCAGATAATGTGGAGGAATCTAAAATTATATGAATATTTTTTATGATTACAGAGGCTACTAGACGTCTTTTAATTCTTAAGTAGGTTGTTAGTTTCAACTAATACAGAACTTCTGTTATGTATAAAGTTTTTGAAGAGATATCTTCACTCTGAATTTCTGAATTTAATATCAAATAATATCGTTTTGGCGGAATTTATGTACTCGTTCAATCTATTTATGTTTTCATTTATATTTTGTGCATCGAGTGCAATTTTAAAAATAGTTTCCTTAAAGTTTAGAGTCGTTGATGATGTTATTTGAATCTGCTATTGCATAAGTGTTGATAAATCTAGTTCACGTTTCTCGTTGTATCTTTGTGTATCTCTTGCATCAGGTTTCCTATAACCCATTTAAGAACAGAACGAAGGGCATTAAACAACTCTCTTTTTTGTCCTATTTATTGTTATTTTACCCTAAGTAAATATTTAATTCTGATAATCTGTTTTAGATTTTTCCTAAGTTTGTTTTTAAATATGATTTTGTTGATTGCACATTGGAGAATTTTGGGTGTTCAGATTATATGGATTGGAACTTATTAGATAATCGGCGTAGAGATTCATGAGCGATAAATAACGGTTTAAGGTATATGATAAGTTTCCATGACTCGTCTGAAGGAAAAATTAATCTTTCTTCTAGAAATAACAAACTTGAATGAGATGGTAATGGTTTGGTAGTTTTTATATTGGTTTCGGCAGCGGCGATTGGCATGCAAGCAGGGCTCTTTAGGCGAAACAGTCTCGTTAAATGTATTTGATTAAAGCCTATATTGTATAATTAAAGATTTTATAAATATGTACATTTTGTTGAAAATAATATATAATATTATTTTTATGATACAACCGATGATGACACTGATAAAAGGATTATTAACCAATTTCTTGAATGAATTGGATTTTAGGGGAAGTTTTGGCCTGTTTGGCAATTGAGTTATATTTGCTAATTAGAAGAAAGTGATATGTTGCGATTAATTTAATTATGATGAGATATATAACTATTATTAATCTAAAATTTATAAATTAAATTTCGAATAAAAACTTAAACTAATAATTAATTTCGAATTGTTTCTTGGGTAACAAATCGTTTTCGGATAACATAATTTTCATTAAAGTCTACACGTATTATTTCGTACGGGCCGTCCCATTTAGCATCCAGGTTGTTAGGATTTGGAATTCTTAGCATTACTTGGCTACCAATTTGAAAGTTAATTATATTTTTGATTTAGCTTTTTCCTTCATGGATTGAACAGTACGTAAAGCGGAGTCTCTCCAAACCTTCAAGAGTTCAATTAAATATTTTAAATAACATGCTGTAGGTTCTGGAATAGATTTTATTTAATAAAATTAACGAGGTTTGAATCCGAATAGAAGTTCGTGTGGAGTAAAGCATGTAGAATTATTATTCGAAGTGTTATGACACATGATTGCAAATGGTATGTCTTGATCCCATTCAACATTGAATTGAGACATGAAGTCGTTTCCTAGGATACCGTCAGCAATTATATTGAGATCGGCTATATGAAATTTTGGGATTTTAATTTGATTTAGATTTTGTGTGTTTGGATTTAGGAGTTTCATATGGTAGTAAGTTATGAGAGGTATTATTTTTAGGATTTGTTTCAGAGTTCGGTGTTGAATTGGATTGATTTAGTGCACGAAGATTTAGTATTTTGAAACCGGCTTGTCAAGTCATCTGTTGCACACAGCGTGTATCACGAAACTGTCTCCGAAAGACTAAATTTGTTTGTGAACATACATTACTTTGTGACTTAACTGTTACCGTCAAAATGATTTTCGTTTGTCCCCGGTGGACTGGATTTGAAGAGTGTTTTAGTTTGTTTGATAACTGAACCTCCCTTAAAGTTGTAGGTTTTCCAGGCTGTTGTTTAGTTCCTGCTGGATTATAAGGTTTGTTTTACTTTACTTTGTAAAATATTAATTTCTCATGTAAGTGACAATAGGTCTTAATGAGAATAAAGTTATTTAAACCTAAGGTTCCAAGACTGTTGATGGGTCGAATTTGCTAGCAACTGTCATTACCATAATGTTAACACGAGGAACAAACATAAACTTATAACGGCTACTGCTCGGCTAAGTCGACTTAATAATGCTATGAAATGCCTTACGATAGTTCAAACAAAACAAATCTTATAACTATATTTACAATACTACGACTTCATTTATGAAGTTTTGATTTCAGTTTTAATTTTAATTAAAACTATCATTACGTGGAAGCGTACCAAGAATACTGGCAGCATTACCGCGTTGGATAGCAAATTTACTCTTTGTACTTAATAATGTTTAACATTTATATCGTAATGACTCTATGTATTTTTCCTAATCGTAATCAGTACGTTATCATCATCATTAGTATGTAATCAGTATGTTTACTGTTCCCATGTTTAGTTATGTTCAATACATTAGTTAAGTACACAAGTACCTTAAGCATAATATAAGCTCTTGCTAGAACTATAGCAGTTAGTCGATAAATCAATCTTAGATGTAACTCGATGTAATGTGAATCGTTATAATAATTTTTTTTTTTAAAACAAGTTTTCTTCTGGTCACGTAACAAATTTGGCGCAGTTGGTAGGATCTCGCGTGAAACTTGTTGCTCTATTTTCTGATTCCTTATCCTATTCATATTTGTAATATTCTCTACGTTTAATTTAAATCTAGGCATATCTTCAAACTCAAACGATTTAACAAATTTTTCTTATATAACTAATAAAAACGTTTCAAAATTAGTAAAACAGAAGTGAAAATCAATGCAGTAGTAGATCTCAAAGTATACAAATGATTTAAGTTTTCTTTAGTGTTAATTCTTCCAATATTTGTCTATTAACAATTCGACACGTGTTTCGCCTCTACACGAGTCATCCTCAGGACGTGTTGTCTCGCCAAAATCTGGCACGAGACTGAATCAAATGAGCCGGAAGCCGCTCTTTTATACCCTCGTACCATGAAATGAAGCGCTGTGATTAGTCGGCTGTTGTGACGTATTACCCCCGGAAGAGACACGTAACAATGGTGATGGGACTAAATTTGTTTGTTCATTCAACAATGTAAACATGTTATTTTTGTGTTTTATTATTTCTAATTGCTCTAATACATTTAATCGAAATCCTTTTTCACATATATGTAAAATATTAAAATTATTGTTGTTTCCGAGTGAGTGACTTGTATCAATTAAATGTTTCGCAAAGTGTGATTTTTCGGAATTATTATTCCTAAATGTCTAGAATATTCACTTATGACAAATAAGAAATTTTTAACATAATGTAACCACAGAGTAGGGATAGATATTAAGATAAACTGATATGCAGTATTGTGTAAAATTCTGGAAGTTCAAATTAAGGTAAGAAATAAATGTTTTATTTTTTTTTACTACTCAATCTGTATATATCTGATTCCTCGAATTCTTTTGTCTTATTTGCATAACTGGCAATATGAGAGCAGCAGTATTAAATTATCATATATTTGAAATAAATTCAGCACAATAAAATCACAATCCATTAATATAACCATTATTGATAGTCTCTAATAGAATTTTGATGCCTATTGATGTCATGTTTATGTTGTATATTCTGGTGATAGAATAAAGATTTTCATATTTCAGATGTTTGCTTTAAATAAACATTTGACATTTAATGCTCTGAGGAGGTTGGTTGAACTGTTGTTTTTATACATTATATTAACTACATCTAGTGACGGTCATTTTTAGTGATTTCTCCCACAATGCTTCTGTCTAGTCTATGTCCTCTACTTCATTCTCAAAAATAATATTTTTATTTATAAAATCGTATTTCTTTTTTGTGGATGTCAAAAATTGTAAAAAGGTATTATTTTATTTATTTATTTATTTATAGCAAACGAGCGTACGGGCCACCTGGTGTTAAGTGAGCACCGCCGCCCACATTCTCTTTCAACACCAGTGAAATCACTGGAGCGTTGCCGGCCTTTAAGGAATGGCGTCTTTTTTAGCAACACATTGAGTATAATTAAAACTCATAACATAATGAAAGCGATTTTTCCAATTTTTTGTATTGTTCTCTTTATAGTTTAAACTAGCTGACCCGGCAAACGTTATTTTGCCATATAAATTGTATTGATCTTTTCCTTGCTAGTTGATAAGAGATGGCGCTAGTTGTATTCATTAGTAACAATCACACTTCTTTTATATTTTGTATAATTCACACTATAGTGTTATAAATTATAGCCTATTTGTTATTCTGGTGTGTAAGCTATATAATTGTAAAGTTTCATCAAAATCTATTCAGTAGATTTTGCGTTAAAGAAGTTCAAACATACATCCAGACATACAAACTTTCATATTTACAATATTAGTAGGATTACATTACAAACTTTCATATTTACAATATTAGTTACTATGTCTTAACATTAGATTTTGCGTTAAAGTTAAATGTTTATTATTATTTTACTTAAACCGTCGTTTCGAGACCTTTCTAGATCAGTTTTCAGGAATACTGGTTGGTGACTACTGGCTGCCAAGGATGAATATCGGATACTAGTGTTTTCGAAAAATCACTAAATGTAAAATTAATTAATTTTGGAAAGCTCAAAATATTGAAAAGAATAAAAGGTAGAACTTCTTATGTATTTCTAGGAACGATGCTTTTCCATATTTAGATAACAGAGTTCGAAAATTAAATACTGCCGCAAAACTTTATGCCCCCACAAGGCACCAAAATGCCTATTATTTACTAATAGTGTTAAAATAAACATTATCTATATTTTATTTGTATTAGTTAATAGTCATTACTTTGAAGACATTGTTTACTTATATACCTAAACTGTCATTTAATTTATACCTTTTTACTTTATTAAGTTTCGTTTCTTTTGTGATTATTTGGTTTCAATATCAGCTCTTTACGTCTGACAAACAGTATTACCTCTTTCAGGCACCTATCAAGCAAGACATTTGTATTATTATTCTATTTTGTAATTTAATAATCTTTTAATAAATAAATTGAATTAAATTAAATTAAAATACTAAAAACCAAGAAACTCTGTACTTCTAAAAGAGCGATTAATAAATATAATTTTTCCGTTCAATTTATTTCATTTATATCCTCTTCACATAGCCTGTGTTTATTTCTGTCGCTTAATAAAGAAGCTGTTGGTAGGAAAATCACCTTGGAGTACCTGGAAGCCATATCTCCAGATTTATCGTCATCTTTTGTTTTACTTTTCTCTATGGGAAACTGTGCCGTAATTTTTTTCTGCAAACTTTATCACTTAAATTTCATAGTTAGTGTTTGTGTTTACGGTGTAAATTAATTAAAGGCTCTGTTATTTCGTTCGTCTGGGTGACAGCCTGTTTAGTATTAAAGTCACCTAATATTAGTTTCATAGATTTACTATTCATGTTTCTGTTTCCAACTAAAGGTCGCAACAGAGCGTAACTAGGGAGTGAATGAAAATCGCCAAATATGGAAATAGGGTTCCTCGAAATAAATTTATCACAAGCACGGTGTGTTGACAAAAATTTATAATTTTTGTTTGGCGAGAAAATGCAATGTGACGAGACATAGACATATGAAATACTACCGTATAGACAAACGAACTGTGCGAGAGAGAAGAACATCTCTAATCGAGACACAGCTAAAAATAATAATAATAATAATAATTTTTTATTTGCGAAAAACTGCTACCAATTTTTTTACAATTACAATAGATATGAACAATTAACATTAAATAAAGAAAAGAAAAAATAACAATACAAATGTTAAAAAACAATTAAGACAGAGATATTAATGCTTTAAAACATGTAAGGATTATTTAATAACTAGAAAACGAGGCAGCAGCGCGATTCGCAAAAAAAAAAGTTCTCAGCAAACGTTAGGGCGTTAAATACTATACATACATATGGCATATTAAAAAAACAGCTATTTTAGAGCCAACTGGTATTACCGGTTGCGTTCGCAAGCGTCCTGATGGAATGACATAAGTCGCTTAGGCTGCGTCAGCACTCTGGCTCCTACTCATGTCCGAGATATTTCAATTGGTGCTGGAATTGCTGCTTCGACTGTCGAAGACAGCAATCGTCACAAATATGTTTCTTGGTCTTAATGAGTCTTATATCTTTGTGCCGTTCGGTGTCGAGACTCTTAACCCGTGGACCTAGTAGCGCGGAATATGTACCAAGTACTATGTATTCTCTTAATAAAGCTACTGGAAACCCAATCTCTGGCAGCTATTTAGGTTAATGGCTCAGCCTAGCTATCCAACGCGGAAATGGTGCCAATAGGTAAACTTCATGTAATCTTTTATATTGTTAATGATTAGTTTATTAATTCATAAGCAGGAAATATTCAGTGGCTGTAATGATGAAAATCAAATGGCTTCAGCTTTTTACGACGTTCTTTCGTTCGCAAATGTAATATTAAATACTCTAAATTTCCGTCATGATTCAGTAAATTTATTTTAAATTGAAATTAAAAGTTAATTAATAGAATTTTCATTACTCCGCTAACGTTGTCATTTTTTTCGAAATATGTAACAATCAATATAAACAGAAAATGGAATCAAATATCAGGAAACTTCCAAAAACTTTTATTTATAAATTATGGATAAGCGTCAGGGTTTGTCACCACTTCCAGCATTAATGGGATTATCAACAATAAATACAGGTATTAGGCTCATTGAACACATTTTTGACGCATGGGAGAGTCACAGGATGCATTGGACATTTTTGTGGTTTGTTCAAAGCATTTGACTGCATCTACCATGAATCTTTACTCCTAAAATTAAAGTATTATGGAGTAAAAATTAAACCCTAAATCTGTTAAATGTTTTCGGGTAAGACTGTAGGAATAAGTGCTCCGCAGGGTAATATTCTCGGTCCTTTCTTGTTTCTTGTATGTCACAGGGAAATGATAAACAGAGATTTGGTCAATTCTCTAAGTGATTTGATTTTAATAATATAGGCCATGCGAAGAGGCTTCTACCTGACCTTTAGAGAAACTTTTGTCTGTTTTGAGATTAGATTACATTAATTTGATTTTCAAGAGAATGGTGCGTTACCTTTTCATGGGAGTGGGGGAGTGATACTAAACTCTTACCCAATTATGTCTAAGTCTAACGAAATAAACCTTTTCAATACCAAAGAAAAGACTTTTTGTTATTTCACGGAAACAACTCTGGCATTTGGTCAAATCACTACATTTGTTTCGAGAAATGATGAAACCGTGTTGTTATTTTAACATCCTCCGGGATATGATCAAATCACTGGTTTTATCATATCCCTGCGACATATATATTAACGATTCACTTTTTGTGGTAGATGATAGGCTTATTTTGTTGCCATTATATGTTCGCATTGTTTGCTGATGATACTTCACTTATTTTAAAGTGAAGCGACGTGCAGATATTGATGACGAAATAAACAATGCACTCTCAAAGGTAGTGCGTTAGTTTGAGACAAAAAATCTGCACTTAAGCAGTAAAAAAAAATCATTACTCCAAACACAGCGGAGGTACAAACCAATATACTTATAAATGACCAGAGATTGAAACTTGTGGACACTACGGTCTTCTTGGGTAGTAAAAGCTTCAGTTGGGCAATATGTGGACCCCACCACATATTGCCCAACTAGCTGATAGACTCAGCTCTGCGGCATACGCCGCTAGAAAGATTAGAGAGAACACCAATGTTGCTACTGCTAGATTAGTGTACTTCAGTTATTTTCACCGCATCATGACGTACGGTATTTTCCGTGGGATCATACTGCTGACATTGATATAGTGTTTGACTTGCAAAAGAGAGCTGTTCGTGCTATATCAGCTTGGATATAGACACTCACTCAAAGAAATAGTCCCAGCCACTGTTCAGGCATTATCTCATAAATACATTAAAATGTTTAATTAAAAAATGGCAGGGTAAATCCTACTACTCCACAACTGAATATCTAAGTGATCGGACAGCCTGAGACTAGATTATGATTATTTTATAGCAATGATAATGACAGTACAATGTTGTATATTATATTAAAAAGAGCGCAAAAAAGATTGCTGGGAGAGTTTCTTGTGCCGCTTCGTCTGTCTCATAGCGCCATTTGTTTACGAAGCGATGGTAGCGTTAGAAATGATATCGAAAATAATTCTTAAGGAATCAATGAAAATAGCACTAGTGCTTCTTGTGGAGGTGATATGCTGTTCATGATTATGCTCCATGCATGATAGCAGGCAAGTTGGAGCAGAAGACATCGATCGCATGGATGGCGGAAATTTCGGGAGTGTGTAATTAATATTTGTAATATTTTTTACAAGATTTAAGATACTTAATTCCTTCAAGGGTTCATGACTGGATTTCGGAGAGACGTATATCGAAAGCACCTAATTCGCTGTTGGGTGAATCGGCTAATGAGGTTATTTTCGGACTACCTATCTATATATGTAGTCCGACTTATAGTGTGAATAAATACAAAATAATAAATAGGGACACACAGCGGATCGCGGATGTGATGCTAGTATTCTTGGTACACCTTTTCGTATATAGTGATAGATTTTACTTAGTGTAATCATGAAGTATTGTAATTATAGTTTTCAATACCATACCAAATAATTATGCGTTAAATGTTTTCGTTAAAGGAGTGGAAATAGATTTTAAAGCAATAATTTTTCGAATGACAGTTGATATTGAACAAGTGGGTTGAATCGATAAAAATGTGAAATGCTTCAAACTTTATCGAATCGATTTTATTGAAAGTCTATTAAGACAGTTCAAGTAACTTATTAGTCATAGTTTAGTCATAGTAACATATTAGACAGACGTTGTTCTGTGCATATTAAATATTTTTTTTTTATAATTTTGTCAATAATATTTCATAACACCAAGAATTATTTTGTAAAATATGCTCCCTGTCAATGACGTTCTATATTATGTATAGAACGTCATTGCTCCCTGTTGTTAAATATAATGAAATTGTATCACAGCAGAACTGTCAAATCGTGCGTCAATTCTCTCATAGAAAATAAGTCCATACAAAACAAATATTGGAATTAAAAATAATAATGGGTCTCAAATTGAAATAAAAACTATCCTATCTCTCAAGTTGGACTAAACTGCACTCGATGAAGTAGTCCCCATTAAAATCTGTTCATTAGTTTAGGAGTTCATCGCGGACAAACTAATATATATAAATTACGTGACACGTTATTTATATATATTAAGATTATGACAAATTGTCAAGCTATTAGTGGTGGTTGTAATATCGCTCACTGAACTGCGACGTAGCGTTTTTATAGAGCACGAGGTATTTAATTTAAATTAAAAGTAATGATTTAATTAATTTAAACGACCAAATCAATCTTGCACATATAACGTATTATTAATTCTAAGTATCAATTTATAATTAAGAATCATTTAGAATTGTTGCACAAAAAATAAAAAACAAGAAGTTCCCATAAAGCTGATTGATAAATTATAGCAATTAATAAAACTCTCAACTGTGATGTATGTTTAATAAAAAAAAAAAAACAAGATTTTAGAGAATGCGTTCGACTTGAGAAATTGGAAATCATTTAAATGTAACGCGTTTGGTCCGTAGATCGATCGCCAGAAAGTAATAAACAATCATATATTATACTAGCTGACCCAGCAAACGTTGTATTGCCGATATTAAAATCGCGATATAAAAGTAACTGTTGATCGTAGACGGGTGAAAATTTGAAGTTGTATGTATTTTTTAATGCTGACTCATAATCAAACAAATTGAAAAAAAATTTGTAAAACTGAATTGAATACCGAAAATTCACTCTAGTTATAACTGTTATTCTTTCATTTAATAAAACTGGCAGTTTTAAATAAATAATATATAATGAACAATATAATACGTCGAATGGTTGGTGTACATTGTTTTTTTCAATTTAAATGTAACTAAAAAATCATATTCTTCTTCTTATGCTCTAATGTAACTAAAAAATCATATTCTTACTTCAGACTTCGGATATTACTCCAAATAACATTTTTTTTAATGCAGAAAAGAAAATTTAACCGGTTGGTTGTCTTAATTTTTAAGGCATCAAGTATTATTTATTAATAATTGTTTAAAATTATGGCTCATACGCACCCGCGTGTGAGTCACCCGACATCGCCCCATGATAAAACTCACTGGCATGATTTTCGGTAAAATTGTGTAATAGGCCAATGACGTTCTATACATATAGATATATCATTCGCAGTCTGGTTGCGGAGCGGCAAAAGTGTGCTTAAAGGCAATGTAATCACACTTTTCTCTTTAGTCAACTGTGTGTCAATCACCAATCACTATGCTATAAAAGAGTGCCTAAATAAAACGTTCACGACGCAAAAAAAAAAATGGTGTGACTTATCACCGGTAAGTTTATAAGATGGGTTGGCAGAAGGCGTAAATACTTTAGTAAAAGGAATATTATATGCTATAATTATATTTACACGGTATCATAGACGTATCGATTCTAAGGCTTTTGATTGTGTTCAACATTCAACGCTGGTCAGGAAGCTATGCCACTATGGTATAAGAGGATCTGCACTCGATCTTCTGAATGGTATAAGAGGATCTGCACTCGATCTTCTGATCTTCTGATCTGATATTATTTTATTAAATGGAGAGGTGGTAAAGCCAGTGGAATCTGCTGCATTTCTTGGCATTACTCCTGACTCCAATTCCAATTGCAGTGGGTCCCATATTGAAGGCTTAGTTCTGCAGCATATGCGGTTAAGAAAATTAGACGGTTAACTGACATAGACACGGCGAGATTAGTATACTTTAGTTATTTTCATAGTATTATGTCCTATGGTATATTGTTATGGGGCAGTGCGGCCGATATTAATACCATCTTTGTGCTGCAGAAGAGGGTTATTCGCGCGATTTATAACCTAGGTCTTAAAGAATCATTGAGAGAAAAATTTAAAGAAATAAACATTTTGACTGTTGCTTCTCATTACATTTTTGATAATGTGTTACGAAATTTAAAAGAATTGTTAAAAAAAGTTTGTGTAGGAAAGGTTATTATAGCATAAACGATTTTCTTAATGACACCACGGACTGGGAATAAACCAAACACCCTCAGGCTCCTTAATTATAAATGTTTATTGTACGATATTACATTGTAATCCATATTTTATATAAAAAAAAGCCCGCTGAGTTTCTTGCGCCCATTCTTCTCAGGTCTGAGGCAGTTTTATTTTGAATGGGTGGTAGTTTTTGACGTTCAATAAGTGATTTTAAATCCTATTTTGAATAAAAATATTTGAATTTGAATTTATCGTTACCTAGTGATAATTGATACTTATTTACGCCGCAAATCTGTAAAAGCTAATCTTTTTAAGCTTTTCCGTACATGAGATAGTGAAAGAGAATTCGAGCCAGTTGGTAGCAAGAGAGCGATGTGAAGAATTTTACAAATCAAATTAGTCGAGTGGCATTTGCTCGAATCATTTCCTCGTTTTTCCGGTTGATTTATATATCACCACTAAAAGATTTAAGCGTTTAAAAATTCAGGTTCATAAAGTATGATAAAACTATTTTAATATTAAAAGTATTGAAATGTCTTTTGAAAGTCAATATATTTTGTGAATTTACTCAAATTGCCGCACATACAAAAGTTCAATTTGCCATATTTATGATTTGACAAAAGCTGTCATATCAAGATATGTTGGTGTCCGCTTACACTACAATTAGATACCAAAAAGATAAACCGGGGAAAAGATGTTTTTGTCTCTAAAGAGAAAATTTATTTCAGGGAACTTAATATTTTAAATTTTATTTTATTTTAATATTTTAAAATTATTAAGTAAATAAAAATGTTATAATTGAGTGTTTGTCTCTAATTATAGGTTACCTTAACTTATTAGATCCAAATACATTTATAGCGTTAAGGAGTGACAAATATACGCACAAACCTAAAATAAATAAACATACAAACTTTCAGCTTTATAATGTGAGTGTGATTTTTGACTAAATACTTAAAAAAATCTCCGACTGATCAGAAAATAGGTACATAGTGACAATCGTAAAACTTATAGCTACCCTCTTTTTCGTCTGGTCTTACAAATACCTAACTGTTACTCCACTGATGTCACTGTTCAAATCGGGTTCTAATTTCAAAATGCGCAGCTTAAACTGGTTAAGTGGTTACATTGCTGGCTATTGACCAACAATATTTTAAACAACTGGAGTAAATGCAGAAATGTATAGACATAGCAGTCGAAGGTTATTATGGTGTCATTTGTGGCATGTGCCATATTTCGGCTTTGATTTTGTATGACATGCATTGTCTATATGCATAGATCGCCATTGTATTAGGCATTTAATTTTTGCTCAAATTTATTCATCATAAAATATGAAGTGTGGATACACCCGCATTGAGTTCGTGACTTTTCGGTAGTTAAGCGCAATCGCCGCCAGGTCCGTGTTTAAGGCTCACCGCTCCCTACTTCCGCGCTCCTGCATGCATCAGTATGTAATCCGTGCGTCCGCGTGGTGACCATGCATTGCATAATTATACTTAACTTTCGGCTAAGTTTACTAGTAGTCAGTTAATATTTATAATAATGTTATTTTTTTATTCATACATGATCGAGAAATATCACCGAGTTATCTTCCACGAAGTGGGGCCCATATGTGTATGTAAAATAAAATGTATGTCATACATCATATGAAATACGGATTTTCCATACTATTTTCCAACCGCAAATATAATATTCCACCTTCGAGACGACACGCCACAAGTTAGGATTTCATCCCCACCATCTGGATGTGTGGCGGTCCTCCACAGTGCGGTTTTCAAGGAGCTTTCTCCCTCGTACTACAAAGCTGTGGAATGAGCTTCCTTGTGCGGTGTTTCCGGGATGATACGACATTTTCATACGACACCTTCGAAAAAAGCGCGTACACCTTCCTTAAAGGCCGGCAACGCTCTTGTGATTCCTCTGGTGTTGCAAGAGAGTGTGGGCGGCGGTGATCACTTAACACCAGGTGACCCGTACGCTCGTTTGTCCTCCTATTCCATAAAAAAAATATATATATATAACTAATCAATGACTTTCGGTCTAGTTTTCGGATCAAAACAAAGGCAATGTTCGGAAAGGTGTATTATAAAACAGTTTTATGTGCCTGTAAATGATTTCCATTTTTCAAATAAATCTATTCCAGAAACCACGACGAAATCTTCATTAAGATAAGTTGGAAGGAAGCCTGCAGTTAAAAATAAGTTACAATGCCTCCAAATCAGTCGAATGGGGATTTTTTGGAACACTCAAATGAGGGTTTGGAAAAGCTGGTGCCTGGTCGTATCACACCGAGGAAGTACGTCATCGACTATCCACACGTGGCGCTCTTTGGTTATGGAAATGCAGCTGCCTGTTATGGCCTATATCTGGCTATTACTAAGGCCACCTGGAATACCTTATTTTTCAGTAAGTTTTCTTTGCACTACTATAGCTCTTGACGCCGCAGGAAATAGAAACTAACACCTCATAGGGCTTAGAGCTAACAGAGGGCCCATTTTAGCTAACAAATCCTTCTATTTTTTTGTAATTTAATTTAATTGGTTTGAATTAATTATTAAATGTATGTCTTGGTTGGTTCATTTACGCTCACAAGTGTGAATTTTCGACAGTCGTTTTTGAGTTGCAGGTAAGTATTGTTATGGCAACACTTACTTAGGAATAATATATTATGGATGATTAGCTGTATAAAGCCAGTAAACCATATTACAAAAGGTTGTTAAACATCTGATGCCGGTATAGCGTTAATTCGACACATATTTTGGGAAAAATCAGATAAAACCTTAGGAATATCTGATCGTGATCTTTTGAAAGCATTTGATTGCGTAAACCATTCTACTCTTATCCGTAAACTTAAAAATTATTATGGTATATAAAGCAAATCTTATTACGAAGGGAACGATGGCTGGTCAAAATCAAAAAATCAATCATTGAATTTGTTGGATGCGATTACTAATTATGACAGTAATCACATCCATCATGTTCACGAAGCAGATTATATTGAAACAAATTTTTGATGTATGTTTAGGTCCCCTTGTACCTCTTTCATAGTTTCTGCTAGATTATGACCAAAATAAAACAAACATGACACATGTTTGTTTTATTTTTATCAGCATAGAAGCCCCTTAGTCCTATATCATATAAATATATGTTATTTATATACAGGGTGGCGCAATAGAACGTGCAAATTGCATCGTCGGGTAGGCGGGCTCATGGAGTTTTAGTCACTATGAGTCACTTCGACGGGAAGCGTCGCGCATTTTGCGTGCGCGCATTTTACGAGAACTCTCGTTCATACATCGTTACAAGGCGTTTATATTGTTCTGAATATGGACTACGGCAAATTAGTGAAGCTCCGAGTGCTAATTTAATTAAAATATGGGTACAGCGTTTTGAAGAGACTGGTTCAACGTTTAAACCACAAGCAAAAGGTCGTCCAAGAACATCTAGGACCGACGACAATATTGAGAGAGTTATGCAGTCTGTACGAGGAGATCCACAAATGTCTACTCGCAAGAGATCGTCTGTCTTACACTTATCGAGACGAAGTTTGCAACGAATTTTAAACTTGGTTCTTAAACTGCATCCTTACAAGCTGCAGTTAACACAAGAATTGAAAGAGTCTGACTTCGGAGCAAGGCTCGCATTTGCTAATGAAATGCTAAATCGATTTTCCAATTTTGACAATATCCTCAGATGAGGCCCACTTCCATATCAATGGGTTCGTAAACCGTCAAAATTGTAGTTACTGGAACAGTGAGAATTCCAAACTCAAGCACCAGAAACCACTGCATAGTCCTAAAGTGACAGTATGGGCAGCAATCTCTGGTAGAGAAATAATTGGACCGTTTTTCTTTGAAAATGCGCGAGGGCAAAACGTCACTGTTATAATGTGTTATGTTGGAAGGTTTTTTGGCTCCAGAGCTTGAAAATTCAAGAATAGTGAATTCTAGGACTTGGTTTCAACAAGACGGAGCTACCTGTCACACATCAAATGACTCCATGGCGGTTGTGAAACAGATGTTCCGTCGCAGACTGATTTCGAAAAGAGGTGATATCCCATGGCGTAGTCCAGACGTGACGCCTCCTGACTTTTTTTTGTGGGGATACCTCAAGAACAAAGTCTACAGCAATAATCCGAAAAACATCGATCAGCTCAAGGAGAATATCCGTGGTGAAATGGCAGCAATTACACCAGCATTACTGAAGAAAGTTTTCAATAACTTCCGTTTGCGATTAGAGGAGTGTCGTCGTATAGAGGGTCATCATTTAGACGATGTTATTTTTAAAAAATAAACTTCAGTTATTTCTTAATAATACCTCAGTTTTATTTTAATTATACCTTTTGTATTTATTTTTTAATCAATATTTTAAATATGCACGTTCTATTGCGCCACCCTGTATATTAAAAAAACAAGGGTCCGAGTACTGATCCCTGTGGAACCCCACACGTAAGGTTGAGGAGTACTTTGATAATTACCGAACTTGACAATCTGATATCTATAACTTAAATAAGACTTTAGCATTTTGTGGGCTGTTCCGGTAATATCGATAGTATTCAGCTTTTTTAACATTAAACATTAAACCAGTATTTAGTAATATTTGATTTGATAGAATTTATGGATGAATTAAATAGGTCAAGCTCAGAAAAGCCTTTAAGATTATATATGGAGTGAGGTGCTCCTAAGAAGGACGAGTTTTCTTTGTGATTTGTAGCACATTAGGGGTATATGTATATTCTTTTCTGTATATCGCTAATACATTTTAATTTGCAAGTGTGTGAGTATTGGCGGCATTAGTTCCCAAACTAAAGAAGCTTAAACGCACTTCCACTTTTTTTATATTCCGCAATGATTTTAGATTGGTTTGTATTTGTACTGGCGTCTATCGGAGTGACAGCCGGCGCTCATCGCCTGTGGAGTCACAGGGCCTTCAAAGCGAAACTTCCACTTCAGATACTTCTGATGGTGATGCAGACTCTGTCTTTCCAGAGAACTGTGGCTCATTGGGTGCGAGACCATCGATTGCATCACAGGTACAATAATAAAATATATTTGATAAAAATAATCTGAGATTTTTTTAATAAAGGATAAGATTTTGTCATCTTACATTTAAAGGTCTGTAGTCTCGATGGCGTCTCAATAATTATTAAGGTAAGTTATGTAGGTATTCTGTGTTTTTTCATATGAAAATAAGGGACGCGACGAGCAGGATGTTCAACTCATGGTAATTGATACGCCCTGTATTGTAGTGCCGCTCAGGATTGTTGAAAAATCCAAAAATTCCGACCGGCACTACAATAGCGCTCGTCACCTTGATACATAAGTTCTTGAAACTCTGCATCAAATAGACAAAAAATAAGTGCATTGCAAAAGTCAATATCGATAGTTTTTTATTTGCAAGAAACATTTAGAAAGAAAGCTAAAGATTTTGTAAATTTAAGACTAGTCATCTCCGAACGACTTAATTCTTTGACTTTGCGTAGAGATGTGGGTTCTCTCTACATCTTGTTCCGCATTTATCACGGGGAGTGCTCAGAGGAGCTGTTCGGGTTGATTCCGGCCGAATTCCACCACCGGACATGTGCAAAGTACCACCCGCATCACGTTGACGTCTGGCATAACACAATCGCGTGTTTTCAAGAAATTTCTTGCCTCGCACATCTACTTTGTTGAAACAATTACCGGCTGCGGTTTTCGAGCTAGAGCTTAGAGACCTTCAAGAAAAAAGCATACCCATCATAAAGACCAGCAACGCATTTCTTGTCACCTGTTGTTGTGGATGTACATGGGCGGTTGCCTCACCTCTCCCCATCCCGTGAGCCTCTTGACCGTTTGCCCCCTTTTATATTAAAAAGATAACAATAACAGTAAAATAGTAAATGCATATTTTATTAAAAAGAGCGCAAAAAAAGGATGCTGATTTCTCTCTCCGAGCGCCATTTGTTTCCGAAGCGGTGGTAGTGTTAGAAATGACATGAAAAAGAATTCTAAAGGAATTAATTTTGAGAAAATTAATGCCTTTTATATCTTTTTTATATGCAGCTAATGCCAATCGTGGCCAAATGTTTACCTTGTCAATCAAAATCGGTTACAGGAACGATATATTGGCATCTTAGAATATTAACGCTGCAGACGTAGGCGTCGGTAACTTCATTACAAACAGAAAGGACAAACGATATACAGTTGTAGTTAGTTAAGGCTGAGATAGAGCGGGACAAAGCTATTGATCTTGTATCTCTATCGCATAACCCATTTATTTATTTGACCCAATGTTAACTTTTGGGACAAATAGATAAAGTACTGTCATGTCATTTTTGTGATTTTATTGTTTTGAAACATATTTGGTGTGAGATACGGATGCCTTTCAACTTATAAAAGTAAAGGCCATGGTTGGGTGTTGTGTGTCTGGTTGCCAAAGCCGTAGTGAGTGTAAGAATTGCAAGAGTCATCTCCCAAGCGTAAGTATTGCTTTTCATCTAACATTTTCAATATAATTTGTAACAACCTCGTATCAAATTAATTTTATATGAAATATTCTTTCCAAAAGTATTAATTTCTGATCAATAGTCACCTATTTCCAGTAAATTTGTAGTCATAATAAACATAATATAAAACAGTGACAACCAAAATGTTGCCATATAGTATTACCCAAGTTATAGGGTAATAATTTATTTTAAACCATATTTTATTCAATTTTACTAAAATGACATAGAGCAGGTACTTATTATTAGCATTAATAATTTACAGCGGTATATTTGTATGGAGTTAGAAAATTAAATGACATTTGTACGTTTTCCTGTGATTGATATAAAACAAGGAACATCATGTAAGGATGTTGGACGATGTGTAATAAAATAATAAACAAAATCTATTTGACCTTGCCATTAGATCCAATACTAAAAAATGGATAAAAGCAACAGGACGAACAGTTTTATGGCAACCAAATAAACATCCAAGAATTTCTTCGCTTTGATGCGACACAAATAATAACAAAAAGGTATAAACAAACGGCTTATTGCAGGTACTGTTAAAATTTATTTATGTAAGTGAATAAATTTCCCGCTCTCACCTCTTGCCTCGTCACTTCGTACAAGTGCCACACTAGCACATCTCACATATAACACAATATATGTAGTTACAAACCTACCTTGGATGGCACCGACTCCAAAAATAACAATAATTGTAACTACATCATGTTGTCATAATAATTTGATTGACTTTTAAATATATATCATTTCATTTTACTTAAGAGAACTCATGAAATAATTTTAAGATAAGATAATTAATTTGTAGAAGAAAACGCAATATTTTTTTTTTACTTTTCAGGATATATTATATTATTTTGGAAATGCTTTTTTAAAGTTTATTTTTAGTAAATCTGAAGTATACCAATTACTTTGTCTGAATAATATGTGAAGACAGTGCTGTTTAGAACAAACCAACGAAGTCAGGGAGATACGCCCATCTCAATAGGGGACATCTACCTCGAGGACAATTTCAAAAGAGGCTTGCGAAGAGCACAAAAATAGATACAACGTTGCAATGCAGTTCGTTCGTTGCTGCATGGTGCAATATAAGCATGGTAATGTGGTGGTTAACCGGCGCCATGTTGTCCTCGTCGAAATTGCTATCCCATATGAAGACTATCTCAAGAAAGCTGAGAAGGACAAGCAGCAAGCATTTTGACTTGGCTAACGAGATGACCGACGAGACATTGAGTCGACGTCCTTACAGCGGTCATATAGCGAAGGGCCTCGATCAATATATCAAAAGGTCCTCACTAAGCGATTGGCTCAAAGATCAAATACAGATGCTTCTGTCTGCGGCCCTGCCACCGATAGCTCAGCCCTTGGGCATAGCTTCGCTGCCGGCGGCACTCCGTGTTTTATGATATTTTGTTTTTGTATCTATCTGATAATATAATACAAAGTTTTTATACATATATTTAAAAAACTTAGATTTATGAAAGAAAATAAATACATGTGAAGAGAAATAACAAATAACACAATATATTTCCTGCTCATTAAAGAGTTCTGATTGTAGTTTATTTTAATAGGCAATGATAAGTGATTTTATGAAATTATTATTGTTATGTTAAGGTCCTATAATAAATAAATAATTATCATTATTATATTTAATTCATTTACATTCCCAATCATCTGTTGAGTATGTGACATTATGCCATACGATTTAATTCCGTGACGGGTAATTTTACTCATAATAGTAATATGACAACACCTAAGACTACTGTCAAAACTATTGTTATCTAAAAGGGGCACGCGGGGACTACTTCTATAGTGTCAATATTCTAAGATTGGCATTTTTTATTTATTTATTTATTACACTTTTTTGACACCACATTAACAAAATATAACTTAATTACTACCATACATAATTACATGATATGGTGCAAATGGCGGCCTTATCACTATATAGTGATCTCTTCCAGGCAACCATTTGTAATACAATAAAAGAGAAAGGCAGTACATTAAAAGGGTAAGAAGTGTCAAAAATATAGACACACATAATATATACTATACTAAAATATAGATAAATTTATAAGAAAGTAAAATATGTAAAAAGTAGGAACAATAATTAACTTCATTCCTTTACCTTCTTTCTTTATGTACCTTATATATGTTTTTCTCACTCGCACAATTTGATTGTCTACACACTATTTCATTGTAAATCCGTGGTCATACCAGATATAGTATAAATTAGTTTAATTCATTGAACAGATACAGTGACACCGACGCAGATCCACACAATGCATCCCGCGGCTTCTTCTTCTCTCACATCGGGTGGCTGCTGGTCAAGGAACACGAAGAAGTAGAGAAGAGGATCAAACATGTTGACATGAGTGACATTCTCTCCAATCCTGTGCTGAAGTTTCAATATGAGTAAGTATTTTCCTTTACTATGGACAAACTAACACAATATGCACTTTTAGATTTCTAAAACAATGCCAGGAGAATGGCGTTGCAGATAAATAGGGTAAAATGCCTACAATGAAACGTCTTTACGTTTATGCCAACCGATCAAAGCGTTCACAGAGAACTGAAGCTCAAGCAATTTGAGCAGGACGTTGCGTCCTACGTAGTCAAATGTCTAGAGGTCCTTTACACCAGAGAAACAATACTCAATAATATGACGCCGGAACTGCGCCTGATAAAGTGAGAAAGAGCTCTAAAATATGGGATGGCTTGAGGTTTTATCTCGATCTATGACAAACAGTTTCATTGAAGCCTGTATTCCTATGTTGTTAGTGCGCATAATCTACATAATTTTAGCCTGAAATTGTGAAAAATTTGTTACTGGCTAGTACATAAATATGATCATAATTACGACCTTTTAGTCATCAATCATTAAAGATAAGTAACGTAAAAAATTTCAAACTTCTTCAAAAACAAGAAATGCATCACAAACCCAAGAAATACTTAACTCAACAAAAAAGAAGAAAGATCAGATCTACATAGTAACTTACAACGTCAGAACTTTATCTACTTACGAACGCTTAATCGAACTAAGCGAAGCACTCATTAGAGTTAAATACGACATAATTGGACTGTGTGAAATAAGGCGTACGGGAACCCAGATAGAAGAATATAATAATTTCATATTATGCCACACGGTACACACACCTGGCAAACATGGAGTCGGTTCCATAATGAATAAAACCCGCAAGAACTGTATTGAAAGTTTCATGGGCATAAATGATAGAGTAGCATTATTGAACTTAAACATACAAGGATCGCCCATTTCAATTATCCAAATATACGCACCGACTGAAACAGCGTGTGAAGAAGAGATTAACACCTTCTACTCAAATGTCAATAGTGCCCTAGACCAAGCTTACAAGAACTATATAGTAATGGGCGATTTTAACGCGAAAATAGGTCAACCAAGAAAAGATGAACATCTTATAATGAAACCAAACGGGTATGGTGAAAGAAACCAAAGAGGTCAAACGCTAATTGATTTCGCCCTCGAACACAAACTTGCCATCTTAAATACTTTGTTTCATAAAAAACCAAATCAAAGATGGACCTGGCGATCACCGGGTAACAAATACAAAAATGAAATAGATTACGTACTGTCAAATCAACCAAACATCTTCCAAAACATAGAAGTTTTAAATCTGAACTACCCGTCAGACCACAGATCAATCAGAGCAACAATGTCTATCACAAAGCAGAAGAAAAAACGCACAGCGTATAAAAGCAATCGATATTTATCATTGAAAACTGAACAAGAAATACTATCTTATAAACAAAACATTTCATCTCAGTTACAATATTTACATAAATGCGAAGAAAAACCATCAGTACAGGCTTTCTATAACACATTAACCAATGCTATAACACAGAGCTTACAGGACGCTCGAACCTCCAACGAAATATCAAAAGGTAACCATAAAGTTCTAAAAGAACGTACACTGGAACTTATCAAGAGAAGACAAGAGTTACAACATGCTAAGAAAAAAACTCGAGCCACTAAAAATGAAGTATCAGCTCTATACAAATTAATAAGTAAATACATTAAACACGATTACAAAAGCTACCGATCAAAGACTATCGAAAAACATCTAGAAAGAGCAGAAACTAAAGAACTAAGAACAAATAAATATTGGATAGATAGCTTAAACTGTAAGGACAAAACCGTAAATAACCGAAAAGAAATCATAGATGTAGCAACACATTTCTATAAAACACTATATAAAGCACAAGGAAACGAGTGTACCAGCCAAAGCAACGCAAATGACATTAACTCTACAAACAAAAGCGGAAACATAACACCAATAACGGAAAATAAAGTTACACAAGAAATAAAAAGGCTAAAGCTAGATAAAAGCTCAGGAACAGACGGCATTACAAATGAAGCTATAAAGGCTGCTTGGCCGTTACTGACATGTCCCCCATTAACATACTTATTTAACCTTATATTAAAAACCGCTGAAATACCATCGCAACGGGTAGAGTCGGAAATAATTTTAATTTATAAAAAAGGTGACTCAAAAGACATCACAAACTACAGACCTATCAGCTTACTCTTATGTATGTACAAATTATTTTCCTCCATAATCAACAAAAGAATAAGTGTCACAATATAAGCAAACCAACCAAAAGACCAAGCAGGCTTTCGCAAGAGCTTTTCAATAATCGATCATATACATACTCTAGAACAAATAATAGAAAAATACGAAGAGAAGCAAAGAACGCTCTACATCGCATATATTGACTATAAAAAAGCTTTTGATACCGTGTCACATTCAAAAGGTAACCATAAAGTTCTAAAAGAACGTACACTGGAACTTATCAAGAGAAGACAAGAGTTACAACATGCTAAGAAAAAAACTCGAGCCACTAAAAATGAAGTATCAGCTCTATACAAATTAATAAGTAAATACATTAAACACGATTACAAAAGCTACCGATCAAAGACTATCGAAAAACATCTAGAAAGAGCAGAAACTAAAGAACTAAGAACAAATAAATATTGGATAGATAGCTTAAACTGTAAGGACAAAACCGTAAATAACCGAAAAGAAATCATAGATGTAGCAACACATTTCTATAAAACACTATATAAAGCACAAGGAAACGAGTGTACCAGCCAAAGCAACGCAAATGACATTAACTCTACAAACAAAAGCGGAAACATAACACCAATAACGGAAAATGAAGTTACACAAGAAATAAAAAGGCTAAAGCTAGATAAAAGCTCAGGACCAGACGGCATTACAAATGAAGCTATAAAGGCTGCTTGGCCGTTACTGACATGTCCCCCATTAACACACTTATTTAACCTTATATTAAAAACCGCTGAAATACCATCGCAACGGGTAGAGTCGGAAATAATTTTAATTTATAAAAAAGGTGACTCAAAAGACATCACAAACTACAGACCTATCAGCTTACTCTTATGTATGTACAAATTATTTTCCTCCATAATCAACAAAAGAATAAGTGTCACAATATAAGCAAACCAACCAAAAGAACAAGCAGGCTTTCGCAAGAGCTTTTCAATAATCGATCATATACATACTCTAGAACAAATAATAGAAAAATACGAAGAGAAGCAAAGAACGCTCTACATCGCATATATTGACTATAAAAAAGCTTTTGATACCGTGTCACATTCAAGTATATGGACCGCCCGCGAGCTCAAAAAGTTGAACAAGAGTATATAGATATAATCAGAAATATTTACAAAGTTAGCACAGCAAAATTAAAACTGGAATCCACTGGTCCTACGTTCTCCATCGGAAGAGGCGTGAAAAAAGGCGACCCGCTGTCTCCAAAATTATTTATATCAATCCTAGAGTCAATAATAAAAAGATTGAACTGGAAAAAGACAGGATTAAACATCAATGGCAAGTATTTATCCCACCTACGCTTCGCAGATGACTTAGTTTTGCTGTCAGAACCTAGCACACAGTTACAAAACATGATCGATTCACTAAACACAGCTAGTAAGCAGGTAGGACTAGAAATGAATCTTTCAAAAACAATGGTCATGACAAATAGTACACAGAGAAGAATATCAGTGGACAATGAAATTCTGAAATATACAGAGAAATACATATACCTTGGAAAACAAATTGGCTTCAACAGAGAACAAAACAAACTGGAAGTAGAACGAAGAGTACAAAATACTTGAAACAAGTACTGGTCCTTAAAAGAGATATTCAAAAGTAACATGCCAACAAATATCAAAACAAAAGTAATGATGTCATGCCTCCTACCTTGTCTAACCTACGCATGTCAAACTTGGAAATTCAAATCCAAATTAAAAAGAAAATCACTACCTGCCAACGGGGAATACAAGACAACATTAAAAAGATGCAAAAAATTCGTGACACAAAAATAAGAGAAATCACCAAATCGACGGATGCTCTAACTTACGCTAAAAAACTTAAATGGAAGTGGGCTGGACACGTAGCGAGGCTAAAGGACGAGAGATGGACCAACAGGGTAACAACGTGGAAGGGTCTAATCGGCAAACGTCGCAAAGGCAGACCCCACACGAGATGGGCAGACGAGTTGATAAAAATAGGTGGTACCTGCTGGTCGCACATAGCTCAAGATAGAGACACATGGTATTCTTTAGAGGAGGCCTTCACCCTCACTTGAAGAGGGGTTCATGCAAGCAAACTTATATTATTATAATCCAGACCTACACAAATGCTTGTAAATAACATCATAAACTTTCATTTAATTATTTTTTCTTCTGTAAACTATGTATGTATTTTACTTTTTTTGCATGAAATAAAAGGCTTATTACTATTATTTAACGTAAAAAATATGTCGATTTCAGCTACGCAGAACCATTCATCATCATCGTTAGCTTGCTACCTCCAACAATAATACCGGTCTACTTTTGGGGAGAGAGCCTGTACGTTGCTTGGCATCTGGCAGTCCTCCGCTGCACCATAAACCAACACATGACCTTCCTGATAAACAGCGCCGCTCACATTTGGGGCAACAAACCCTACGATCGCAGCATTAAGCCAGCCCACAATCTATCGGTATCAGTCGCCTGTTTTGGGGAGGGTTTCCACAACTACCATCATACTTTCCCCTGGGACTATCGGGCTGCAGAGCTTGGGAATAATTGGCTGAATATGACAACATTGTTCATTGATTTCTTCAAGTGGATCGGATGGGCTTATGATCTGAAAACCGTGGATGAAGATACTATCAGGAATCGCGCGAAAAGAACTGGAGATGGAAGTAACCGTTGGGGGTTGAAAGAAACTGTGCCGAAGGATATCACTATGCAAACGATATTAGAATAAACGCATTAGTATTTTCTTTGTTTTTAATGCCCCTGGTAGACACGTAAATCGATATCGATGATAGCGACTTAATAAATGAGAAAGGAACGAATGAGAGACAGAATGTGTTATTAAAAGTAAAAGGGAAGGAAATGCTGCGAACCTACCTAATCCCGAAAACGAACAAGTCGCTACGATCGATTTTTATGTTCGCAACTCTTCTAATATCAAAATAAGACATGCATCAACTTCTGTGACACCTAATACCTTTTCATTAAAGTCAACAATGTATTAAATTTGAACGTTATCATCTAACCTTAACCTACTCAACAGAAGAATTTCAATAACATTAATATTGACATTCGACTTACCTAGTTGATATTTATAAATATAAAACAATGCATACAAAATAAGTCATAAAAAGTAAAGTAGTGATCGTTGTCAATAATACGGATCCAAAAGTACCGAAGAAGATGATAAGCAGACTATTATAAATAAATTCTAAATATTTATAATATTTTAATTCTTCCCGTAGACCTGTGACCCGGCAATTAGGACATGTAAAACGACAGTTAGTGTATACGTAAGTAACTAGTTTTATTTGTGGGTACACTTCCGCTGCATCCATCACTTAGCGACAATAACATTTTGGAGTCGTTGCTAAATAAAACAAAACATCAAAATAATTTTTCTAAAATTAATAAATTTCAGCTGCTTAGTTTCAATCATATTAAAATTTTATTGTGTCTTCTCGTCGGATTTGAACGCTAAAGAAGTAAGAAATAAGGACTGTAAAAAGAGACTGTATCACACACACTAACAATATCGTTGATAAACCTGAAACCTCGCTAAACCACACTAATTTATCTTCTTATATACGAAACATATTGATCAGAAAAACATAACCTTAACCATTGTCACGTACTTTAATACATATTATGGTAGAATCAAAAAACCCGGACAGGACAAATGGGACTTTCTAGTCCATAGGAAACATGATCTATAGTTGAAGTTACAGTACAGACAGAAAACTGTAAAGCGGGCTCTGTTCATTGGACGTTAAGAAGTCCAGCGGGCCGGTTTTGTCATTGTACTTAGATGGCGGTAGTAACTCCATTCAAGAAAGTCCATTTGATCGGTAAAGAAGGAACTGCTCTCCAAAGTCATGGAAAGCAAAATTAGCTGCATATACGTAATATTTTTATTGAAATCAATAACAGCATGCAATATGATATGATAATTTATATTTATGAAATTTGTTCTTCATTACTTTTTTCTAATATAAGATATTCAAAATACTTGTAACTTTGAACACGATTCATATCTTGGATGCAACAACCTTACAAACTAATTAGTTTTGTATACAAAACAAATTTGTTTGTAATAGATTACAGCGATTGTAAAATATTGATTGAAAAGAGTGGCCGCTGAGTTTCTTATATGTTCTTCTTACGACCTCATCCTTTTCCGAACTTAATTATAGTAGATTAAGTAACTTAAAAGAAATATTCATAGTGACGATTCATAGTGACGATTCATAAGCGCTTCGTTTGAGACTAATTGGAAAGACTTTATTTGAAATGAAATGAATACGTTTATTGAACTCACAACATTGAATAACAATGGCTTAAGTTCAGTCACACATTTTGACTTTGACTAACCTGTTAAAATTTTAAGAAGATCACCTACACTCCTATCAACACAACAGAAGACAACGCCATTTAAAATTAAATTTGACATTTGACTTACCGATTTGATAAAAAATTATTATTATCAAATCGGTAAGTCAAATGTCATGTTAAATGATCCGAACTCGATGTGACAAAGACGTGTTCGTCAAACAAAATTTTTGTATTATTTATTATATAGGTTCTTATTTTGTAACGTTACAACTTAAGTTTTAACGTTATAGTTTTGTGTGTAGTGCTGACATTTCTTTCGATATTATAATAGTATAGAAATCTTATTAAGTGTCATAGTGTTCTGTGTTGTGGTGACTTCTATTTATACGCATACCGCTGCCTACTACAGTACAAAGTGGCGTGAATAATAACCAGTTCCGTATCACTCCATTTTTGAGCGCTGGCCTTCGGCTTAAAAAATTTATGCAAGCGCTGCAATGCAATAGTTCTGGATGGGACCTCGTGTTCGGGTTGCCGATTAACCTATAACTTCCACTGTGTAAGCTTATTGGAAGTTGGGTGGTGAATACTGGGATTTGAAAACAGGGCTCGTTGATTTGTCCTGAATATAGGAAGAGTCCTATCCAAACGAGCTCTATTTCCAAGAATCTATTTCCGGAGGACGCTTCATACCAGGTGCAACTGAGAATATGCTGTCCCCTCACACCTCACTCCCAGAACATGTCGAAAAATTACGCAGTGAAATATGCGAACTAACCTCAAAGATAAGTACAAATGTAATTGAAGATATTAACACGAGGCTGGCAGATATTGATATAAAACTCTCTGTTGTTGATTCTCTAACGGCCGGTCCCAATATTCAGTCTATCTCTTACTAGAGATAAAAATCGAAACTATGTTGACTTTTCTGTCCCAATAAACTTATCGACGGTAACTCACCTTATCCGTGCACGCTGTCTGTCAATGGGACGACGTATAGCTTACCACCGATATAAAATTTGTATGGAAATTGCAATTCACGCGTCCCAATATAAGAAGGGAATAAAGGAATTGAACGATTTTTAGACACTCCGCAAGTTTAATGCTCAGTTAACATCTTTTACTAGTAGAGTTCATTGTACCAAAAATACGTATCCATACACATATTCATCACACACACTATTACCACTCAATAGGATTCAAACTAATTATTTTCATTCACACTTACACGTTATTATTAGTCTTAAGAAACAAAAATGTAAATTGTTTAAAACCTCTGACATTCAGTACTCACATCACTGCCGTATAATTTTTAGTAGAAGATTTTATATCTACCCTCTTCACTGTTATTGTTTTTAGGCATGTTATGCATTTAATAAGTTACCAATTACTTTTTATTGTAACAAATTTTTATATTAAAAATTATGTTATTGTATTTAGATTCTATTGCGTAACCGTGTCCTTTTTGACATTTCCTTATATTTTAAATATTTTACTTCATAATTAGGTTTCCTTGTGATGGATTTAAATAATCTCAAATTTTATTATCATAATACTCGCGGATTATGCACGAAATTATACTCACTTTATAAAAATATAAATCGTTATGATGTATTCAGATTTGACAGGAAACACAAGAGAAGGGGAGGGGGCGTTTTGATATTTCTTAAGAAATTACTTGCTGCGTTTATTTCCCAGGACTCAACCTGCGAGCAAGTAGAATATATATGGCTAACTATTCCAAAGGGTATATATTTAAGCAATCGCTCGTAGTGACAAGGATTTAGATATTATCGCGGCATACATACCCCCTAACTCGGATGTGAATTATTTATTAAATAACTTTAATAAAACCCTAATATCATATTTTTATAATCACTCATAATAGGAGACTATAACTTATCTTTCATTTCATGGTATGCTAATTATAATAGTTACAGCATTACAAAATATTGTAACTCAGAATTATTAGAATCGGCATTGGGCTTACTAAATAGTTACAATCTCATGGGATTAAAACAATATATTTCAACAAAAATAGTTGTGGTAACATTCTTGATTAGGTAATCAAGAATGTAAGCTTACATTCTTACCTTATTAAATATTTACTTAAAACGGAAATATATGACGGCGTTTACGTCAAACGTCAGGTTGACACAACTGTCAATGCCAACCTAGCGAAGCGTCATTGTCGATGGCAGTGCGGACGGACATCTTGACTTCACTTTTGAACGAGATGGCGCCCGCGCACGAAGCTTGTGACGAATCGCTCGGAATCTTCGCCATCGCGCCTTATTACTATTTAATTTAGTTGATTAGCTGTAGTAGTCATCTCTAATTGCCTAATTACGTTGTGATTTTTTTGAAAGTAATTAAAATACGCCGGTTGTGATCCAAAGACATTATTTTATTGTTCCGTGTTCACCTACCTACATAATTGGAAGAAGATGAATCCTGGTGAGGGGCCTGCAGGCCATCCTGGCTCTTCATCAGAAGTGGGCCACGCGGCCCAGGTCGAGGGCGAACGGATCAAAACGGATGCCGAGAAATTGCTCAACAGCATGGATTTTATCACGAGTTCTCGCGGTTCAGCAAGTACCAACGAATGTAGAAAACGTCGTGATCATTCCGGACCTGTATCTCAAGACACACCGAGCTCATCACGCGCTTCGGAGAACATTACTTCTGT
Source organism: Leptidea sinapis (assembly GCF_905404315.1). Taxonomy (NCBI): domain Eukaryota; kingdom Metazoa; phylum Arthropoda; class Insecta; order Lepidoptera; family Pieridae; genus Leptidea; species Leptidea sinapis. Next base: position 4,097,598 of record NC_066293.1, read on the forward strand.
GACCTGCTTTACGTGTGGACAAAAGGGGCATGTGTCAACTAATTGCCCTGACAAGAAGAACGGAAATAACACTGGTATCAAGGAGGTCCATCAGTGCGGGCACCACCCTTCTAGGGGTACTTTGGAAACATCATCCGGTGAGCTTGTCCCTTTTTATTCGACAGTGGTTCGTCTTGTTCACTTTTAAAGGAAAGTTTTCGCGATAAGTTGTCAGAGTAATATCAAAACTAAAGAATTCTGGAAATATATTAAAAATAAACGCACTGATTCTGGTATTCCTCACAACGTGTACTATGGTAGTTGTTTACTTACTAGTGGACATCATATCTGCAATGCATATAATGAATACTTTCAAAGTGTATTCCATGCTAGTGACCTATGATCAGACCCTGAACGAGTAGTCAAATATTTCTGAAAATCTTCACACAATTGAGATCGATGAATGAGTACTTAGGAGGTTGTTTAGTAAATTGGATATCCGAAATGGTGCCGGTACTGACGGTATACCAGCTATTTTTATAAAGAAATGTGAATCGAACTTATTACCTCCGCTACTAACACTTCCAATACATAAAAAACAATCAAAAACAAATATTGGTAACTATAGAGGTATCTCCATTTTGAATATATTTAGTAAAATGTTAGAAAAAATTGTTTATGATCATATTTATAGAAATTGCCTACAATGCATCCCTATTAACCATCACGGTTTTGAGTCAACCACAGCATACCACTAAAAAAGCTTTACGCAGTTGGAATCAGAGAGAACCTCTTAGATGGACAGGATCGGATATAAGAAAAGCTAGCCAGCGCAGGACGTCGTCCTTGGTGGTTTTAGATCAGATTTTGTTGAGGTGACTTCTGGTGTACCTCAGGGTTCGCACCTGGGTCCTTTGTTATACAATATATATTTATATGACATAAGTGATTGTTTTGCTAATTCAAACTCCTTGCTGTGTATTCCGACTACAAAATGATTTCAAGTAGACGATTGCTTTATGTTACAAGACGACTTAAATAAAAATAAATAAAATAACAGTTAATATTACTAAATGTCAAATTATTGCATTTTCACGAAAGCATAATACCATAAAATTTTATTATAATTTAAGTAACGAAATTATCCCAAAAACTACTCAAATAAGGGAATTCGGTGTGATCCATGATAGCAAACTAACCCATAATAACCATATCGAAATAACAACACAGAAGGTTTATAAAAATCTAGGGTATAAACCCTCTTCGCACTTTTTATTACACCTTTTAATGATAATTTGTGCCTAAAAGTGCAATATTATACTTACGTGCGAAGCGTCCTTGAAATCGCAAGTCCAACGTTTCAATGACAACATATATTATCCTTGAAACAATACAAAAGATATTTATTTATTTATTGGTAATCATCAGCGTTACAGTAAACGTTAATAAACAATAATATAAAACATAATTCTTAAGGCCATTATAGATTACTCATATTGACAATATTACTTTACAATAGTTTTACAGAACAACTGCCTCTTGTGTTTCTTATTTACTGTGGGTATGTTTGTGGGTGGGTGTGAAAGCGTAAGTGTGTGGTTAGTAGATAATAATTTTTATATATTTTAAACAAATGAGTAAGGCACGGCTTTTCTAACATAAGGATATCTAGAATATCATAGTAATTATTGTAATTATTTTGAATCCTGTAAATAATCGAGTTTTTATAACAGTTCGTTTTGGTACGTGGTGCAACCAGGACTTTCGTATGACGTGTTCTATATTGTGGCACATTGAACGATAGGGCACTTAATAATTCAGAACAGTTTGTATTGCCTGACAATAAAGAATGTAGAAACATTACATCTTGTTGGTTTCGGCGGAGTTCTAGTGGGTCTATATTAAAATATCTACATGCTTCATCGTATGACGTGTAAGGATGAAATGTTTTGTAACATAAATATTTTAGGATTTTTTTTTGTACGGTTTAAATTTTTTGTATCTAAGTTGTATAGTGTGGAGACCAGATATTGGATGCATATTCTAGTAGACTTATAACAAGTGCGAAATATAAAATTTTTATGCTTTGGTATTATAAAAAGTTTTGCAGGTACGTTTACCAAAGCCCAACTTCTTAAGGGCCTTATCTTTAATTATGTCCATATGATGAGTTAAAGTCATTTTATAATCTAAGTATATTCCCAAATCTCTTACTTGTTGTAGCTGATTTTATTGAGTGATTATTTATTTTATACTCATATTTATATATTTGTTTCTTAAGTGTAAAAGATACGTGCAAGCATTTATCTGCATTTATCGATATTCTATTTAGTTTATAATACTCTGACAAGTTATTTAAGTCTCCTTGTAATCGAACGCAGTCATTAAGGCAACCAACTTTTATGAAAATTTTTTCGTCATCGGCAAATAGTAAATATTTTGAATTTTTTATCCACAAATCAATATCGGATAGGTAAGCGTTATACAAGAGAGGCCCTAAAATAGATCCTTGTGGTACACCAGACAGAATTTCTGTATAACTACTCTTGAAACTACCAGTAACTACTGCTTGCATTCGTTTGGTAATGTACGATTTTATCATCATCTATAGAAATCTCCCCGAATTCCTAGGGCATGTAGTTTATGAAGTAGTATTATATGATCCACGTGGTCAAATGCTTATCCATCCATCCATACTGTTTAAAATAAAATCTGAAAAAAGAGCCAAGTTTGTTACTGTTGAGTGATTTAGTACAAATCCATGTTGTGCTGAGGGAATTTGTTTCATAATAATTGGACTAATTTTATTAAATACTAATTTTTCAAATAATTTTCCAAATTCATTCAGTATTGAAATAGGACGATATTGTTCAATTTTATTTCTGGGCCGTTTTTATGGATAGGTACAATAAGGGCCTCCTTCCAGATAGCCGGGAATATTCCAAATGTATTAAGAATTTATGAAAAAAAAATGTATTTTAAATCTCAATTCATTCCTTTAGACTGCAAAGAAGCATTTCAATATCATAAAATCAATACCTTGGAAGATAGAAGAGATGTAATTGATATGTTACCACTTTATGATATATCTATCTATATATATAAAAATTAATTGCTGTTCGTTAGTCTCGCTAAAACATCGAAAAAATCACAAAAAATATTATTATAAAAACATTTATTTTCTCATACATTTTGCATGGATTGACATTTTAATGACATCTCGAGAATACATAGGCTACTAATAGTATCGGGATTGGAATATTTCCACTGTTAATGTCATATTAAAATCTTTTTAATTGAAAACTCCTTGGTTTTAAAAATTGAATAGTTCCATTTATTTATTTTAAAAAAAAATCTCGGTCTTGTCACAAGGTCGTGTAAAAACTTGTTTAGTCGTTACTTTCCCTAAAATAAAGAATAAATTGCGTCGTCAGAGATTTTCATCACCTGAAGAAGCTGTGGACGACTACAAAACGGCCATTTTGGAGACGCCAACTTCCGAATGGAATGGTTGCTTCAATTATTGGTTCCATCGTATGGAAAAATATGTCAAATTTCGCGGAGAATACTTCGAAAAGCAATAAATACATTTTTAAATAGTAATGTTGTGTCACTTCCTTGATTCCCAAAATTTTCAGTGCCGCCCACGTAGAAAGAATTCAATGAAGTTTTTTGTTAGCTTCACGCTACATGAGGAATAAAATACAACTGACAGTGCACGTCATGTTATGCAAGTTGACTGGTGGGTGCAATGGCGTAATATAATATTCTATACATAAGATGTATAGAATGTCATTGGGTGGGTGTGTTTGTTTCGAGTTTCTATTAGCTTATTGTGCCATCTTTTCCGACATAGACGTTATGCAACTAGGATTCGAAACATTGCGAATTGGACTGACGAAGAACAAGAAATTGCAGGTAAAAAGCACCGCGTTAGTATGGGCTCGACGTTGTGTTTCTGAATCAGAGATCAACAACTAGATAATTTTCGACGCACAAGAAAAAATTTATGAAGTACTGATTTGAATCGAGCAGCGTTTTGATACGATTGCAGTACTGATTACCGCTTGCATACTAGCGTTCACATTGGGTCGATGGACGTTATTTGCAAGTATTTTCCGGAGAAACGCCAGGATTGTGCTGCCCTAGTGGGAAACTACCGAATCACGACATTTTCTAACAAACACTCAAAAATACAATGTTTGTTTCCAAATCTCCTCATTTGGGGCAGACATTGTCTAAGAACGACGATTTAATCCGATATTCAGGGTATTAATTTATTTATATTCTTACACACAATACAGTAGAAGAATAACATACCTACTATACTTATTCCTATGTATTATGTATCCTAATTCTAAAAATAAGTGTTTACAAATCAGTAATACGGACTTTGCTTTTGATTTTGTAGATACAAGGACAGATTCACCATCGAATTGGATCATTGCAATCCCTCGAAGATGCACACCATAAATTTTAACAATTATATTTCATGGGCACTGATCAATGCAGCAATGATAATAGCAATTCTTCATGATCTGCAGCAACTACTTCATGAACATTTTGCATGTCGAGTTAGCCCGCAAATCTTTAATTTCCGATTATTCTTGCATTCGCCATGACCATTAACCAATCTCAAGGCCAATTCTTGATAGTTTGTGGTCTGAATCTACAAAATCCATTTCCCATGGTCAATCTATATACATATATATACATACATATGAGATTTCCACGTACATATATACTCACTCATCACGATATCTCTGGAACCATAAGGCGTAGAGACTTGAAATTTGGTAGGAATATTCCTTTCGTCGAGTAGAGGTCAGCTAAGAATTTTACGAAATTCCATCGGCGAGAGTTTTTTTTAACAGAACAACGTCTGTCGGGTCCGCTAGTTACATAATAAATTAGACCGTCCAGATATCTTAAACAAAATATCATTCCAGATACCAACATTGCGTACCAGGCATACTACTTTATTTAACATTCCCTTTGCTTCTACTAAGTATCCTAAATATTCACCTCTATTTCGAATTCCTGACATATGCAAGAAGAAATTTAAATCCGTCGTTATTTTCAACTTATCACGTTTGAGGTTCAAAAAACTCATATTGAACTGTTTAAATTGCAGGAGTTAAACATCAGTATATTCAGGATAATTTACTAATCGTCACACCGTTATTTAAACATTATATCCAAACAAACACATTCAATTACACCACACAAGCTACTCACCGTTTCAGTTAATCAATATGGATATACGATTTCTACTTTTATTTCTATTAAATTTTTTCTTGTAAGTTTTTCTTAATATTTATGCAGTATTTTTCGTTTTTGTCTTAGACTACTTTGTCACATACTATTGTACTGTTATAACCCACATACATCACTTACGTTTTTTGACCCTTAAACAACTGTTGCATAAATACTATACTGGTACTAGACTGTCAAAATCAAATAGTTTTGTAAATATTACGATACATTAATTGAATTAATATATATAGGAATTTTCTATCATTGTCTGTCGTAGTCCAAAGATGACAAGAGGGACTTTACATGAAAATAGGATTGTAACAAACAATTATTTCAAACCTAAATTAAAATCAAGCTGTAATACAGCGGGAAAATTGTTTCGCTGTCGTATATTTTATATCCTGAATGCTGCGATCAGATCTCCACCACACCAGTGGCGAGCATTGGTTTTACAGCAAGGTAAGCACTGTAGATATAACTAGTCGTTGAACAGCGCTTTACTCTGACAATACTAGGTCTTGAGATCTAAATACTGAACTTGTTTGTGTTTCGTATATAGTTTCCGTACCATATGGTTAACCTAATATTTTTAGTTTGTGTCGTTCGAAGTTATCTCAATAGCCTAAGTGTTTTTAACACAAATGATTTTTTATTAAAATTCTATACTAAGATTACACATATTTTCATGTTTACCGCAATCATCACTTACTGTGAAACCTAAAATTTCATGCATTTATGATATTAAATAATACCTATAATATTATTATTGAAAATTCTAAATATAGTTATATTTTTTTGAAATGTTTGTGGCTTCGAAAAAGAAATTTAAGCTCAAATCACAGAGGACCTTTGTTTAAAGACTCAAATTATATATTCTTTTAAAATGACCTCAAAATAGCACAGCGCTGTCGGCTTTATACCTAGTTTATATTATAATTTATATTATACCTGATATACAGTATGGAAACAGCTTATATGAAATAAATGAAAATACAAGTCGTACTGGTCCACATAAGTATAGTAAAATTAATAATTAAATTAATATCCCTAAATTATAAAAAATAAATTTTCTAATGGAAATATTCCAATCTCGATACTTTAAGTGCAGAATTTTAGAATTTTTTAGCTCGAATATTTAATAATCGAAATTGAAGCACCAGTGTCAATTAAAAAGCTGAAAGGTTTCTCGCTATTATTAACTTTAAAATAAACATGCGGCAATGATATTTTATCAATTCTACTAACCACAAACTGATCTGTATTTATTAATTGTTTGGAAATAATTTTATTATTATTTTTCTTTTCATTAGGTTTACCTTTTTTATTAACCTGTGAAGGTATAATCTTGTTTAAGTTATTCTGATTATTATTATTTCTCTGTGGTACACTACTCTGTGCAACCGTGAATTGACCACCGGGCAGATGTCCTTGAAAATAAGAAGAATCAGTTTGTTTAAACCCATTAGAAGACTGAGTCTTATAAAATAAGTTCCGATTATTATTTACTCTGAGCAACTATGAATTGACTACAGGGCAAATGGCCTTTAAGATCAGAACGGTCAGTACAAATAAACCTTTTATTATGACTTTCGCCATTATTTGACGTTGACCATCTATAAAATTTAGGAACACGGGGAAAAGTAGAAACTTTAGACACATAATTTTTCGTGTTATTTCTAATATAACAAGGCTGCGATAGACACGGAACCGAAGCCCTTTTTAGTTTAAATGATTTTGATTATCATTACATCCATCTGTATAATTGATACATGATTTAGATGTAGCACTATGCCAGGTGCATTAGGATTATTCAGGAATTATTACGGTGCGAATGCAGAATTCGGTGCCTGGGAAAGTTTCCAATTTCGCTGAGCAAATAGATCTATTATTTGGTAACGAGTATTTTCTGAATCATAATATTGAATGACGAATTACACTTTAGGCGGCAAATCGCCCAAGCGGGAAACTTCCATCATTCATTTTTCGAAACTTCCATCATAATATGGGCTTCCCGAGAGTGTTAGAAGTGGATATCCAGGTTCCTTACACGGGGCGCAGCATGCAGATCGTTGTCGACGGTTCCTACTCAGATCCAAAGCTGTTTGCTATCTCCTACACTGGTTCTTCTGCAAAGCAATAAAAGTAAAAAAGGAGAGGGTTGTACTCGGAGTGTCTCTAAGAAATCGAATCAGAAATGAGAAGATCCGTAGTAGAACCAAGGTCACATAGCACAGATGGTTTCGAAACTGAAGTTGGAGTGCGCAGGGTACATAGGTCTTATGCTTGAGCGTGTGACACTCACCGATCAAGTGACCGCACATCGTACAATAAAAGCATACTTTATTACAATTTTATTATTACCATTGTAAGAATTATTGTTTGAAATGTTATTATATCTTGATTATAATAAGAAGGATGCGATTTATAATTATTAACTTTATGAGACTTTGTATGACTATTCTTATTTTTATAGCATTCAGATATTGGATGACCATTTTTATTACATATAGTACAATATTTAGAAGATTTCTGTGATAAGTTATTTAGATAACATCTCCTCTTCTATCGCGTGAGTTATCGCGTCGGGGAGCGTTTTGAGGTTTCTAGAGCGCACAATGTGTGAAAAGTTTGTAAATATAAAATGATAATATTAGCTGTATGATTAATAGTAAAAATTACGATCTTTTTACTTTCAAAATGACATTAAAAATTATAAAATCAAATTGTAAATTAAGTTCTAAATCTTGAGAAATAAAATAGAAATTCATTATTCACTTTGAAATTCACTCAAAGATCCACTCCACTTTAGGACTCTTAATAAAAATTAGAAATAACTCACAGAATTAATAAAATCTTCATTCTCGTCCAATATCCTGATAAATATACCCGGTAAATATTACTAATAGAAAACAAATCAATCTCATCATAAATAATGCATTAATACATTAGGTACGTGCAGTTATTGATTTTGCATAACGTTTGCAAATACCATATTTATTTTTGTTTATGACAATAATATAATTTGAAAGACCGATCGAATATCTTGAGTATTATTATTAGCCGTCATTTATCAATGTTTTATTTTATTTTAGTTCGTTTTATTTTATTTATGTTCTGTTTTACCTTAACTATTTTTGATACCCGGCGGACGGAAAAGCTGACTCGCGTGGAATTTATTGTAGCCTTACGAAAGAATGTAATATGAATCGGTTGTTTACCATTTTTCTTTGAAATGTGAAAATTTTGGTATAATGCTAGATAGTTTGTTAAAATGTTTTAATCAATTATTAGATATTACAAAATATTTATTTAAGAAAGGTCAATCTAGATGTAAAGGTAATGCTATTAATGCAAAGTTAAGTGAAGCAAAATTAATTGACAAACAGTGTATACAGATATTTTTGTCCGTAGAGAGTGGTAAGACATCTATAACTATAGAAGTATCTACAACTTTAAATATTATTCAGGATATTTGCAAAGTTTACCAAGAAATGAACAATTTATGTACTGTGTCTGAAATAAAATCTAGCACGATGGAGTTTGATCTTAAATTGGCTTGTAGTGTTATGGATGGTGTTGAGGATATTATAAGTCATATTATAAGGCGACATCATCTTTTGCCTAAGAAATCGTTTATAATCCTACAGTCACTAGACTAGACTAGAAAACGTTCACAGAAGTAACTATAACTCAATCCGAGGGTGATTCTGAGGCATTAAGAGTATTGAAAGGATTAAATGAAAAATTTGTTATCAAATGCTTTTCAGATGGCCTGCGCAGCTCAAGACTAGGCACGATAATTTCTTCCAGGAACTATGACAACTATGCATTTAAAAATGGACGCGGTTTCTAACAGAAGATTCTAACAGAAATTTGCACAAACATTATGGTAATCGTGGTTAAGAATCAAACAATTATAATCGCACTCCGAGTACTTGGCATACAAGCAATTTTAGATGTCATGATTCTCGTTCATATGGGAGAAATAATTATCGCACTTACAATAATTTTAATAGAGCCACTAGGGGAAATCGCGGTCAGAGATACTTTAACAAGCGTAGCGATTCTCAAAATCGATCGAAAGAATAGCGATGCTGATAAGAATTTAGAATCTTCTAAGACCCAGTTTTTTACTTAATAATTTAGTGTTATAATTTGCAGACAATGCAAAATATATTGCATGTTACGTCAATAATATTAAATATTATTGGCTTATAGACACCGGCGCTACTTCTTCAATTATCCGAAGTGAAGCGGTGCCATAAAATTTTTCAGTACAAAAATATGACACCTTAATTACCGGAATAAATAAATTTGACGCTTCGACATAATAATATATTTGAACATAATTTTTGATACCTGATGGGATCTTAGGTTCAGATTTTCTTCAAATGTTTCAAGCAAATATCGATTTAAATAAAAATATTTTAACATTATTTAATTTAGGGAAAAAAAGCAACATTTGTTTATTAAATCAATGTGATCGGTTGTATAATACAATTAGTATACCCCTCTATGTGAATCAATGCATTATTTTTATGTAGATGAATTTTTGAATGATGATGTGTATGTATGTGGGAAAGAGTTGGTAAAAGTCGTATTTTTGGCGAATGTCGTAGCCAAAGTGAAAAATAATAGAATTCTTGTAAAAATTTTGAATGTTAGTGACAATGAGATTACCATACCAAATTTTAACCCTGAGTTAGAGCTCTTAAGTAATTACAGTACATGCCAGTTTAGGAAAAATAATGTTGATGTCAGTAGAGTAAAAACACTCTTATCGGAGTTAAATTTAAATTATTTAAATAAAGAAGACAAACTGTGCGTTGAAAAATTGTGTACCAAATATTCTGATGTTTTCTATGTTAGTGTCGATGAATTAACCACTACAAATGTTTTTGAGCACTCAATTAAAATAAAAGACAATTCAACACCTGTCTACATTCAGCCTTATAGATTACTACATTTGAAATATCAAAACAGATAGAGAAAATGAAAAGATATGACATTATAGAAGAGTCTTTCAATGAATGGTCTAGTCCTATTCTGTTAGTCCCAAAGAAGAGCAAAGAAGGTGATCGGAAAAAATGGCGATTAGTCGGAGATTATAGAAAATTAAATGAAACAATTTGTGATGATAAATTTCCTTTGCCAAATATAAATGAAATATTACATTCTCTATCTGTAGCAGTTTATTTTACACATCTTGATACTTATTAGTACTATTACCAAGTAAATTTAGAACCTAACAGTCGCAAATATACAGCGTTTACTACCAATACAGGCCAATACCAGATGAAGAGACTACTAGCCTTAAGACACACATTCTGGTTTATCTTACGAAAGATGTTAAGTCTACCAAGATGATCTTATTGTCTTTGGACGTAGTTTAGACATTCATAACAAAAATTTAATATCAGTATTAGAGAGATTGAGAAAAAGAAATTTAAAATTAAATCCTCTGAAATGTAGATGAAGCCACAGCCTGAGAGTTGAACAAAGCAAACAGAATTTTATAACGAGGCGGTACTCGTTCGGTTAGCTCAGTTGGTTAGAGCACCGGCACGGAACGCCGTAGGTCGCGGGTTCGAATCCCGCATCGTTCATAAAATTTTGTTTTTCAAATTTTATTTGTGTATTAATCCTAGAAGTGAAGGTTATCACTTTAAAAACATAACATTTTGATTGTGTTTATGAGAATTGTCTCAAGTTATGTTTTTAGTAAAAACAATAATAGTTTTAAAAAAAAAAAACAAAAAAATACGCGTTTATAGAATATCCTACTAGTAAATAGAAAATAAATCTTAATAAATTTGAATTAAAAATAGTGTAAGAAAAAATGTGTTTATGTAAAAATAAGTGCGGGGTGCATGGTATCAATAGCTATAAATATTTTATGAACAGATATGAGTAGAAGGGTTATTTTGATAATATCCTGAAAAGCACCCCTTTTTTTTGTTATATTGAAATGAATGTCATCAGTCCTTAATAAGTATATCAAATTTCGAGTTACTCCGACGTTTTGAAGGGGGTCAAAATCATGATCAAAGATTCCGATACATACTACTTCTTTTGTAAGAAAAATCATTTGATATAGGGCAAAATGTTCGAAAAAAGTTGAGCAATGATGAGAAGAAGTGGCAAGAAACTCATTGCCATCTGGCTTCAAAGAAGCTGGGCGCTGACATTCTAGCGCTCTACAAAGCGTTAGTCCGGCCACATATGGAGTATTGCTGTCATCTCTGGTCTGGCGCACCCCAGTATCAGCTCGAACCATTTGACCGTGTGCAACGCAGAGCAGCTCGAATTATCGGGGACCCAGTGCTCTGTGAACGGCTCGGAACGTGAAGTGGGATCACTTGGCGTTGCGTAGAGACGTTCATTGTGCGAATTCTACTGCATTTATCACGGGAAGAGCAGTTTCACTTGATTCCTATTGCCGAATTCCACCTTCGCACGACACGCCACAAGTTAGGATATCATCCCCACCATCCGGATGTGTGGCGGTCCTTGACAGTGCGGTTTTCAAGGAGCTTTCTTCCACGTACTACAAAGCTGTGGAATGAACTTCTTTGGGCGGTGTTTCCGGGACGATACGACATGGGTACCTTCAAAAAAAGCGCGTACACCTTCCTTAATGGCCGGCAACGCTCCTGTGATTCCTCTGGTATTGCAAGATAATGTGGGCGGCGGTGATCACTTAACACCAGGTGAACCGTACGCTCGTTAGTCCTCCTGTTCCATAAAAAAACTATTTTTAATCTATATTTACAGATTCATCATTTTATATTATATTTTATACAGTGTATGTAAACAACGTGTGCAAAAGTTGTATCAGTCCACATACACTGTAAATAAGGAAAGTTATTATGCGAGCAAATATATTAAAACTAGTAACTTGAAATAGTATTATGAAACAATTCGCTCAGCGTTCGCGTTCGCAAAGAACTATATGAGTCACTGATTATTTCTAAATATAACTACGCAAATACAGTGATTGGGCCTAGGTTGTTGGTGTCTTCAAAAAAACTTATACAAAGGGTACAAAATGCTTGCACAAGATTTTGTTATGATGTTCCTTACCGCGCACACTTAACACCCTTTTTGAACACCAACAACATAATGAAGATGAAGTTTCGTAGGCAGCTACATTTTGCCTCGTTACTTTTTAGTGTGGTTAAATATAGAATGCCATTTTACCTATATAAAAGGCTTAAGTGGATGTCGGACTCAAATGAGAGTTATCAGACGCGTCACGGTAAGATTCTCCTCGAAGTGCCACTACACGGTAGAGCAGCATTTAGGGGTAGCTTTAAATACAGCGCCTCCAAATGCTGGAATGATTTGCCGCCACCTATTAAAGATCAAAAAAGTTTGTTCTCTTTTAAAAACAAACTTAAATCTTTTCTATTAGAGAAACAAAAGTGTTTAGAGGCACAAAAATAATAATAATCAGAAAATAAACAGCTTTAATAATAATAATAATAAAATAAAACACAAAATATAACCTATTTATTCTGATAAAAAAAATCTGTTAAAACTCCCATTAAATTCAATCTAGCTTAGTTTAGTTTCTTCTCTTTTTGTAATATTTGTAGACGGTCACTTTTAAGACCTATAAATAAAGGAACCGTGTTGTCTACGGCCGCTGGTCGACGGAAACAGGTCGACTTGGTAGGTACCTACTGAAAATCAGTGTTGGAATTGGGGTGATCCTAATTCCAATTCCAAAAAATGCTGAGTGGGTGTCCTTTTCGTGACGCCGTAATTTTAAATTTGTTAATTTTACTATGTATATAATGTCTTGTGTTGTCATGAATAAATGAATACTTTACAATATAACCGAAGACAGGAACGACCAGGCACCACTCACTAGGCTAACATAAGGTAAAGGCGATGTGTTATATATTTATTTGTTTTTCCCGTGTAAAGACTTCTATTAGTTTTACTATCTGCTCATTAAGATTTTGCATAAATAAATATTACATACGTTAAGTAAGTTTTTTTTTTGAGAACTTATATATTGTATAAATATATCACAGTTGAGTTTGAGCATTCATTTGTAAACCATTGGTACAGAGACGACGTAGGTATTAAAATAGAAAACAAATTGAACAGAACTGAGTGAGTATTTATTTATATACTGCCGTTATTTATATCATTCGTTTAGTCTAGAGAATCTGTTATATAAATTATCTGTGGTTTATATTAGCGCCATTGTAAGTATATAAGCATATATAAGGTCGGGAAAAACTCTGGGGTTTTTTTAGGAAATAAAGCATTTTAACAGGGTGGCTAATTTAGTAAAATTTGGTATATTGATACCTTAAATTGCCAGTCAACATCTTAGATACTCTAATCCCGGAAACAAAACGAGTCCCCGTGGGATATATTAAAAATAATGTTACTTATATAATACTAGCTGACCCAGCAAACGTTGTATTGCCGATATTAAAATCGCGATACAAAAGTAACTGTAATGTAAAAAAAAATAAAAAATAAAATTGGCGTGGACCACCCTTAACATTTAGGGGGATGAAAAATAGATGTCCGATTCTCAGACCGTCAAGCCGTTTCGAAGGAGTTTAACTACAAACACCGCGACATGAGAATTTTATAGATTAGATGTTACTACACAACAATCTACCCTACTGCACCTAAATTAGTAAAATTTTGCATGTTGATACCTTATATTGCCGGCAACATCTTGGATACTTTTCATCTCAGAAAATTACTAAGGCCACCTGGAATACCATTATTTTCAGTAAGTTCTCATTGCACTACTATAGCTCTTTATTCAGCAGGAAATAGAACCTAACACCTAATAGGGCTTAGAGCTCAAGGCCCATTTTTGCATATTTATATCATGCTGAGGGTTCTAAATTTGTGTACAATACTTGAGTATGCTACGCACATATGTACAATACAACGTTTTTAAACCTTTATACTTGAGAATTGGGAACAGCACTGTATTAGCTATCAATGTGTTGGTCATATGAAAGCTTGAAAACGTGAGTTACGCCTAGATCACGTATCTCGTTTATATTTTGAGTGAATGACCATTAACTGACTATTTAAATTAATTAAATTTAGGTTTACGGGTAAATGTAATAGCGTAGCATTTTGGACCTTTCAGGGATAGTTTGTTGATGCAGTATTTTTCAAACCTGTGCATGTCTTGTTTTAATTAATGGCAGTCATCAACGTCACGACGTTGTTTAAATATTTTCATATCATCTGCGTATAGTGCAAATATATATATAGTGGACTGTTGAAAATAAGCAGCGATATCGTTAATGTAGAGATTAAACAGCAATGGAGCCAACGTAAATCCTTTGAGGGACCCCAGAGGGCACGAAGTTCAATTCTGACGAATATCCGTTAAGAGCAACAGTCTGCGATCTGTTCTCAATGTACGAGGTAAACCACCTGCAAAGTTACCATGGTTCCGGCCGAAAACATTCTCTGGAGGAGTATTTTATGGTCAATTCGATCGAATGCTTTGTTAAAAACTGTGAAGATAGAGTCTACTTGACTCCTAGAATCCATTGCTAAATGTTATGTAATTTAAGAATGATACTCGTAGCATACTTTCTATGATACCACGTCTCTATCGCAGCGACAAAATATTATAACATTGACTACTTAAATTAGAAAAATATACAAAATCTATTTCAAGGCTTTCAGAGCGCTAAATATAGAATTTGAGTATAGCATTATTTAGCGTTTATAGGTCGAACTTGTTGCTTATTGCTCGAATTGAATTGTTATATGAAATGATATTTTATTTCCAATCCAATCAATTCCATCCATTCTTAATAGTAATAAAAGTCTTATCGCCAAATTCTTATTATTGTTTATACCTATTATTTATACAGTGAAACTTGGTTAAGTGGGACCTGGATAAGTGAGAAACCTCCATAACTGGAACTCATGCTGAGGTCCCAACACTTTGGCACTGAATTACCTCTGTTAGTGGGACGAGGTAAACCTCTATATCTGGGATTTGTTCTTTCGATTTATCATCATAGATAACATTGTTTGTTTACTCATTCTTATTCTACCCACAAATTCCACACGTAATTCCAAGTACGTAAGTATAAATTTTGAGCTTCAATTACCTTCAGTTTTACTTTCGCTTTACTATCATACAGATGTTTATTTGATAAATGTCAAAACGAAAGCTACAATCGTTATCATTACGTGAAAAACTGAAGTTAATATCCGTTTATGAAAGTGGGAAGACACGCGAAGAAGTTTGTGCCGAATTTAATGTGCCAAAATCTATTCTTGGTAGAATAATTCAGAGTAAACATAAAATTGAATCACAATGCTCTGAAGGACAAGGAAAACTAAAACGTGTACGTTTATCAGAATATCCTGAACTTGAACAGTGTTTGCTAACATGGGTTAAGCAACTTCGTAACA
The DNA here is from genome assembly GCF_905404315.1 of Leptidea sinapis. Classification (NCBI taxonomy): domain Eukaryota; kingdom Metazoa; phylum Arthropoda; class Insecta; order Lepidoptera; family Pieridae; genus Leptidea; species Leptidea sinapis. Next base: position 4,113,261 of record NC_066293.1, read on the forward strand.
AAAACGTTCCGGTATGTGGACCGATGATTAAAGAAAAGGCACAAGATTTCGCGCGAAGACTCGATATTCATAATTTTTGTAGCAGCAATGGTTGGATGGAAGGGTTAAAGAAAAGAAACGGTATAGTTTTTCAAAGCAATTTGTGGAGAAAGTAACGCTGTTGTGGAACCCTCTGTAAATGAGACAGATATTTATTTATACCTGTATATCTGAGACACTGGGTAAATGGAATACCTCTATAAGTGAAACGACATTGCAGGTCCCTTGATGTCTCACTTAACCAGGTTTCACTGTACTTTAAGGCAATTTGCAAATATGTGAGTATTGACGACATTAGTTCCCAAACTAAGGAAGTTTAAAGGCACCTCCATTTGTTTTATATTCCGCGATGATTTCAGATTGGTTTGTATTTGTACTGGCGTCTATCGGAGTGACAGCCGGCGCTCATCGCCTGTGGTGTCACCGGGCCTTCAAAGCGAAACTTCCGCTTCAGATACTTCTGATGGTGATGCAGACTCTGTCCTTCCAGAGAACTGTGGTTCATTGGGTGCGAGACCATCGGTTGCACCACAGGTACAATAATAAAATATATTTCATTAATTTTTTCTGACATTAATTTAATGAAGGATAAGATTTTGTCATCTGACGTTAAGGTAAGTTAAGTAGGTATTCAGTGTTTTTTTTAATGATAGTAAGGAACCACACAATGTAATGCCGCCCTGGATTCTTGAAAAACCCATAAAATTCTGCCCGGCACTACAATTGCGTCACATAAGATGTTAAGTCTTATTTGCCCAGTATTTCCAGTAGCTACGGCGCCCTTCAGACCGAAACACAGAAATGCTCTCACATTACTGCTTCACTGCAGAAAAAGGCGCCGTTGTGGTACCCATAATCTAGACTGCATCCTGTGCAAAGCAGCCTCGCACTGGAAAAGAATGTTCAAATAAATTTTTACTGTGCATAAATAGACAAAAAACAAGTAAACAAGTGCATTGCAAAAGTCAAAGATAATAGTTGTATCAGTTACAGCGTGTAGTAAATTTAAGACTAGGCATATGTTTCGCAGTGCTCTTTGAGAGTGTAGATCACTTGGCGTTGCGTAAAGACGTCGCTTCATTGTGTGTCTAATACCGCAATATCACTAGTTAGTTTTCCGAAGAGCTGTTTGACCTGATTACTGCCGCCAATTCCACTATCTGAACATCAGGCGTTCCAGTTACAGGTACAGTGCGGTTCTTCAATGAATTTTCAGAATGATGGCAGCCGAAGAATACCTCATCATTAAAGGTTTTCTGCAAATATAAAATTGCTCCGACGAAAGCTACAATAAATCTGTGCCAACGCGATCCGTAAGTATACATCGAATAGATTTTGTAAACTGCCTCCAATTGTAACTGCCAACCAAAAAATATGTTCACGCACGTTAGGTAAAATTGCACACAAGGACAGCCCAGTAAATAGTCACCAACAATTTACCCATAGAGCTAATGCCAAACGTGGCCGACTGTTTACGACTTGTCTATTAAAACCGGTAAATTCGCATTCCTTTTCTATCTTTCTCTATCTACCTTAAAGATGTTCTCTCTCCCACGCTTTGATTGTCTATGCGCTAGTATTTTGTAAGACCGTGGTCATACCAGATATAGTCTAAATCATTATAATTTATTGAACAGATACAGTGACACCGACGCAGATCCACACAATGCATCCCGCGGCTTCTTCTTCTCTCACATCGGGTGGCTGCTGGTCAAGGAACACGAAGAAGTAGAGAAGAGGATCAAACATGTTGACATGACTGACATTCTCTCCAATCCTGTGCTGAAGTTTCAATATGAGTAAGTATTTTCTTTTACTATGGACAAACCAACACAATATGCACTGGTAGATTTCTAGAGAAATAACAAAAAAATTGCGTTGGACATAAATGAAGTACAAGACGTACAATGAAACGACGTCTTTACGTAACGCCAACCGAGCAAAGCTACTGCATTTCGATTCAGTACTCTATGAAAGATCACTAAATCCTTTAGACCAGAGAAGGAATACTCAACAATATGACGCCGGAACTGCGCCTGATATAGAGCACTAAAATATGGGATGGCTTGAGGTTTTGTCTCGATCTACGTATAACCAGTAGTTTCATTGAGCCTGTATTCTTATGTTATTAGTGCGTATAATGTATATAATTTTAGTTAGTATTTGTGAAAATTTTTGTTACTGTCCAGTACAAAAATACTGACTGCATATTAACAACCTTTTAGTCAACATTCATTAAAGACAAGTAACGTAAAAAAATATGTCGATTTCAGCTACGCAGAACCATTCATCATCATCGTCAGCTTGCTACCTTCAACAATAATACCGGTCTACTTCTGGGGAGAGAGCCTTAACGTTGCTTGGCATCTGGCAGTCCTCCGCTGCACCTTAAACCAACACATGACCTTTCTGGTTAACAGCGCCGCTCACATTTGGGGCAACAAACCCTACGATCACAGCATTAAGCCAGCCCAGAATCTCACGGTATCAGTGGCCAGTCTTGGAGAAGGCTTCCACAACTACCATCATACTTTCCCCTGGGACTATCGAGCCGCAGAACTTGGGAACAATTGCCTGAATATGACAACATTGTTCATTGATTTCTTCAAGTGGATCGGATGGGCTTACGATCTAAAAACCGTGGATGAAGATACTATCAGGAATCGCGCGAAAAGAACTGGAGATGGAAGTGACCTCTGGGGGTTGAAAGAAATTGTGCCGAAGGATAGCATTATGCAAACAATTTTAGAATAAACGCATTAGTATTTTTCTTTGTTTTTCATAACATTGGCAGACACGCTATTCATCCGTATGATACCGGGTCCACATATAACGATGTCGGCGAAAGAAATTAATGGAATGAATAATAAAGTGATAAAAGTGAGCATAAGATAAGGAAATCCTTGCGAAGCGCGTAGGGCATAGGGATGTCGACATCGCACCGAACAATGCCTTCAATCTCTCTTTTTGTTCGTAACTTCCTTTGCTAATATTAAATCTATAAGACACACGTAAACTTCTGTGACACCATAAATATGTATTTATTACAGCCAGTAATCTATTAAATTTTAACATTATCTACCTATACAATAGAAGACCCAAGAATTTCATATAAAAATGAATATTGACATTCGATTTACCTAGTTTATAATTATAAATATTGGCAGATTGAAACAAATTTATGTTATTATTAAATTATTATGATACTAATCCCGACTATAGATATTGATATTTGTCGCGAAGTTATTCGACTTATAGATTTTTTACTCCCTTTGCTATTTGCAAAGGGAGTAAAAAGTGGGGGAAAATCATGTTTTAACATTTCTTTTACAGTCTGAAACACGAGTGTCGTATAGTATTTAAAGGAGAGTCGAAGAATATTTTGGATTTAATATCACAAATCAAATTAAGTAACAGATTCATTTTTTACAAGGCCCGATTACTGGGTATTCAGTGCCGATTGTATAGATACAAACCACATACATAAAAAATAAGTCATAGAAATACATAAGTACCGAAGAAATTATATATATTAATGATCTGATCCCTAGGCTAAGAAATGTTTCCCTACTTTATGCGGATGACCTTAAAATTTTTAGTCGAATTAAAACTGTTAGTGACTGTATTGACCTACAATTGGATCTTGATACTCTACTCGATTAGTGTAGTGCTAATAGTATGAGTTTGAGTATAAAAAAATGCTCCATTTAATCTTTCAGTCGTATTAAAAACCCAATTTTGTTTGACTATAAAATTAATAATATACCACTTGAGCGGAAGTTTGTTTTACGAGATCTAGGTGTTGCTTTTGACTCGAAACTAACTTTTAAATATCACTATGAAGCAATAGCCAAGAAATGTAATAAGCTATCTGGCTTCATATGTAGAGCTACTATAGAATTCAAGTCACCAAATAGTTTACTGTTACTCTATAAGTCGCTAATCCTGAGCCAAATCGAGTACGCCTCCATTGTCTGGTCACCTCATTATAATACATATACAGATATGCTTGAGTCTATTCAAAGACGTCTTCTTCGCGTATTGACGATTAGGTTTGGTCTAAAAAGGGAGCTAACTATCTCACTTCAAGTTACTGAGCCTCGAGAGTCGTCGCAAATTGCACGGCCTAACGACTTTATACAAAATACTCGATGGCACAATTTCTACTACCCTCTTGTCGGATATACATCTAAGGGTTCCCAATCGGTCTTCAAGACATTGATCAGCCTTTTATTATTCCCTTCTGCAATAATAACGTGCCCTTCCATAACCCTATCTATAGAATTTGTCGTCAATACAATGCACTACTACTTGAAATCAGTGAAGTACCTGACATCCACAGTTCATCTGTTTGTAAATAGAAATCTAGTTTATTTAAATTCCTTATTCCATCACTATGCGACAAAAACATTTTGCAGTCGTTGCTAAATAAATCAAAACATCAAAATAGTTTTTCTCGATCAATTAATTTAAGCTGTCAGTTTTAATGATACTAAAATTTTATCATTTATATTCATTTATTCTTCTCGTCTGGATCTAAACGTTAAAAAAGTAAGAAATAAGGGTGAACATGAAATGAGACTCTGTATCACACATACTAACAATTTGGTTGATAAACCTGAAACCCGCTAAACCACACTAATACATGGGGCGCACTAAAAGATTTGCACTTCAAGCTAATTGGAACTATTTAAATTTCGAATGTTATATTTTATGAAACGTTGCAACCTTCTTAGTAATAAAAAAAACAATTGGCGGGAAATCATTTGTCAATTTTTTTTTATCACACATCAAAGTTCTACGTACGCACTGAAAATTGAATTAAGTCAAAAAGATTTTAGAGCGATGATTTCTTATGATTTTATCAGTTCTTTCTCTCCGCAAGACTGTGCGGCTCGTCTTCAAAATGCTTTTGGGAGAGAAACACCTTGCTTGAGCACCGTGAGTGGATGGTTTGCTGAATTTAAGAGAGGTCGGGTGTGTTTTCATGACGAATTTCGTGAAGGGCGGCCTTCAACTGCCGTCAACGAAAATAATGTGGCTAATGTTAAGCGGCTAATTTAAGAAAACCTGCGGATTACCTATAAGACAATTCGAGGACTATTGGGGATTGGTATGAGCCAAATTCAGAAAATATTACACGATGAATTGAAAGTTTGGAAACTTTGTTGTCGTTGGATCCCTCATGAACTGACAGCGGAGCAGAAACGAGCTCGCGTGGAAAGCAATAAACATAATATTTTGGTTATAACATGTTGTTTTTTTTAAGTTACGCAAAACTTTTAGTGTGACCTACGTATTACTACTACAAATGAAGACAACACCATTTAAAAATAAATTTTTGACTTACCTAATTGATATAAATTTATATTTATAATTATATCACACAAAATTTTCGATTCTTTTCTATGTACGGTTAGGTGGAGAAGTTGCTGTTTATAAAACTCAATCCTATAAAAATTAATATCGCGTAGAAAGGCTTGTGTTATTTTCACCGTCGGCTCATTAAGATTTGAATGAGTGCCGGCTGTTGGTATATCTGCATAAATAAATATACGAATAATTTAAATTTAATTTGCAGAACATATATTGTATAAATAAACAGTTGAGTTTGAGCATTCATTTGTATACCATTAGTACAAAGACGGGCGTATTTTAATATAAAATAAAGTAAAATTATTTAAATTTCTCTGTTATCGAATCTTCGTTAGTATTTGTGTTTTTATTAAAATAGCCTGAAAGTGCATTTTTTGCGGTCATATTGTTTTATTTTTAACAGAAAAGTAGGCAAAAGCATGGTACATAGTAATTTTCGAAGATTTTGAAACTCTTATAGGCGCAACAGTAGCGGTAAGTACATTTCATAGCTGTCAGTCAAATTTAAATATTTTTATTCAAAACAGGATATGATATCACTTTGAAGGAAAAAAACTAGCACCCATTAGAAAAAATAGTATCTCTAAGACCTGACTAAGTAGACCTGAGAAGAACGGGCGTAAGAAACTCAGCGGGCTTTTTTTTTTCATAAAATTATAGTTATAATCTATCGTACAATAAAATTTATTATATAATAGCCTGAGGGCGGTCGCTTCATTCCCAATATATATATAGCTACTTAAGGTGCTCAATATAATTCATTTTAAATAATTTAAGTAGCTACAGTGGACTAATAATACATTGATAAATTTAAAATACTTAGATCATTTTCATTTCTCACGTTACTTAACTATTTACTAGTGGCTGTGATTTGAAAAGGAAATTAAAATATGTACTTTATAACTATGACAGAAGAAAGAATAACATATGCCTTATTTAAATAATAATAACACACACTTAACTTTAAGAAGCTTTGTGTGAAGCCGCTTAAAATTAAATTGCATAGTATTTTAAAAGAAAAGAACAATTTTATTATTATTAAATTATTTATTTAAATATTGTATTCTTATTTATATATCTTGTGTTCGTTTATTATCTATTTATTAAATAGGAAACCAACATTGCATACAATAATAATCCTTATTTTAGACCACATAGATTTTTATCTCAAGTAAGAGATAGACTGAATATTGGGAACGGACGCTTTCTAATCCTAATATTGTTATGTCAAAGCCATAAGGTTACATTAGAAAAGTTATTAATATGGTCATTAATATTTATTGAATTGAAGGGATATAATGTTCCACCCAACTTTCTAATTTTTTTTCTTTCGTAAGTATCTGCTCCTAACAATAACAGTCACAACAAAAAAAATGAGCAGAATTGGTTTTACCGTTCACGCATGATATCGTAATCAAGGGCAATAGGGATTCATCTATACCTACTAATAAAGTAGTAAAGTAAAGCCAGTTTTTTCCTTTAGTTATACTGTGAACAACTGAACCGATCGGAATTATACTTATACCGTAAGATGTAGCGTGTCTCGGAGAAGGCTTTAGTGTATGTTTGTGATAACTTATCCTTAATGTGTGCATACATACATACACTCACGCCTTGCTCCCGTCGGGGTAGGCAGAGACAATAGAATGCTATTTGCTTCTATCCTTACAAACCTCACGCGCTTCCTCTACATTACTCTTTTCATACATGTTCGCCGGTTGCGGGTGCTTCGGACCTCTCCTTTTCTCAAAACTTCCCCAATTTGGTCGACGAATGTTCTACGAGGTCTCCCGCGACCGACTTGCCCACACACACTGCCTTATATATAAATACTGTAACTGTACCCCAGGGGGGTACCGGCAGAGCCGGAGAATCCCCTCCTCCTCCTGTATCTGCTTCATCCTTAATGTATATTTTTTGATTTAGAACTACTATATAATCGCAATACAAATAATTCAGTCAGTAACTATTCATATAATGAGCGGGCGCGGGGTACATAATTTATATGGCAAAACAACGTTTGCTAGGTCAGAAATTGTTATATAATATAACTAGAAATACACAGGCATAGCTCGAAGTATATACTTACATCACATGCGATTCTAAATTATGTATGCACATAGGTGTAATATTTAAGTTTCTTTTCTTTTTTTTTTACGTATTACGATAGTAGATTTAACAATTAATATGAAACTAAATGTGTTCGCACTAGAATTAATATTCTATGTAATATTAATTCAAACAAAACAAATCTTATAACTATAATTACAATAGTTTATATGATTACATTAAATTAAAGCAATTACAAAGGATACTGGCAGCATTTCATTCCATGATTTTTCATTTATTTTAATGAAAATGATTGTATTGTTGGCTGATTGAAATGTTTCAGTATTATATTCAACCCGAGGTGCATGACCATGCTACTTCTTGTAATGTGGTCGAAATGAATGAGATAAATTTTCTTCATTGATTTATGTGCAATTTATATACTTCTAAAAGTCAATTTTGATCCGATTGGTTCAAGACTACCAGGAGGCCTTGTTCTGAGAAGAAACTCGGAAAGTTTTATCCTCCCTTTAGTTTTCATATCGTCTATATATACCTGAATTTTCTTCATTAAACTTTCCATAATATGAATACTTAAAATCTTATGAATCAAGGTGACGAGTGCAATTGTAGTGCCGCTCAGAATTTTTGGGGTTTTCAAGAATCCTGAGCGGCGGTGCATTGTAATGAGCAGGACGTATCAATCACCATCAGCTGAATGTCCTGCTCGTCTCGAGAATTATTTTCATTAAAAAACATAAAGAAAGAGACCAGCTTTATAAAGTCTTAACTTTGGAACAGCCAGTCTATTTCTAACTCTTGCGTTTATGTTATGATAATCATTAATCTTCTAAAATGTATTTTATGACTATAAATAATGCAGTCATATATATATTGGGCATAAAATATCAAAATATTTACTCGTGGACGATTGGTCACACTAAACTACCTAAAAACCCATTCAGAAGTGTTAGAAATATAGTTTTAACAGAAAAGCAGGCAGACCCAAAAATAAAAAGAATTATAAATAAACAGAATTTAAAAATAGATGTGCTAGGTTAGGTTTAGGTTTACAAATAGGTTAGTACTCATTATAATTCAATAGCTGTACAGATTAGACATCTCTAGGTCAGGATTAGAATTAATATTTGACGAAAACATCAATATACTGACTGACCTTGAGTATCTGGCGTATTAAATTACAAATTCTAAATCTTATAGATTTTTCAAATATACATATAAATAGCTTAATTAACATAAATCATTAAAGATTTATTGAAATAGTTTGCAAAATTATTGATTCTTTATTCATCATTTTGCGTGTGCAAAAATAATTTCATTGATGTTGGCTCATAAAATTTGAATAGATAAAATGTAAATGATAGCTGTTTCATTGTCACAATAATAATTACTCTCCATTTGCTGATTTATACGTGTCGCCAGATTTCCTATAGTCAACTGGATTAAATTTAATTTTATTATGAGAATGTTTACCGAGAATACTGGGAGTGTTTCCGCGTTAGAAGCTACGTAGATAGATAACTTAAGAATTAAATACTACAAAATTTTAACCAAATTAAAAAAAAACTATTCCAAATTAATATAATATTCACTAAAAAGTATAAAAATAATTCCTCCTCTCCTTTTGAAGTCGAACGGCCACAACCTTTTCTTTTTCTTTTCATAAGCAGACTTAATTATATTAAAAACATTCGAATAATAACAAACGGATGAGTTTCAATAAGTTGATACGGCTTATCAACTGTTTAGTTTGCTTTCACAGAAACTCAATTCTCATAATCACCCTACTCCATTTTAATATCACAAGAATATTAATCATTTAGTTATTTCGAGTTGACCTTGACTTTATTTGTAGTACTCCAGGCTGTACTTGTATGACCAATGCTGTCAAAAGCTTTGCTGTAGTCAACAAAGTCATATAATAGAGATTTTGATTATGTTTTTTTGCATTTTCTAACTATATTTTCGGCCAAATTTGAAACCAGATCGGAAGCCAGCTAGATAATTATTAACTAACTTTCTAATAACTATAATGTGGATTATAGTTATATAAGCATTTCGTCATTTACATTTTTCGACTGTCCATTGTAATACCTGTATCTGTGATAATTAAAATTATCATCATTTATTGCGCTCGAATATTTTTAATTTGCTTTTGAAATTACTATTATCTTTTTGGAGTTTCTAAATATAAATATTTATTTCGTTTATTACCTAATCATTCGACTGTCTATTCTAATAAGTTTACCTGTGATTATCAAAATTTACTATGTTTCTTTGCGCTCGTATATTTTAAATACGTTTTTTTTATTATCATTTTTTTTTTATGGAATAGGAGGACAAACGAGCGTACGGGTCACCTGGTGTTAAGTGATCACCGCCGCCCACATTCTCTTGCAACACCAAAGGAATCACAAGAGCGTTGCCGGCCTTTAAGGAAGGTGTACGCGCTTTTTTTGAAGGTACCCATGTCGTATCGTTCCGGAAACACCGCACCGCATAAGGAAGCTCTTTCCACAGCTTTGTAGTACGTGGAAGAAAGCTCCTTAAAAACCGCACTGTGGAGAACCGCCACATATCCAGATGGTGGGGATGATATCCTAACTTGTGGCGTGTCGTGCGAAGGAGGAATTCGGCGGCAGGAATCAGGTTAAACAGCTCTTCTGAACACTCCCCGTGATAAATGCGGTAGAAGACACACAATGAAGCGACGTCTCTACGCAACGCCATTTTATGTTTTTAATATCATTATCATTTTTATGTTTTTTGAGTTCTTATACTTATGTGTTTATTTGCATTTCGTAATTTTAATTAAATTTTTTGAAACAAAATGTATCTTTACAATATGCACGCAATCCCAGCACGTAGTAATAAAACTTTAGGAAAAGTAACTATAAACTATTTCATCGATGAAAATACCCCATATAGGGGGTCAATTCCAAATACATACCAGTCTGTAGATCCTTTTACTTTTATCTTAGAAAAAGTCACTTTAATTTGTAAAACAACGGCGGTTTAAGTTCTACGACCTGTAGGGGCTCAATGTTGGTCTTATTTTAAAGGCAAAGGTGTAGAGCAAATAATACTATAAAAAAGATAGGCAAAGAACTATTTTTTTGTGATTCCCGAAGTTAAGTTAAGTTAAGTTTATTTTTTACAGTATTTGAGCACATCTGGGTGCTCTACAGCACTAACATAAAACTCTTAAGTGAAGTTCAGATGACACGAAATGTTCTACATAAATTACCGTTTTATAATCCTCATTAATTTAGCAAGTTTTTAATATAGTTAAACAAATCAAGTCCATACATTTTTGTAAACTATAAGCAAATCGAACTTAGAACAAAAGATGTATGCAAATGGAAAATTAAGAAATAAGGTACTGTAAATTCGATATAACATGATTTTTGCAAAGAATAAGTTAACAGACATCCACAACCAGAAAACTGAGACAGAGAAACGCGCTCTTTAAATGATTTTAGGGTAATAACAACTATACAACGAACGTGCGGTATAATTTTTTCCATATTTCTAATAAGCTCAATAACTCAAAAACCGTCGAAATTTTACCCAACTTTTTTTGCTTATCTGAAAGCAATAATATGTATAATAATAAAAATACATTTACGTATTGAAGACCCCGAAACGGGGCCCATATGTTGGACTCGGGTGTAAACACGCCCTACCGACTAAAAACCTCCTCTGTGCTGATAGCTCTAAAGGCTTTTACAGCGAAGTCAGGCGGGCGTGAGGCCGAAAATGTAGCTCACAGGCACGGGACGTCTCGGAAGAAGGCTCGAACCTCCGCCTGCTCATTAGGCTGGATGGAAAGAAGATCACTAACCATCTAATATATCCGATAGTCCAATGGACTCTAGGTTTGAAGAGACTAGTCCAGTCCCATTTGCCCTTGTCCCACCTATTCTGGGACACCCAGTATAAGTATAATATAGTACAGATATTTTAATTATTGCCAAAAATTTGCCATAATTAAAATCTCTATGCAATGAAATTCTTAAATAAAATCGCAAATGCGATAAAACTTCTTTAGTTCGATTATTCATTTTCGTCTTTACTTTGTCGAAAAACGATTCAATTTAATTTATAGAATTCCCCCGTCCGAGGTCCATCGTGAGCGTAGCCATCTGTTGAAGCGAGACGTAGTAAAGTGTAAATCGTAGCCTGGCGGCGGTTACGTGCTGCGTAGCCAGCTGTTAACTCGTTGTATGACGTTATTAGACTCTTTACGTGTAGGTCATGATTTACCGTTTATTTAGAACACTGAACTTGAAGTTTTAACTGTATTTGCATTTAAATCATTGTTTTTAGCACTGTTGGTATGTAAGTTTAGTGTCAGTATTTTAATATTTTCACTTCTATATTTAGTAAAACTGTTTTTGCTAGTATAATTATTTCTCATTAACGGGGTTATTTCCGCTGTATTATTCATATTTATTAATTGTTAATTAATTCTCTTTACTCTTGAGCGATTATTACATTATACAATTTTTAGAGACTTCTTAATAAGAAACACTATGTTTACACAATTTCGAAGTGAGATGACACTCTACTAACTTGTATTCTAAATCGGACAGACGACTCGCTGTCTTGAAGTAGAATTACATGGGGTTATAGGTTTCGAAATTATAATAAACTAGCTGAACCGACAGTTTCTGTCCTGTCAATAGAAAAAACATATGGTGTTAATCAGGGAATAATGTAGTCTAAAGCCATCGGACGTGTGTGTTAACGTATTTCTGAATGATTTTATAAAATGTAGTAATAAAATGATAAGGATTAATATCGTACATTAAAACATTTTGAAGTATTTAGATGGATGTAGTATCTTAAACCTAAAGTAATAGATAGACCTCTGCTATCGCGGAATTTTTGTAGACCTTTACATCAAATCAAATCAAATCACTTTATTCACGTAGCTCACGGAAATGACACTTATGAATGTCAAAAAAATATTTTCTTATTGAATCTACCGCTACTTCGTAAAGTGTTGAGCTAATGAGAAGAAGTAGCAAGAAACTCATTGCCACTCTTTTATATCAATATTTATATTTCCATCGTATTAACAAATCATTTCAATTACAATATAATATGTAAAATGATGCAAAAAACATACTCAAACGTCAAATAGTCAATGCCTTACACGAGTAAGTCAAAAAAGTAAATGTAAATTAATACAAAAGTTATTGAGTATAGTAGCTGCATCATCCACACACATCGTAAATAAATAAAGGTATACTGTGAGCATTTTATAAGCGATTATAAATAATATATAAACATATACATACACATAATATATATATACATAGGATACACAATTCCACCATACATTATTGTGTTATATCTCACAGTGTTTACACACCGATTTTGTTGAAATCTTTCATACGGCTTAATTTTTTTCCGACAACTCCAACAAATATCGTTATTGTTTACAAAAAAGCAAACAAAAACTTAACAAATTATACACTTAAACCTTCCGAGAGAACCACGCTACCCATTGGTGAAAACAGCAGGAAAATCGTGCAGAAGTTTTACTTCTACGATATCTTCGTTGATTTTACTGATAATGATTCAGTCTACGATACTACTCTGCAAATTTATAGTTTTAAGCATAAATATTGTTTTCGCGAAATTATTGAAGTGAATTCTTTCCGCGCATGAAGGCAAAATTTTTACGGATGAAACGCAATATTAGTGACACAAAAATGTGGGACGTTTTTCTCCAAGAATAGGGAGAGAGCGATTGAGAGAGAGTGAGAAAGGGCAAACGTAGCATGAAGCACATAGCCTTGGAGCGAGAGAGACAGGAAAATCGAGAAAAAATATACGGTATTGGTTGATGTATTCGTTTAGTAGATTAGAACTTTAGATGGCAATTCTGTCGCATAACGTCTTGTACTACAGTAAGCATAGATCTTTTTTCTGTTCAATTATTAAATCATCCTATAATAAAGCAGTTGTTTGGAGTAAGTATTTATTATATTTTTGTTAATTTACAATTTATTATGTTAATTCGTTTGAAAGTAAGAAATTTCATGATTTCATATTTATAAATTCACTTTTTTTAAATTTAATAAAAATAAATCTAATATTGACAATAAACATTTGATTTAGAGAACACATTAGTACCAATATAAACGAGATTTAAAAATTAATTTGCTGAAGAAGTTTCACTTCTCACGTGTCTCTTTGTACTCATGCGGTTTTTTTTTGTAAGTTTAAGTAGGTATTATTTAAAAGCTATACCCAATTTGTGTGTAGATCTTTGTAACGAATTTAATATAACTAGCTCTTACCCACGACAACGTCTGATCGATATCCCTTTATTCAATTTTCTAATAAATATAAGCCATAAACCAATTTAATAAGAAGTAAATATAAAAACATATCAGTACCTCGCTGGGATAATTGGCCTCGAATTTATATTAACACGCGAACAGACAGACTCCTAATTATTTTGAATCCTAAAACGTGACTATAATAGCCAAGGGTCTATGGGTGAATTATTTAAAAAAATTTCACATAACCTCAAAATTTATCTGAAAAATTGTGATACAAGTTTTTGAAAATTTATTGAATTAGGCGTTACTTTGCGGAAATCCATAATTATACAAATGATTTAAGTTTTCTTAAGTGTTAATTCCGGCAATATTTGTTTTTAAAACAATAATAATGCCTCTACACGAGGCATCCTCAGGACGTATTGTCTCGCCAAAATCTGGCACGAGACTGCGTCTGAGTGTGAGGCGAAACACGTGTACAATTGTTTTAAAAACAAATATTGGCGGAATTAACACTAAAGAAAAATTAAATCATTTGTATACAAGTTTTTGATTTTTTTTTTTAATTTTTATCTTTTACAAGAAAAAATCTTTAATTGGGCTTGCTTTAATTGGGATTAAAGCGGTAAGCAGTATTATTTATTAAATATAGGAACTAGAAATAAGGTTAATAATTATGTCACAGGTAGACAACGTCTTAAGATTGTCGTAAAATCTAATTTCTAAACACAACCAGGTAGTATAATAAGAATATCAGTAAATTCAACAACAGTAAATTATGATATAAGTGATGAAGTTACCTATAAAATGTACATGCAGCGGCTAATTGGGACATCTAATTTCTTCCCTGTTGTCAACAAGTCATTATATTTTTCCATCGAAATTTCGGGAGGTGTCGGATTAAGAAGTCCTTTCCTTTCTTAAAAAATCAAACCTGTCTCCTAAGAGTAATAGAACGTGGAATCCCTTCACCGTGGCTATTCTTAAAAAAAGCTTTTCGGGTTTAGTTCTTCTTGACAAAAATTTCATCATTTCTGTCCAGTTATGGTATCGGCCCTCGTCGTCTCATCGAATGGACAGGTCGATGGTATTTGAAAATCAGTGTATGATAGAAAATTAACTGCGTACGGTTTATTTTTCCGTGCCAATCCAAAAATTAGAAGTAGCTGACTCGGCACCAAAATATCCCCACTTATTTGCAAGATTGTGTTGTGTAGCTATATAATCATTTTTTTGTAATAATATTGACACACTTTTTACATAAATTATCTTGCCCCAAGTTAAGCATATATAGCCTGTGTTATGGGTTACAAGACAATGATATATTTAATACAATATACTTACTTAAACATACATATATTCATATAAAAATACATAAATACATTTAAACATCCATGACTCGGAAACAAACATCTATATTCATCATATAAATGCTTGCACCTACCGGGATTCGAACCCGGGACCTCTAGCTTAGTAGGTAGGATCACTAACCACTGGGCTATACAGGTCGTCATGTAAGACTTATTATTATTTTTTATTAGAGTTATTTATGTTGATTCATTATATTTAACAACGAATTCGCAATGCTGATGGGACTGCCCCGCTTCTGCAGTGCATCCAGGCATGTTTCCATGCCATCATCCGACATAAATCTGCGTCGCTGTTCTGCAGATTGCGGGTCAGCTTCATCCTAAAAACCATAGCAGGGAGTATCATTCAAAGATACATCACTGGCAATGAACTTGTCTGTAAATACTAACATATAGCTATAAGTATACTTATATTTATTGTTCTACGAACATACTATAGATGAGGTACGTCGCACATTTTTGCAGTAGGTAGGTATATGTATTTTTACCCAATCGCGGCGTTTCTTTTGTATTTAATATAATTAAAGTTAACAAGTAGTATTAAATTATTCAGGCAACGAGTTACGTACGAGTTTCATTTGACATTTATTTATTTATTTAAAACATCACAAAATCCACAGAACTTAAAATAGGTTATAATAATACTATTTTGTAGGACTTACATCTAATAATGGATTTACAATATTTATAAAAAGACATGATATTTGTGCGTGTGGGGTTTGGTGAGAGTGCGTGTGTGTGTGTGCATGTGTGTGTGTGCATGTGTGTGTTTGTGAATTACTCTAAATTTAACCTTCCTTTAGATTTTTACTAACACTCCTTTTAAAGCAGCCTTTACTGTTATTAGAAAGTTCAGTACTGTTGAATTGCTTATTATAGTTGCATAGAGTGCGACAGATTACCGAATTTTCATAATAATTAGTATGACTCAGCGGGACTTGGAATAGAGGCGTGTATCTAGTGCGAGCTCAGCTCATTGACATCATAGTAGTCCTCAATAAGGACCAATTCCTTCGAGCCGGATGCATCTCTTAATCTGTGGATACATGGCCATCAGATATGGCATATTTATCCGAAAAAACTATATTTAATTTTGTAAATTATTATTTATTTTCAGACAAACTCTTGGTATTACATATTTAAAACTAATTTTTATTATTTTATTAAATAATTTTACTTTTAATAAAGAATTATGGTATACAAACGTGTATGAAATCTGATTGAGTCAATAAGTGCGTGAACAAAATTATCAATGTGTGCATTAGATTGTTTAGTATTCAAAAAACTAGGAAATAATTGATGCCAAGCGTGGTTACGACTGTTTACGACTTGTCAATAAAAATCGGTTACAGTAACAATAGATTCGTTTTACTTTTCTATCTTGCTGTAGCTCCGTTAGAGATGTTCTTCTCTCTCAGGCGCATATTTTGTCTATGCGCTAATATAATGTAAGTCTATGGGTTATCTATGGTAAGGAATGACATTAGAGAATAGAGATGTTTAACTATATCAAAGTACCAAGCTATTATTTTATTGATCTGTAACGTTTCGTTTAATAACAATAATAATAATAATAAAGCCATTTTATTCCATACTAAAAGACAATTAACATTTGAAACACCAAGAAACTTAAATGAAAAACAAAAAACTACAAAGCTGTGGGATGAGCTTCCTTGTGCGCGGTGTTTCGGGGACGATCCGACATGGGTACCTTCAAAAAAAGCGCGTACACCTTCCTTAAAGGCCGGCAACGCTCCTGTGATTCCTCTGGTGTTGCAAGAGAATGTGGGCGGCGGTTATCACTTAACATCAGGTGACCCGTACGCTCGTTTGTCCTCCTATTCCATAAAAAAAAATGAAAAAAAAACATAATTTTGGAAATGTAAATCTTGATATAAAAGAGTGGCAATGAGTTTGTTGCTACTTCTTCTCATTAGCTCAACCCTTTACGAAATAGCGGTATATTCAATAAGAAAAGTATTTTTTTGACATTCATAAGTGTCATTTCCGTGACCTACAATAATAGAATAAAGTGATTTTGATTTGATTTGATTTGATTTAAGATATAAAGTACACACTATAAAATGTCTCTTAATTCGGCGTGCCGATTGGCAAAGGCCTCTTCCAACGATTTCCACTCTTTTCTGTTTTGCTTAACTCTTCTCCAGTTAGGTCCTGCTGTTTATTTTATTTCATCTTCCCACTTTGTGTGCTGTCTTCCTCATTTTCTTTGTCCATCTCTTGGGTACCATTCTATTACTCTTTTTCTCCATTTCCCCACTTTATCTCGCATCATGTGCCTTTCCATCGCCACTTTTGTTGATCGATTCGTTTGAGTATGTCGGTAAGTTTCGTAATTTGTTAAAAACGTTTCGTAAACGAAAGGTTTATTTATTCCCTAGAATAAAATATAAAATAAAAATGTAAATGAAAATAGGTACCTGCCTAATAGTACCATTAACTCTTAAAAACGAACTTGAAAATTTGAATATGGACCAGATAAATCTCGCACACACTATTAACTATAATTCAATGCAAATCTCAATTTATAATAAAGAATCACTTAAAATAGTTCTCAAAATAATCAATTAGAAGTGACCATAAAGCTGATTGATAAATGATAGCTATTAATATATGTAGTAAAAACCCGACTGATGTAAGTATGGTAACACGAGCAAGATTTTAAGACAATTCGAATGAGGTAAAAATTACCAAAAATTCGACTAAATCGTTCGCGGGTACAAGTGACAATATTAAATTCTCTGGAACTACGATACTGTGCATTTTGGGCATTTCTGAAGGTACCACTGTCAAAGAATATGTACAAATACAGAAGTCTCATTCCGCAAAATCAAATAAAGAAATAGGGACTCTTGCGGCCACATAATAAGGTGTAATCAGATTGCACAGCGCTACTAACCTACAGTTTTATTCACCTATAAGATGCCTCTCTTTCTATCGCGACTCTTTCCTCTTGTGACGACTTTAGGGTTGTCTTCTTTACCTTAAAACTGTACGTTAAACAAGTTAAGGTCAGCTTATAATAAACTCAGTTTTTTCTATAATATAAATATGTATGTACTCGTAATTTTAGATCAATATTCTTTCGTTGTCAAACCTGCATTAGCTGCAGATATTAATTGTATGCGTTGGAAGACCACGTCATACTCAAACCTACTTAGTATAGGAAATAAATAGGTAGCTATCATGAATGGTAATTTCATTACAATAATAATCACTTTAAATTAGATTGTTTCAGTGTCTTTAGGAAGCTTAATAAATAATTTAGGTTCGCAATGACTTTTAATATGCTTTGTATTTTTTATGTTTCTCCAATTTTAAATGATCGGTCGGACCTGTGAAGTAGGTGACGAACAAATCTCACGCGTGTGTCCCTGCTCGCTCGTGCGTCCCTACTACCTGGCTTACTCTGTAGAGGCCGCCGCACGTACATACGATTTCGATACCTACACGGGGAGTAAGACATGCCTACCACTGTAATTTATTCATTACTAGGGACGACTCGCACGTCCCTCGCTAGTCCCCAAGTCAAGTGTATGCATGCCTGGTTAAGACACTGCATTCGTAGTTAAAACGTAGTTAACATAGATAAAGAAATGCTAAAAGTAGGCACGTTTGTCAATTTTAAATTTTAATTTCTGCGTTTTGCGTCTAGGAGCTATAATTCTTTAAAAGTTTACTATACACTGTTGCTACTAACAAATATAACGCGTTAAAAAAGATTTTCATACACAGACCTTTTTTTAAACACAGTTTGCACCAACCGGGATTTATACCCGGGGTATCTCATACATTTAACTCAGAAACAAAAGGCTGTATTTTGTGGGTAAAAGTGGAGATACGAGCAAGACCTGGAAGTTATTGATACACCCTGCCCTTTTTAAAATGTAGTGCCCGCTCAAGATATTATTATTTAAAAAGGCATAAAAGGCATTTATTTTCTCAAAATTGATTCCTTTAGAATTCTTTTTGATGTCATTTCTAATAACTACTAGATACTACTACCGCTTCGGAAACAAATGGCGCTCTGAGAGAGAAGAAGCGGCGCAAGAAACTCTCCCAGCATTCTTTTTTTGCGCTCTTTTCAATAAAAATATACAATATTGTACAGTCATTACTATCGCTATAAAATAATCACAATCTAGTCCCAGGCTATCCGATCATTTAGATATTCAGCAGTGGAGTAATAGGATTTACGACAGAGCCATTTTTTATAAAACATTTAAATTTAGTTATAGGTAATGCCTGAACAGTGGCTGGGACTTTATTATAGAAGTGTATACATTTACCCTTAAAGCTATTATGTATCTTATGAAGCCTACTAGAATTAGTTACAAGCAATCCCTTATTTCTAGTGTTATAATAATGAAAATCACTATTAAGAGCAAAAATGTGACGATTTTTGTGAACGTATATTAAATTTGCATAAATGTACTGACAATAAACAGTCATAATATTTATTTCTTTAAATTTTTCTTTGAGAGACTATCTATAACCAAGCTGATATATAGCACGAATAGCTCTCTTTTACAGAGCAAACACTATATCAATGTCAGCAGCATGACCCCATGACATCATGATGCTGTGAAAATAACTGAAGTAACTTTAAGAATTGCAAACTGGCAAGAGGCTTGGTACTTGCTACGGATCTTCTCATTTTGATTCGATCTTGCAGGGAAACTCCGAGCAAAGCCCTCTCCGTTGCCCTCTGAGCGACCATAAGCTTTCTGAACAGGCCCATACTTAGCGACAACGTCTGCATACCGTAAGTCATCAAAACATAAATAAAAATCACAACCGTTGTATAATTATGGATTTCCATAAAATAACGCATATTCAATACATTTTCAAAATCAGGATTTCGTTTTCGGCGATTTCCTCCTCAAAAAATTTATTAATTTTCCGCTTATTCTTGTCGTATTTGTACACTAGGCTTCTGTTTGCGGCCTTTACCATTTAGCCGTCTTAAGCACTTTTTGAAGTAGTCTAGCTACTTCCAAAAACAAAAATATCAAAAAAGCAAAACAGAGTGATACAGATAATGATGGTATTGATCTTATTTGCAAATAATATTGATCTAGGTTTAAAAAACAAGGAGAAAATTGTTAAGAAAGTTTTTATAGAAAAACGGCCATTAATGTTTTCTCTAAAAGCTGGCACATCGTTTATAGCTACTACACGGCACCATCCCCCTTTCCCTCCCTCGCGCTCGTCCTGTTAAGTCAGTACGATTTGCAGCTTCATTACCGTTAGGTACATGTCGTGATATCTTTGTTTTTAAAGTTTTCATTGCTAGGTTTTGACCGTTGTTGTTAATAGTACTGTAGTTGCTGTTGTTCTGTGTATACAATTTTTTTAAATATAAAATAAATACGTTTTTTACTTAACCCAGATTCTTTCATATAACCACAACAAAACACCTTTAAATAATTTAATATTAATACATAAATTTTTTTTCGTAGTGCATTTATTAATAATAGTAGATAGATAAAGTGTAGATAAAATTAACCATTGTTTATTTATTAATAATGATATCCTAGTGATGCTTGTTATGCACACCGTAATAAATCGACGATGTGACGTCATCGACATCAGGTCCAGATGTATCACTACATAAATTGTAACTATGCATAATGTATTCATATCATTCGATCATTTTTCAATAGCCAAACAAAAAAATAACATGTAAGAAATAGATTTTCATACTCTTTTTCTCCACTAGTATGAATTTTCAAACTTTTCCACTCGTATTGTACATAATAAATCACGCATTTTGGACCCAGATTTCACACCAACACGAAGTGCAAGGTACACCTTGCACCTAACTACAGTTAAGTTGCTAAATTAGTTTAATGTGCAAATCTTTTCCAGGCAAAAAAGCACACCGAAATCTGTCCTAGATATCCAGATTTCTTGAAGAAAGTCTTCAGTAGAAAATTAAATGGCACCAAATCAGTCTGAAGGGGATTTGTTGAGGCAACCATTCGAAGACCTGGAAAAGCTAGTGCCAGGTCGTTTCACACCGAGGAAGTACGTCATCGACTACCCCCACGTGGCGCTGTTTGGTTATGGACACGCAGCAGCCTGTTATGGCCTATATCTGGCTATTACTAAGGCCTCATGGGATACCATATTTTTCAGTAAGTTATGAAAGTACTACTAGGGCCCCATGCTTTATAAGCTAGCAAATAAAACCAAGCAGGCCCAAGGAACTTTTTTCGCAGTAATAGAGGTAGAGTATTGAAATTTGTTAGTTCGTGATTGGTTCATTGGAGCTGAATATAAGAACATAGAGTAAATGAGATTACTACAGCTGGCTACAACTCGTCGAAAGTTAGACGTCTTATCAAGTACTTAGTACACATCACCGAAAAGTTTACCTTTCCAATTCTGTTATAAATAATTATTCATATCGTAATGCTTCACAGAGATACCACTAGAAAATAAAATAAAACGTAGGAGAGAATAAAATCTTATTTATATAATAACATAAAAAAATCTTTGCCATATTTCTGTGAATATATTGAAAAACTTTACACAAATTTCTTTTAGGCTGGCAAGCTATAAAAGGGCTCGATTGTAGCTGTCCTTCTCTGCTCGGATTAGTACTATGGAAATTAGACTTTCCGACTTATAGCTCATTTGTTGCAATTTCTTACAAGGCAATGGCGCCTATGTTGGACGCGGACCAGCCATGGACAGTTTTAAATTTATTTCCAACATTAAGCAAACGCGAAGTGTCTTATTTTTCTTCTTTTGTGTCAGGTGTAGCGTGGTTGTTGGATATTATATTATTTTATGATTTATAAATAGTACATACTTTTAGATTTTAACCTAACCATACCTGGATATTCTTCAAGCATGTGTCCATAGAGTGAAAGTGAGTTTATTGTTTATCAAATCAAATCAAAATCACTTTATGTGGGTCACGGAAATGATACTTATGAATGTCAAAAAAATGTTTTTCTTATTGAATCTACCGCTACTTTGTAAACGGTTGAGCTAATGAGAAGAAGTAGCAAGAAACTCATTGCCGCTCTTTTATATTAAGATTTACATTTCCATCCATTTATAAATCATTTCAATTTCAATATAATATGTAAAATGATGCAACAAACATACTCAAACGTCAAATAGTCAATGCTTTACAGGAGTAAGTCAAAATAGTAAATGTAAATTAATACAAAAGTTATTGAGTACAGTAGCTGCATCATCCAGGTATTCTGTGATTTTATAAGCGATTATAAATATATATATAATAACTTTTAAGAATCTGAAACCGAGTCTCCGGCAACAGGATCATCCTGCCAACACAAGCAGCGCCCGTTCACGAGCATGACGCATGAGCCAGCCATCCCCTCCCTCAACCATATTTTAGGGAAGGGGACGACCCGTCCCATGTCACCGCCACAAGCAGTGACTTTTAATATCGTGTATAATACTTCTGTTGCCGCTCAAAATAGAGTCCCAAGGGTAACTAATTAAGTCACAGGGAAAAATCCTATTGATTGTAATTTAGGTCCAACTATTGTACTTACATATGAGAAGGCAAGGCTTCTCGTGAGATGGATAGATGAAAACGCATTCTATCCTGCGCGAACCAACTATAGCCTAATACACCTACTAATCTTGCGGTATTTAGGCATTTAAAGATATGGTGGCAGAACGAAGTGAAGAGTTGGAAAATGGAAAATCCGAAACAAACAATGAAAAAAGAGTATTTTTCTTCAATCCCTGACGCAGCATCGCAAAATATTTGCACAGATGGAACTTTATCAAATGCCTTTTTAAAATCGATATATATGGTATCCACTTGCTTCTGCGAGACAATAGCTTCTGATAATGAAGAAGTGAAACTAACCAAATTAGTTGTGGTAGACCTACCTGGCAAAAATCTATATTGATGCTCAGACACGAAACGTTTGAAATGCATTTGAATTGTCGGACAAACTTAAGATTCAAACACTGAAAGAATGGATACAGGCCTATAATTGTGCATGTTTTTTTGTTAGTAATAATTCGGATTCAACATGTTCAGGTTTGAAGGAATGCGAGGCTTGTATTGATCGCTTCGTGAAAGTTGCAGCAAATGTCTGAGGTTTCAGCCAAACAGTGTTTAGTTTTAGCCCAGACGGTATTTTGGTGAAAGATATTCATTCGGAAGCAGGTCCTCAACAAAGTCCGATGAATAACTAAAATTTATGATTTGTAAACAAGTTTTGTATTTATGATTTTTTTTTTGCGTGGAAACAGTGGTACGATTATGTGAACTTATATTGTTCATGTCGATGTTTTTCGGACCAAAAGGAAAAAGCACACTTTTTCGAAATCCGTTTCTTGTTGTATCTGTGCAAATATTTTGCGATGCTGCTTCAGGGATCGAAGAAAAATACTCTTTTTTCATTGTTTGTTTCGGATTTTCCATTTTCCAACTATTCACTTCGTTTTGCCACGATACCTTTAAAGGCCTAAATACTGCAAGATTAGTAGATGTACAAAATGTCTTGGAAAAAATTCGACAGCAGCGCCCTCGAAGCAGGATCCTCCTTCACCACGACAATGCTTCACCGTACTCCGCAAAATGGACTGTTGAATATTTGACTATGTCAGTTGTCGACATAATGGGTCATCCGCCATACAGTCCTAACCTGGCGCCCTGCGACTTTTATTTATTCCCAAGAACTAAAGATAAAGTTCGAGGTATTCGCTTTACGAGCCCTGAAGATGCAGTGAAAGCGTACGAAAATGCCATAGAAGAGACCCCTAAGGAAGAGGCTTTCCTAACAGATATATGATCTTTTTTAAAAAGAGATATATTTGATAGATATGTACAGTAAATATTATATTCTCTTGATATTTATCAAGCTGTGTCTAGAGAGACTGAGTTTTCACAGAAAGCTGTGGAAATTCAGGGAAGACAAACCTAGATCTCAGTTGAATACGAATGTTTTTATTTTGAAATTTCTATTCAAACTCTAAAAATTTTGTATAAACTTATTTGTGTTTAATGTAAATGCAAACCATGTTTTCGAGACTGAATTTTTAATAATAGAAATTAAAGATAAAGAGTTCGAATATGACCTAATTGTTTTTGAATAATAGTTGTGCAAAGATGTTTTATTTTTTCAGTGTTTGTCAGGCTTCAGACCAAAGCAAGTGATGATTTTTCGTAGCAGGTTTCCTTATTTTGATGTATGAGACTAACATTGATTATAATGTACGATTGAGTTGATTAATATTGGCGACATAAGTGTTTCGTTAATAATGTATACTTTTATCTTTTAATTGATTATTCATATTTCCATAACTAGTAGGTATATATTTTATATTCATAATTGGGAGTCCAACACTGGATTATTATATCCATGCTCTCTGAGTAAAATAGTTGGATTTCTATAATATGTATTTTATTGCATTGAGCATTAAACTGAAATTAAACATTGAATACTGATTGAGAAAATGACTTTTCATTTACCTCCAAACTCCGAAGAAAGTAGATTGAAAAATGAACAAAGTACACAGCAAAAACAAAAATATATTTGCTTATACTGTCCATGACTGGTGACCGTACCTTACAGCGTTAACAGATAGAGTAACTGCTTATTAATAAAACTACAGACAGAGTATAAATTATTTTGACACTTGACATAATAATTTCAGATTGGTTTATATTTATGCTGGCGTCTGTCGGAGTGACAGCCGGCGCTCATCGCCTGTGGAGTCACCGGGCCTTCAAAGCGAAACTTCCGCTTCAGATACTTCTGATGGTGATGCAGACTCTGTCATTCCAGAGAACTGTGGCTCATTGGGTGCGAGACCATCGACTACATCACAGGTACTATAATGAAATATTTTAATTAATGGTGCCTGGCGTTAATAGAATAAATCATTATTTTTCGGAAATGGAAGACCTACATGGCCCATGTATATGGCAACACCAGTTCTGCCGTCTGCAAAGCGATGTAATCATTGATATGCAGAAGAAACAGTGTAGGAGATAGCACACAGCCTTGGGGCACTCCAGCGTTCACGTGCTTCGGGTTCGAGCAATAAACGTTGACAACGACCTGTATGCTGCGCCCAGTGAGGAAGCTGGTGGTCCACTTGCATAAACTCTCGTGAAGTCTAAATAATGAAAGAACGTCTCTAGAAAGATTAGAAAGTATACAAATGTTGCGACCGCTAGATTAGTGTACTTCAGTTATTTACACAGCATCATGACGTACGGTATTTTCCGTGGGGTTATACTGCTGACATTGATATAGTGTTTTTTGTTGTATAAAAGAGTGGCAATGAGTTTCTTTCTACTTCTTCGCATTAGCTCAACCCTTTACGAAGTAGCGGTAGATTAAATAAAAAAAAATATTTTTTGACATTCATAAGTGTCATTTCCGTGATCTACACGAATAAAGTGATTTTGATTTAATTTGATTTAATAGCAAACTCCATCTACAGGAGTAGATCCACACCCCGAGAGTTCAACAAACAACAAACAAACCAGGATTTTTGTATCATGTGAAATGCGGATGGTTGCCTTAGTTGGAAGAGCGCTGGAACGTAACCCGAGAGGCGGGGGTTTTAATCCGGCATCGTTCATAAATTTTTGTACAAATTTAATATGTGCACAAGTTATACGTCCACATGAAAGATTGTCTGTACCACATGATATTACTGACTTACATAACCTGCTATAAAACTATACAAAAGCGATCGCCAACAATTTATCGAATAGATTTTGTACATTGCCTTCGATTGCATTCACGCATAGGCTATAATTGTTTTCACAAACAAACAAGTCAATCCAAATTTCGTCTAAATCATTTTTAATTTCATTGAACAGATACAGTGACACCGACGCAGATCCACACAATGCTTCCCGCGGCTTCTTCTTCTCTCACATCGGGTGGTTGCTGGTAAAGGAACACGAAGAAGTGGAGAAGAGGATCAATGATGTAGATTTGAGCGACATACTCTCCAATCCTGTGCTAAAGTTTCAATACGAGTAAGTATTTATGGAATATGAGAAAAAATTTACATATAGTTATGTATTAAGTGGTTAACAACACATACGGTGTCTTGTAAGACTTGGAAAATCACAGAAGTTTTGCCGGCATTTAAGGTGTACGCGGTATTTGGTACCAATATTATGAGGGTATGGAAACATTGCATAAGTAAGTTCTACAATAGATGAGTTGTAAGTGGAAAAAAGTTTAATTAAACATCGTGTTGTGAATGAATGACACATATGCAGATGGCGATGGCGATATAAATTTCTTAGGGCATTCGGTTTACTTCTTGAAGTGATAGAAACGTAGTCAGCAATTATAAACCGATAGCCATCTTACCTATACTATCAAAAATATTAGAACGTTTGGTAAATATCCGTTTAGTTAAGAACTTAAACTCAAATAAAATTTCATTTCATTCATGTAACCAATTTGGTTTTCGAAGTAATATAATATATATATATAACATCTCTACTTGCAATGCAGTCGATGCACTGCAGTTGACTTCATTGTCTTAAATACTGATAATGGACATAAATGTGCTGGATTATTCCTGGATTTGGCGCACGCATTTTATACTGTTTCTGTGCCAATACTGTTATCAAAACTTGAACGGCTAGGAATTCGAGACAATGCACTTCTTTTCTTTCACAGCTACCTTAAAAATCGAAAGCAAACTGTTACAATAGATAGCATGTACAGTAACATGAAGCAAGTAGAATTTGGCGTACCTCAAGGCAGTATCTTAGGTCCAACCTTATTTCTAATTTATATTAACGACCTTCGCTCCCTGAATATTCCAAATTGTAAAATAATATCATATGCCGATGATACAGCAGCTCTTCACAGGTAGAACTTGGGATGCTGTCCAGGAACTCGCTGAACTAGGGCTTAAAAATGCACTCTATGGCTCGAGAAAAACCTTCTTACCTTGAATTTCAAAAAGTCAAAATTTATAACATTCTCTGCAAGTGTCAAATCACAACCAAATAAAAACTTCTCAGTTAAAGTGCTTTGTTGCTCATCTTTAGACCAATGCAGTTGTATAAAACTCGAAGGTGATCATCGAATTAAATATCTGGGGGTTGTCATAGACAAATATCTAAGATGGGATGAAAATATTAGAACACTTTCAGGGAGAATCCGAAAACTTGGAAAGGTTTTCGAAACTATAAGACATCTAGGTGATCTAGAATTTTGTTTAAAAATTTACAATGCCTTAGTCGGTTCTGTTTTGAGGTATTGTGTAATATCCTGGGGAGGAGAGCAAATAAAACCCATTTAATACGTATTGAAAGAGCCCAACGCATGCTTCTAAAAATAATAGCATATAAATCTTTCATGTACCCTTCTCATATGCTCTACAAAGAAACTAGAGTCCTTACCGTTCGACAATTATTTCTACACTGCTTAATAATCAACCAGCACAAAAAGCCCGGTCGCCTTAAAGAAAATTTGGCTATACCTTCTCTTAGATTCAAAAATATTTACTGTGTTCCGAAGTTCAATCTTATCAATCTAGGACCTTCAATATATAACCAAGTAAATAATAAAATAAAAATTGCAGACCTCTCTTAAGTAAAAGTAAGATCTACAGTACGAGAGTGGCTTTTACAATTCAGCTATGATAAAACCGAGAAAATTACTAACTCAAAATTAATAATTTTTATATATTTAATAATGAATATTTGTTTATAACTTTGCTTTATCTATATAACTATTTGCTTTATCTTTTATTATTTAATTTTATACAGTTCTTATTATAAGAAAGGTATGCTTTAAAGTTAGATAAATATTGTTTAAGTGTCAGTCTTAGTTCTATTTCATTAATTATTAACATTAAATAAAATTACATAGCAGTCGGCAATCACTGATTGGCTCTGCACAGGGTTTCCTAGTGAGCCATCCAGAGGAATTTAATTTAAAGGTACCTCTTTGCTTCTGTTTTTGAGATTGAGACTGTAAATTTATATTAGGCATGTAGAACAATGTATTTAATTATAATATATATAAATAATAAAAAAATAAAAAAAAAATAAGTATGTTTAGTTTTGAGCTAAGAGTAGGCTTATATCAGTTACTTTTGCATGGTGTCCCTTTTTCTGTGTAAGTGCATGCGGAATTTTTGAGTATAGGTGATTCGACAAACAAGATTCACTTGATGGTTCACTTTCACTTTCGTTCATTTCGCTATTTAAAGCAATTACAGAGCGGCTAACACAAACTTTGTTTTCAGCTACGCAGAACCATTCATCATCATTATCAGCTTGCTACCTCCAACAATAATACCGGTATACTTCTGGGGAGAGAGCCTGAACATTGCTTGGCATCTGGCCGTCCTCCGCTGCACAATAAACCAACACATGACCTTCCTGATTAACAGTGCCGCTCACATTTGGGGCAACAAACCCTACGATCGCAGCATTAAGCCAACCCAGAATCTGTCGGTGTCAGTGGCCAGTTTCGGAGAGGGCTTCCACAACTACCATCATACTTTCCCCTGGGACTATCGGGCAGCAGAACTTGGGAACAATTGGCTGAATATGACAACGTTGTTTATCGACTTCTTCGAGTGGATCGGATGGGCTTACGATTTGAAAACCGTGGATAAAAATATTGTCAGGAATCGCGCGAAAAGGACCGGTGATGAAAGCGACCTTTGGGGGTTGAAAAAAACTTTTAAGAAAGATAACTTTGAGCAAAAAATTTTTGAATAAATGCATTCATTTATCGATTTGATGTGTAATGTCTTTGCACTTGGTTGCTAGATATTATTTGTGGGATTGATTTTGTAAAAATGGACAGAACTGTATTATATGAACCCGTCGGAGAGATGGCTGTGAGATCGTGCCAATGTATTTTGAGTGAGGTTGGTACCACGACGAAGTGTAAGGCCAACTTAATAATGTGTGCGTGTATGTGACGAGTAAGAAAAAGGGAAATAGAAAAGGTGAATGCATCAACTGTGCAAGTATTTATCTACAGTTGTACAGTGTTGTGTATAAAATCTAGGGTTATATTTATAAATGTAATTATTCGCATAAATATTTTAGTGTGGATCTTTTTCATACTTCAAGGTTACTTCCTGTCGCTGTCAATATTTTTATTGTGATTAAAAGTTTGTCCGGATTACAAAAAAAATTGATAATTTTGATTTGTAGAGATGGGTAAATCCAGAGGAGAATTTTAACTTAACGATAAAAGAGTAGGATTATATTACAGATAATACTACTGTTAGGCTAGGTAGTATGTTAAGGTTGTTAATTTATAATTTATTCGTAGCCATCGTAATCCATTGATCTGTCCAAACTTACGTAGAAAACGAGCAATATCAATATGTTCACCTTCTTAAGTCACCAATAGATGTCGCTCACTTATTCTGTGAATATAATTGAAATACGCTATTACAATTTTATTTTATTTATTTATTTTTATATCATGTTGTATTCTGTGATTCCTTTGGGTTCTGTTAATAAGGAGAGTTTTTCTAGTAGTGGTGTGAATTATAACACTACCGTAGTTAGGAATTAGGATATGATGAGTAATGTATTATTGGTCAAATTCAACTCGTGACTTCTAAAGTTATGTCTGTACCGCCATCTGTTAGCGTGTTTTGAAAATTATTTAATGCATATACACACATATACCTATTATTTATGTTACCTACATAACTATGATTATTACAATAATAAAGCAACAAAAAAAATCAAGTAATTTATTATTCCTTTTATGACATTTGTAATAATATTTTTTAGGTTAATTGCTGTAATTCAGGACCCGAATTTCAGGTTAACTGCTATAATAAAATACAATAGATTTGATATTTATTACAAACTTTATTTTTTCTAAATTTAAAATACTATTATTCCATCATCATCATCATTTCAGCCGGAAGACGTCCACCCCCACACTGGGCAAACGGGTAAGAGGCTCACGGGATGGGAAGAATTGAGGCAACCGCCTATGGACTTCCGCAACATCAGGTGCAAAAAGATGCGTTTCAAGAATCACGTTGAATGCAAAACAGTAGTGGTGGTTAATCTGTCACGACTAATGCCGAATGTCGGAGGGCCAAAGCAGAGAAGGCGACTGTTGCTGACCTCCGTAGCTACGTCAGTGCTAATGTTTAACGCTTCAATCTGTTCAAATGCAATTACGAATCAGGAATCTCGGCGAAAAGCTGCATCTGTGTACAGACGGGTTGCAAGTGCGATCAGAATTGTCTCCGAGGACAAATACTAGCCGAAGAAAGAAGGTCTCTTTACTCTCTCAGAAGAGATAGCTCCCACTTAACCCATACCGAACTGAGGAGTAAAGAAAGACAAAGAAGCCTGGGTCAGGCACGCTGAGATGCCTCACGTAAAGGTAGATGGACTCATCGGCTAATTGATGTAGAGGCTGACACAAATGCTTTCTGGACATGGATGCCTTCGCGAATACCTACACCGGTTGAAGCATGACGATTCTCCGGAGTGGCATGCACTGGGACCAACGAAAAGGCGAAGCACGTGTTCATTATATTTCTACAATGCGAAGCTCCCTGAAGTACAAAAAGCACAACCAGGATTTAGCCAGAAAATATTATGCTGAAAAACAGAAAGCCTGGGGTGCTACAAACGGCTATGCAACTGAAATGCTGAACGAGCTATGCGCCCTAGAGAGATAAAGAGCACAAATAAGGCAAGCATCAAGTGAATGTAGCTGCTAACAGCAAAGTTCCTCCCCAAAGAAAAGCTTGAAGGTAATCCCGCGGGGAACAACGAGTTAACAGAGGAAAGAGACGGTTTTTTAGTCGGTATACGTCATCAGACCGAGTGCAAAATAAGGAGTCCCCGGGCATCCCGACCCCACGATACGCAATAGTATTTTTCCCCTCAGAAAAAAAACCACAAATACACATTTAATTTTTATTTTTTTATGACATAATGAAATTGTTTCACAGCAGAACTGCCAAACCGTCCGTCAATAAATTCTCTTATAGACAATATGTTTGATTTCTGAATGACGGGGGACATATCAATGGAAAAACAGTTTTTTATTTAATTCCAAGCATGTTCCTATTTATTCACCTTTTAAACCTTCTCTGGACTTCCACAAATAGTTCAAGGCTAAAATTAGCCAAATCGGTCCAGCCGTTTTCAAGTTTTAGTGAGACTAACGAACAGCAATAAATTTATATATATATAGATAATAATGTTTCACTTGTCATTGTCATTTGTCGAGGAATCAATGACCCCGAGAATACAGTTTTAACTAGTTTGGGGGTCAGAGATCCAACCCTTTTAATATCATTGCAAAACTGTTTTGAATTTTATTACAATTAACAATAAAGACTTGTAAAAAAATAGTATTATATAATAAACATTGTAAATTTTGTAATTTAAGTTATTTGCAGTGCGTGTAAAAAATGAAAATAAGGAATCATTGTTACACTTAATGGCATAGTAGTCGGAACACTGAGCCACACAATGAGAGAAAAATTACTCGTAGAACCCAAACTCAGAATAAAGCAAACAATTGATATTTGGCGTTTTGTTGAACAAGTAAAGAACCAAGATAAAACTATGAACAAAACTCCAACTATAGAAACTATAACATATTATGAATACATAAAATAAATGAATAATGCCATACAACCCAAAAATGTGGACTTTAGTTTTGCAGTAATGGAAACATCAACAGTCAATCGTACAAGAGTTTATTATACACAGAATCTCACAATTAAACAAACCTACTACGTGATAACTCGTTACCAAGCGTTCGTGGGCAGATGAACGCGGTGTATCCTACGAAGAAGAACGAAGGGGACCACTACCTGAAGGCAAGTAGGTAAAGTCATGTTACAGTACAAATAAAATTCTATGGCTTCCCTTGGAGTCTTGTAACATCAACCATACGGCCGATGGACGCGGTGTATCCTAGGAAGAAGAAAGAAGGGGGACCTAAAATTCTATGGAATTCTTCCAAAATAAACGAAAATTCTTCCCAAGGAGTCTTGTAACATCAACCCTTAACCCCTCATGTTCGCAAGAGTGAATTAAAGTTAACCGATTTCAGAACCGTAATCCAAGTATTTCACAAAAGGGCTGCGCATGAGGCAGTAGGACTAAGTAGGGAAAACTTACGTATCCTAACCAGGACGCTAACGGGGCACTGTAGGCTAAACAACACCTATAAATCCTAGGCCTCAGAGATTACAGTGCGTGTAGATACTCTAATAGTAAAGATTATACCACGTTTCACACGCTCTCTTTAATTGGTCCTTTAATGCTTAATCGTAGCATCGCTTTGGAAAGACCAATTCTTCAACCACTTGAGATCGTCAGCAAGATTCATGCAAAGAATCAATCTTAGCAGTAAGCTATAATTAACCTTGGCTTTCACAATATATCACAATGATCGCAGTAAAACAGGGTTACTGAACTGTACCTGAACTATATTCAAGCCGCTTAATACTCATAACCATAAGGCCTCCCTCTTTTTCTCTTACCTCAACTAACTCTATATAGCTTTCGTTCGTCATCTTTAGTTATACTTGGACCCAGCATCATACCAAGGTTTCATCACTTTAATGGATTAACTAGGTCAATAAAAACAAAAATCAACAATATAATGTATTTATTCTATTGTTTTTTGCATAACTATTTCTGCATAGTTCGATTCAACCCCCAAAGGTCACTTCCATCACCAGTCCTTTTCGCGCGATTCCTCACAGTATCTTCATCCACGATTTTCAGCTCATAAGCCCATCCGATCCACTTGAAGAAATCTATGAACAGCGTTGTCAAATTCAGCCAATTGTTCCCAAGTTCTGCAGCTCGATAGTCCCAGGGGAAAGTATGATGGTAGTTGTGGAAGCCCTCTCCGAAACTGGCCACTGACACCGACAGATTCTGGGCTGGCTTAATTCTATGATCGTAGGGTTTGTTGCCCCAAATGTGAGCGGCGCTGTTGATCAGGAAGGTCATGTGTTGGTTTATGGTGCAGCGGAGGACTGCCAGATGCCAAGCAACGTTCAGGCTCTCTCCCCAGAAGTAGACCGGTATTATTGTTGGAGATAGCAAGCTCACGATGATGATGAACGGTTCTGCGAAGCTAAAAACAATACTATTGGTATCATCACTACAGGGTAAAAAAATATCAACATAATTCCGCAAAAAATTAATTATTTATTACACGTCGCAATAGTTCGTAACATACTTCTAACTAAGATCGCCAGAATACGTTGGATTAGGGCAGCGCAGGGCCGATCGTCGTGGAAATCTTTGGGGGAGGCCTTCGTTCAGCAGTGGACGCCTTCCGGCTGATGATGTTGATGATACTTCTAAGTAGGTACCAGTAACTCATTACACACTTATACCCACTATACACTAGCGGTTGCATAGCTTGTTATAGGTATGGCACTAAATATTCACTCCATCGTTCAGTAATTGATTGACTCACAGAATCAAAAATCCGTAAGGAGTATTCTCGCAGGATGTCGTACAGTTACAAAATAAACAACAAAAAAGAAAGAATAAACAAGTTGTTTACTAAACAGCTACTAGAGCTGCTACTATATACCTATCGAGTTCAATTACTCTCATGAACAGTCGATGTAGGTCGTGACCATCCTAATAATATATTTAAAATGGACTCAATTTCACAGAAGTAGAAATTACCACATGCGCAGTGATCGTTCGCGGCGGAACTACAGCACAGTACTGCTGTATGCAGTGCTTTTATCTGAAGGATCTTGATCGCCTTAATCGATTTCTGATGTGCTGACTCAAATGATATTTGTACTGCGGTGGGCAGATGCTGTCACTTTATCATAAGAGGATCAGTAATAAGATCTTTTTATAAGTTTGTTGAGGAATATGAGACGTTAACGTGCTGAGGTTGAATTTACCATGGTGAATCACGGCTGCTGGTATTGGCGGAAACAATTCCAGCGATTATGCCAAGCAATGTCTTTCTAAAAGGTGTACGAGATGTTAGCCAATCATTAATTGTAATAGCAGAATTACCCCCAAGATAACCTTGTTTGTCTGTTGATGGCCTACCTGCCTTATCCATTAGAACCGACAATCTATAATTTCAAACCATGATACTCTTGATAAAGCAATCGTGTGGCAATCGTAATTAACTTAAGCTGTAAGGTACACTTAGCTAAAAAGTAAACAAATTTTAATAAGAAAAATGATCTTTGGAAGAAATATGAATGTTCTATCGACTTATCAAGGTCTGGGAAAAGACGCAGAATGGATATATTGATTTAACTCGCAGGAGACAACAGGACAAAGAAGAAGACACTAAGACTAGAAGAAAAAACTAAGAACATGATTTTATCCCCGCTATTCAAAAACTCCCCTTCTTCAGCCTCGCCTACAATCGAAATAATAGCTCTAGAAATTTGGAGTGATGGATATACATCGTTATCTGTAAAGCAAACCTATCTTGGCTTTGATGAAAATTTTGCGCATACATGTATTATGTAAGGCTCAGTTAGTATTTATAATAATCATCTTTCTGGTCAAGATCGCCGGAATACATTGGATGAGGGCAGCGCAGGAGCGATCGTCATGGAGATTTTTGTGGTAGGCCTTTGTCCATCAGTGAACGTCTTCCGGCCAATGATGATGACCCTTATCTTTGATCTGGAGCACCCAGTATCACCTCAACCAATTGACCATGTCTCTATATAACACGCGCTTGTACTGCACCTATCACGGCAATATTACGAAGAGTTTTCCAACCTGATACCTCAAGCCATAAACCTGTCATCCTCGGTATCTGCATATGTGTCGTTCATCCACAGCACGATGCTCAAATAAACTTTCTTCACGTACAACCCATCTGTGGTAGAACTTACTTATGCGACGTTAACAGATCGTTATAATATAGGTACCAAACAGTGCGAACACCCACCTAAAAGACCGGCAACACTTTTGTGATTTCCCTAGTCTTCCAAGATAATGTATGTGTTGGTTACTACTAAATACATAACAGTATGCTATTTATTCTCATATTCCATAAATACTTACTCATATTGAAACTTCAGCACAGGATTGGTGAGTATGTCGCTCATGTCAACATGTTTGATCCTCTTCTCCACTTCTTCGTGTTCCTTGACCAGCAGCCACCCGATGTGAGAGAAGAAAAAGCCGCGGGAAGCATTGTGTGGATCTGCGTCGGTGTCACTGTATCTGTTCAATGAAATTAAAACAAAATTTAAAAATTTAATCGATTCAAACGATATCTTTACTCACCAGCGGCAAGCACGTTCTTCTGCCGTCAAACAATAATGTGTAAGCATTTTTGTGCTCCGGTTTGAGCCGTAGCTAGCCCTCAGACTATTTAAATAAATTTAATGGTAACGAAATTTTATAAAAAATAAAGAATCTGCTGAATTCTTGCGCCTGTTCTTCTCAGGTCTGAGGCATAAATTACCAAATGGGTAGTAAGTAGTTTTAGATGTTCATTAAGTTGTTCGAAATACTATGAAATACTACTACTGTATTAAATGAACATATTTAAAATTGAATATACACAATCACCACTGACATAGTCCGGGTGACTACGACACGTACTAGAAGGCGCAGTATTGCCCAAGATGGACCAATGATCCGGTGAAGATCGCTGGAATAGATTGGAAGAGATCATCTTGGAGATCTTTGGGGACGTCTTTGCTCAGCGGTGGACGGCACAACTACGCTTGTATGCTTTTTTCGTGTGGAAATAACTAGGTCCCGTCACCGCACCGGGGTTTTCGGTGGAGTAGTATGTCAGAATCGAACCGACTAAAACCACACGATGTACCATACAACGACTTTGTAGGAGGGTTTAGGGTACGGCATAAATAAGACATCCGGTAACCTCACCTCACCTAACCTCCTGGCTAATATTATGTTAATTTATTAACTTATATCAAGATATAAATAAAATCTCCTACACGTTCAGGTTACCTGGAAGAGATCGATAAGGTCGTCTGATTATTATTATTGAATACACTAGCAGAATCTGGTGCTAATGCGACTATATCACTGCACTTGTGTAAGTAAATGTTTGTCCAGTCTATTTTTAAAGGAGTTCACTGATGATGCACTTATCACTGTTGGTAGTAGTCTATTCCATGTTTCCACTACTCGATTTGCCATTAAGTGATGTCTGGGATTGCTTGTACACAGATTGCGTGATAGTTTTAACAAGTATCCCCTGCAATGCTTGTTTTACTTCATAATGAAGATACGGCTTAGCCTAGGGACATTATAATACCTCGTCAACATTTTATATGTCTCAATTAAGTCTCCTCGTATTCTTCGTTCTTCTAGCGTAGTTAGTCCAAGGAGTGCAAGGCGTTTCCCATAGTCTTTGTTTTTTAGGCCTCAGACTCTTGTAGCTCTCTTTTTGTAGCTTGATGTTGATGTCTTTTTGAAAGTAAGGTCTCCATATTTGAAACCCATACTCCAGTTATGGGCGAAAATATGATTTGTATATTTTTAAAAACAGCTCCTTGTCGATGCTAAAATGCTTTTCTTATGATGTATAATAACGAATTAGCTCTTTTTGTGATATTCAATATACCTTCATTTCATTTTAAGTTATGGGTTACAGTTATGCCCAGGTCTTTTTGGTTGGAAATGCTTTTGAGCTGTTTGAAATTGAGAATATAACATTTATTTGAGTTATTATTTCCTATATGCAGGACAGAGCAATTGTCAATGTTGAGGGTTAACAGATAGTCTTTGGTCCATTCCACCGAGTTGCTATTTCTTGTTTCATTTTTATTTATTTTTTTCGAATCCATGGTTTATTAACATTGTATGCCTTTTTAGTCTTCTGTAAGGGTAAATATTGCGCGATAGCCTTATCCAGTCCGTACTTTCAATCAGTCCAAGCATGAGTTACGTCTGTTAATGAAGGTAAGAAGTCATTTTGTATAAAGTTCGAAATCGCTTTGTAGCATTTATAGCTTTGAAAAAAATTTACAGTGGAGTTTTACCATGCTTGGGTATCTATTTTCTAATTGCACTTAGGGTCGCCAACAGTACTTGGTGGTCACTCTTGCCTATATGTGGTACAATGTTTGTGCACAGGTTTACATCATTGCAAAGTTTAAAGTTCAGGAGAGATTCTTGTTCATTTCATTTTCTTGTTATGTCTGTTACTAGTTGATATAAGTTGCTTTCAGTTACCAGATCAATTAATTTAGTATGTAGTTTATTATATCCGCCTAATTTTCTTAATGGCCAATCAATATCCGGTAAATTAAAGTGACCAGCAATAAACAGGGTTGAATTAATATTAGCATAAATTTATCCATAATGACTCAACATTATAATTTATTATTTAGGTTATTCAGAGTTGAATGCATTTGTGCAACCATTGCGCTACCATATTAATTATTTACAAACTGTTACATTATTTTATATGTTTACTGCAATAATTTTCTTTCATTCATTCACTCAATTGTCACTACTCTTATTACTCGACATCTTCCTGTTCCGCGTAAGCTCATTGCTTAATCAAAAGATTTTATTAGAAAATAAATTTTAAATGCCTAAAGCAATGCAATGTGATGTGTACCTGTGATGCAACCGATGGTCTCGTACCCAATGAGCCACAGTTCTCTGGAATGACAGAGTCTGCATCACCATCAGAAGTATCTGAAGCGGAAGTTTCGCTTTGAAGGCCCGGTGACTCCACAGGCGATGAGCGCCGGCTGTCACTCCGACAGACGCCAGCACAAATATTAACCAATCTGAAATCATCACGAAATATAAAACAAATGAAAAAGATCTTAAAAGTTCCTTCATTTGGAAAGCAATGTCTAATGTAGGTAGTGAAGTAATGTAGGTAGTGAAATTACTGGGCAAACGAGACTTAACATCTTATGTCACAAGGAGATTTTTCAAGAATTCGGAGCGACACTGCATTGTATTGGGCAATTATCATCAGCTGAACATCTTGCTCGTTTCGTCTCTTATCATCATAAAACAGTACTCCGAAAACTTACTGAAAATAATGGTATTCCAGGTGGCCTTAGTAATAGCCAGATATAGGCCATAACAGGCTGCTGCATTTCCATAACCAAACAGCGCCACGTGTGGGTAGTCGATGACGTACTTCCTGGGTGTAATACGACCAGGCACCAGCTTTTCCAGGTCTTCGAATGGTTGCACCAACAAGTCTCCGTCGGAATGATTTGGGGCCATTTTAAATTGTTATAACTGCAGGCTTCCTTTAAGAGATCTCGGTATGTAACGGAGATTTCGATCAGCTTTCAGCCTGAAATCGATTTATATATAAGTCACCGACATAGCCCAGATGGTTACGAAACTGAATTGGCAGTGGGCAGGGCACATACGCAACGGATAGATAGCCGTTGGTGCAGTTGAGTCCACTAATGGCAACCATGTATTGGAAGACGTGGTGTTGGTAGGCCCCCCACAAGATGGACCGACGAACTGGTCAAGATCGCCGGAATAGGTTGGATGAGGGCAGCGCAGGACCGATAGTCATGGCGATCTTTAGGGGAGGCCTTTGGCTAGCAGTGGACGTCTTCCGGCTGAAATAATGAAGTAAGTACCTATAAAAATGCGCACAGTATAGTTGTATCAAGTCCTATTTCTAACATTGTCTTCCTTTTATTATAAACCTCAATGCTGATAGGTGTTATGTTTTAATATTTTCGGAGAAAATGCAATTTTTAATTTTGTTTTTCTAAAATTAATCATATAAAAGAGTGTCTGAAGATAAAGACCGTGGGGAACGTTAGATTCAGCTCTCGCAATTGAACAAGGCATAGTATTACGTCAAAAGCTTTTAAAAACCTTTAAAAGCTTTTAAAAACCTTTAAATCTTTTAAAAGCTTTTATATTTTGAATTTTTTGGGTTTGTAAAATTAAAGGAAATTTCTAGTAAGTTCAGGATCAAATCGAAAAGAGGAGAAAAAAAGGATGGGAAAAAGTTTAAGCGGGATAAAAATAGTTAAAAGATATATAGAGAGTTATTTCTGGTATAATTTAAATTTAAAGATGGAATGGAAGAGAATCATTTTGAAAATAGAAAAGATTCGGGGGTATGTAAGCCGTACTAAGCGTGGCCTACGGCAGTTCTAGTTCAGACTCGAAAGTTAAAAGGAAAAGAAGGAAGAGAAGAAGAAATAGTGAAAAGTGATTCAGGAGAAGAATAATATAGAAAAGAACTAGTATTCGGTGCGGTGTGGTCTGCTGAATACTGCCATTGACAAGAGGAAATTTTTTAAAATGTAATTTACAATCGGTATTTCAAATAACATCGCTGAGTTATTTTCTAGTATGTATTTCAATTAATTCCCCAACAAGTCTGTTTTCCTTATCACCCCATCAAAAGATCAGCGACAAGACATTCTCTTGCAACAAGAGAGGAATCATAGGAGAATTACCAATCTTTTAGAAAGATGTACTCGCTTTTTTAAGGTACCCATGTCCTATCGTAAACACCGCATAAGGAAACTTATTCCACAGCACTCTTGTATGTGGAAGAAAGTGTGGAAACACGCCACACATCCAGAGGGTGGGGATGATATCCTAATTATTGCCATGTCAGGCGAAGGTGGAATTTGGCGGCAGGAATTAGGTCAAACAGCTCTTCGGAACACTCTTCGTGATAAAAACGGTAGGAGACATAGAATGAAGCGACGTCTCTATGCAACGCCAAATGATCTAACTGTTCATAGAGCACTGGATCCCTGATAATTCGAGCTGATCTGCGTCCGCGGTGAAATGGTTGGAGCTGATAATGGGGTCCGCCACACCGGAGATGACAGCAATACTCCAGATGTGGCCGGACCTGCGCTTTGTAGAGCGCTATAATGTGGGCCAGGTTGAAGTATTGTCGTTTTTTATAACGCCCAGCTTCGTCGAAGCCAATTTGCCTTTTCCAGTTTTCCTTTTGGGTTGTGTGCGCGCGCCGAAAGAGTAGACAGCGTCTCTTTACGCTCCGTGAATAAATTATATTTATATTACTATAAACAGTTTCTCTAAATAAAAAAAGTGTAAAATACTCAAATACGTACTATAAGTTAATAAAGTATTATAATAAATAGTGCCAAAAACAATTATTTAATTGCAAAAACACTTAAAACTCCAAGACCAGTGCAGTGAATAAATAAAAAAACCATGACCTACGACACATAAGACGTCTAATAGCGAGCACTTCGCTCAGAGAACGGCAAGTCACACGAACCGGTTCTAGTACACAAACATCGTCGCCGAGTCGAGTGCTACCCCAGCTACGAAACAAGTATCTGCTGCTACGTAGCGACCTACGCAATACTACGTCTCGCTTAAACGAACCGCTACGCTCCACTATAGTCCACGGGCGAATACAACTTTAAGAATCAACATGGAATCGCAATTACAATTGTTTTTTGACAAAATAAAGACAGAAATGAACAACCAAACTAAAGAAATTTTATCACAAATAGACGAAAAATTAAAACCTCTAGTACTCGAAATTGAAGAATTAAAAAGAGATAACAGTAATCTAAAAAACAAATTGGAAATGTACGAGCGCAAAGAAAGGAAGAAAAACTTAATAATTTTCGGCATAAAAGAAATGGAACAATCACAGAAACAATTATTAGAATGGACAGTCGAAAAATTTAAAAATGAAATGCTAATAAATGTTACCAACAGGGATATTGACAACATTTTTCGAATTGGAAAAGGAGAAAAAGGTAAGCCCAGACCAATATTAATATCCTTTACAAATTATTGGTTGAGAAATGATCTACTAAAAAATCAAAGAAAATTGAAAGATGCTTACATCACAGAAGATTTCCCCAAGGAAGTACTAGCAATAAGAAAACAACTACAGGAAAAAATTATGGAAGAAAGAAAGAAAGGAAAATTCGCGGTAATAAGTTATGACAAACTAATAATCAAGGAAGGTAAACACAGAAACCAGAAGAACCGCAAAAGAAAAGAATTGACATCACCAGAGGTAGCACAAAATCCGCGAAAGCAATACGCTTCGTATAACAAAAAAACTACAACGAATACAAGTCTCGTCAACGCTTTCGATTTAATACGCTGCAGATCAGATTCATATCCATCCTCATCAAAACAACAAAACACAGGAGAGCACAGTAGTTAGCAAATAGCAATCGGCCACCAAAACAACCCGCACACAAAAGAACAAGTAAGTAACCATAACATTAGAAAAACATTTCCCAACCCGAGTGGTCTTCGTGGGAAATTAGACCAATACCCTCCATCTAAAACGTACATACAAAATTGTAAGACTAACCCAAGAAACAATCTACTAAGGATATGTACATACAATGTAAGATCCTTATCATCTTATGAAAGGTACCTAGAGTTATCACACGCTCTTGAAAACATCAATTTCGATGTAATGGGACTCTCTGAAGTAAGAAGGAACAACTGCAACATCGAAGAGTACACTGACCATATATTATGTTACATAGGACAGACTAAAGGCTTATACGGAGTCGGATTCCTTATAAATAAAACTCATAAAAACAATATAGTTAACTATAAAGGAATCTCGGAAAGAGTAGCCTTCCTACAGTTAAAATTCGCAAAGCTATATCTTTCTATCATACAAGTATATGCCCCAACTGAGAAAGCACCGGAAAATGAAATAGAAATGTTCTATGATAACATCAGAACGGCTCTCGATCTATCGCACGGTACTATACTCATTATAGGAGATTTTAACGCAAAGATAGGAATGCCGAAAGAACATGAATACCCTATTATGGGCAGATACGGTTATGGTAAACGTAATGAAAGAGGTGAGTAACTTATCTCATTTGCAAATGAATTCAAAATGTCAATAATGAACACGTACTTCAAAAAAAAAGAGAGTAGAAAATGGACGTGGATATCTCCAAACCAATTAACAAAAAATGAAATCGACTTTATATTATGTAGCAAACCAAAACTTATTACAAATATAGAAGTTATTACAAATATTAACTTTGCTTCAGACCATAGACCCCTACGCGCTACATTAAACATTGGAACTCAAAAGAAGAAAAGAACAAACTTTAAAACAACTTTAAAGCACCCGACCACACTAGAAGAAATAGAACTATATATCACACAACTAAAGAAATGTTTATCAGAATTCGAGCAAGGAAAACAAAACACAAATAATGTACAAACATATTACGATACATTGGAAAAAGCTATTACTAAGGGATTAAATTTAAAACTAAATACAAAAAAGTCAAAAAATATCTTAAATGACACAACAAAAAGCCTATTGAAAAAAAGATCAGAACTTATAAAAACAAAATCTAAAGATAGAAAAACTAGAAATGAACTTAGTGAAATATTCAAAGAAACAAAAAAATCAATTAAACAAGACTACGAAATATATAGAAAAAGAATAATAGAAACCAATCTGGCTAAATATAGAAGTACAAAACGGGCAAAGAAAGAATTAATATCACATAAAAAAATGGATCCAAAAACTGAGTAGGGGATCAATAGAAACGAATTCAAGAATAGACATACTAGAACAGGCTACTGACTACTACAGGAAGCTCTATAAATGTACGGATGGACACACAGAAAATGAAATTTTCGAGTACTCAAATATTACCGACACTCATGTTATGGAAATCAAAGACACGGAAGTTATAAAACACATAAAACAAATGAAATTGAATAAAAGTCCTGGTCCGGATGGAATCACGACCGAAGCTATAAGAATAGGAATACCTGCCATAACAACTCATCTCACTCGACTTTTCAACTTAATATTAACCACAGAAACCATACCCTTGCAGTGGACTATTTCAGAAATAGTACTGTTATACAAAAAAGGAGACCCTCATAATATAACTAACTATAGACCCATTAGTCTTATGTCTAGTATTTATAAACTGTTTGCATCAATAATACTAAGCCGGATCACAGAACGCATCTGCCACACAACCCAAAGAATAGACTGGCTTCCGATCCGGTTTCTCAACAATGGATCATATACATTCAGTCGAACAAATAATTGAGAAGTACAAAGAATATAATAAAACCCTCTACATAGCCATTGTGGACTACAGCAAAGCTTTCGATAGCATTAGCCACAAAGCCATATGGAATACTCTAAATAATCTAAAGGTCAACTTAAAATACATAAAGATAATAAAAAATAATATATGAACAGTGTTTGCAAAGTTAAATTAGAAACTAAAGGAAAAGACATCAGGATTGAAAGAGGAGTCAGACAAGGAGACCCACTGTCCCCTAAATTATTCATAGCCGTACTAGAAGAAGTTTTTAACAACATAAACTGGGTGAATAGAGGTATTATGATCAACAAAGATTTCTTAAGTCATCTTCGATTTGCCGACGATATAGTCATCTTTAATGAGAACCCAAAGCAACTGGAATCTATGGTTAATCAGTTACATGAAGCAAGTGCCATAGTAGGCTTGGAAATGAATTTTGAGAAAACAAAAATTATGACAAATGGTCTATCAGTACCAATAAGCGCCGGATCACAAACACTTGACTTTGTGAATGAATATATATACCTAGGAAAGCTGATATCCTTCAATAAATAATATGTCATGAAGAGGAAATAAACCGACGAATAAATCTAGCCTGGAAAAAATATTGGAGCCAGAAGGAAATTTTAAAAGGAAACTACAGCTTGGAATTCAAAAAAACGGTAATGGAATCCTGTGTTCATCCAACTTTGTTATATGGCTGCCAAACATGGGTGTTTACGAAGAAAATACAACACTTAATTAGGACATGTCAGCGCGGAATGGAAAGAAGCATGCTTAAATTAAGAAAAATTAATAAGATACATAGCCAGAAGATAAGGAAGAAAACAAAATTAACTGATGCCTTAAATCAAGCATTAAAATTAAAGTGGCAATGGGCCGGACACATTTCCAGACTAACAGACGCTAGATGGACCATTCAGACCACAACATGGAAGGGACCTGTAGGAAAGAGAAATGTGGGCAGACCACATAAAAGGTGGACCGATGAGATAAGAGAGACTGGCGGAACTAATTGGCTTGAAAAAGGAAAAAATATAAAGGAATGGAAAGGAATGGAGGAGGCCTTAACCCAACTGGGATCCATTTGAAAATAATCAAGAAAACTCACATAGTGCATGCATTATAACTTACTAACATAAAAGTTAATAATAAAATAATCATGTTTGTCGACTAACCGTACTAACATACTAACACTAAAATGTAGAAATCAAATGGAAAATCATTAATAAAGGCTTTATTATTATTATATATTATTATTATTTGTGAAAGGGATTCATTGTTTTACTGAATAGGCTGCATTTTGTATGAGATATACAATGTGTGATTTGTATTTCAGTTAAAGCAAAGTATTTTTCTTATCCAACCCTGCATAGGGGCGTATTCTATGCAAGATTGGATTGCAATATGCTATCGTGCAAGGCGTAGAAGAAGAGCACATGTTATTCAAAAGAAGAATATCAAGGAGCCGTACAAAACAAAAGAACTTCAATATCATGTGTTTTGTCACTTGAAATTGCTTCTAAAATAAT
Source organism: Leptidea sinapis (assembly GCF_905404315.1). Classification (NCBI taxonomy): domain Eukaryota; kingdom Metazoa; phylum Arthropoda; class Insecta; order Lepidoptera; family Pieridae; genus Leptidea; species Leptidea sinapis. Next base: position 4,157,985 of record NC_066293.1, read on the forward strand.
TCAAAGCACAGATTTAAGGACTGGAGGATGAATAATGAAGCCGAAGATTGCCGTGATTGAAAATTAAGCGACTTTGTAGAAGAGGAGAAAATTATTTATTTTAATTACGATATGAGTGAGAATTTTAGTTCCTTAGATATTGCCGGCAAAGAAAGACGAGAGCTACACGAACAAAAATAAGAAGGAATGTTTTGTTTGAAGAAAATTTCCAAATCTTTTTTTTATGGAATAGGAGGACAAACGAGCGTACCACCCTTCAGAAATCAAATTGAAAGAATAGTTAAAAATGAATAACTAATTAGAATCTTTGTTTCTCAGGAGGTAAAAAACGAACTCTATTCTAGCTACCTATACTTAGTGGATTAACTACAGCTTTTAACTATGATGGCAATACAACGTTTGCTGGGTCAGCTAGTTATAAATATTTATTTTAAATTACCACTGCATCAACCACCATATATTCGGAAAAATTAGAGCTCGTGAGAAGAACATACAAGGACTCAACGGCCACTAAAACAAATTAGTTTGTAAGATGCTGCATCCAATATCTGAATTATGTTCAAAGTTGAATAACATTATAAATATCACATATTTCATGTAACCTTAATCAAAAATAAGATGTTTAAATATTTATAATATTTATTATTCAAACAAAACAAATCTTATAACAATATTTACAATACTACGACTACATAAAATTAAAACTATCGTTACGTGGAAGCGTACCAAGAATACTGGCAGCATTACCGCGTTGGATAGCAAGGCTGATCCGTTGACCCAAATAGCTGCCAGCGCTTGAGTTTCCAGTAGCCTTATTGAGGCGCGAAGATAGTATTTTGAACATTATCCGCGCCTCTGGGCCTCACGGGCCAAGTGTCTCGACACCAAACGGCACAAAGATGTATGACTCACTGAGACCAACATATTTGCGACGCTTGCTGTCTTCGGCAGTTGTTTAAATATAAATGATCCTGTTTTGGACGCATCAATAACCCTATATAGACCTTAAGATAATTCATTGCTTGTGTAAGGAAGGATGCTTCGTGAACACGATGGTAATTAAATCATGAATTAGTAATCGCATCCAACAAGTACAATGACTTGTTAACTATAACAGGTCGAACTGACGAGGAAGATGCAACATAATTCTGTGATCTTGGTTTCTTTTGATATTTGTTTTTAGAATTACTGTACAAATACGATAAAGCCATGTCATGTTTATTGAAGTATTTTAATAAAAAAATATATCGCTTCATATTTTTTGTCAGACAGTAATTTGCTGGTAAAAACGCGACCTTGGAAATTTTTGTATTGCTCTTGAATACAAGATAAATTAAGATTTACTAACATAATATGATTCACAGTCGTACAGTGACCCCTGCTATTTATAATAGGTATTAATAGATTCTGTTATTAAGAATGTACAGCTGATTTTGAACTTAAAGTAAAAAACCACACCATTTTTACGCAATGTTTACATTTTTTCTTCAATTTTAATGACAGTTTATTTATAAATTAACTAGCTGACCCAGCAAACGTTGTATTGCCATATAAAGTAATAAAAAAATCAATAATTTAAATTTTTTGGGGTATAAAAATAGATGACGACCGATTCTCAGATCTACCAAATATATCGTACATAAAATTTATCGTACTACAATAATCAATATATTCGATTGCCATATTGCAACTCTATTGCGTGTCTGTGGATGGATTAGAATAATATTAAAATCGCGATACAAAAGCAAATGTTGATTGTAGATGGGTGAAAATTTGAAGTTGTGTGTATTTTTAATGCCGAATCATAATTAAACAAATTTAAAAAAAAATGACAAAAGATAAAAAAATAAAATTGGCGTGGACCACCCTTAACATTTAGGGGGATGAAAAATAGATGTTGGCCGTTGTTTGGTCGAGCCGTTTCGATTACATACACCGTGACACGAGAATTTTATATATTAGATGTATTAACTACTTTTTAGACAACATATTATCTAATAATTGACTAACAATATATTTAATAATTTAGAAAGGGCCCAAAGAAAGTAAATAACTCATTACCAATCTACCATCCCACTACAGAACTCTATAAACTATCGAACTCTATAAACGAAAAATTATTGTTTAATACTAGATCCTCCCGAAGATTCTTCTGTGTTCAAGGTAACCTTTAAAAATGTAAAATAACCTTTACAATAAGGTAAACAAAGTGCTGTCAATTTACCACCTCAACAGAACTAAATGCAAGCGTAGGCTAGAGTGGCTACAGAAATTGGACTATACCTCTACTGAAAACCTTCTACACTAATAGTAACTGAGAGTAGAGTACGCCTTCACAAGCACACACACACACACACACACACACACACACACACACACACATACACACACAAAAACACACACACATTATATCACTAGGAATTTACAAATTTAAAGTAATCTATTGTTATTAATGCTCTTCTAGCTACTAGTACAGATGTATACTATTTTAATCATTGTGATCCTTATATCTGGGGGTGAGGTCCTGGTGATCAGTTGATCAGATCAATACAGGGTCAATCTACTTCAGACACCAGCTCCTCACAAAATACTAGCTGTTAAAAAATGTTTAAAATTTATAATTATTATTAGCGTATAGAGTAAAAAAGAACATCTCTAACAGAGAAACACGAAAATGGAAAAGGAAAGCAAATTATTACTGTAATCGGTTTTTATTGACAAGTCGTACACAGTCAGCTACGCTTGTCATTACAACACGGCCACGTTATCTCTGGACCTCGCTGGAACGTGAATTACCTTCCCCCTTTCACCCCCTCGCGCTCGTATTGTTACGTCAGTACGGTATGCAGTTTCATTACCGTTAGGTACATGTCGTGATATTATCGTGCTGTCCCTGTTTTGTTTTTGAAGTTTTCATTGTTACGTTTTGACTTTTATTGTTAACTAGCTGACCCAGCAAACTTTTGCCATAAAATTTATTTTTACGGTTCGACGGTTTTTCTCCGACCGCGACATATTTTACAAATATAACTACTATGTAAAAGTATTTTGTTTTTTTGGGTTAATATATATGTAGTATATATATTACACTCACAAAAATTTGAATTTCTATTCGTAACAGAAATTTTAAAATCGGTTAAGTAGATCCAGAGATAAAGGCCGGCACTGCTGTTGTCATTCCTCTGGTGTTGCAAGAGAACATTCTCTGGGCGGCGGTGATCACTTAACACCAGGCCCGTACGGTCTTTAGTCCTCCTTTTCCATAAAAAAAGATTATCCTCTAAAAAATTGTGATAATTATTTAAATGAAAGAAAGTATTTTCTATTTTCGTCATTTTTTCAATGATTTTATATTATTCTGCGATTCGGGACAGAGGCAAATCAAACAAATAAAAAATCATGAAAATCAGGCCAGCCGCTCTCCAGATATAAGTGTTCGAACAATTATATTGTGTGATTTCACCAATAGGTATTATAAACGCTATAGTTTGTAAGGATAAATAGGTCGGATATATATGATGATTTAAAGTTATGCAAAAATTAAAGGTAACTTGTTAAATATTTTATTTCAGTCAGCATAAACATGCAGATTTTACGATTTAAAAACGCGTGAGCAAGTCACGTAGAGTTGGCGTTAGGAAAAACATGGCATGCCTAATTGTATACCTGCTTCTTTTAGGGTTTGACCCTGAGATTTGTTGATAGTCATTGAAAATGCAAATTAATTGAAACTGGATCCACCCGCAGCCGTCCGGTCGCCCGCAATCCGTCCCACCGCCTGCACCAGACCGCACCACAATATCGCGCACTCGGTTGTTTATCGACATTGTCATAACTATTCAAATATTTGTTTAAATAATATAGTATAGACAGAGATTATCTACTTTACATATCTGTTAAGTAAGCAAGATTCTGATATGTACAGGAAATACAAGTTTGACAAATTTATATATAAGAAACTATAGTATTTTATTTTTCGCATGTTAGTTTTCCAGGGTGAAAGGTATCCAAGGTGTTGACCGGCAATATAATTATCAAAATGCCAAAGTTCATTAAATAATATGCATAAGTTATTGTTTACTAAGCAATATAAGATACTTTACAAATTAGTTATCCCACGGGAACTCTTTAATTTTCTGGGATGAAATGTATTTAAAGTGTTGACGGGCAACATAATATATCATGCCAAATTTTATTATATAATGTGCATAAATTGTTGCTTCCTACACTATATAAGTAAGCAGAGGTTTTTAGCTGTCCCACGGGAACCCTTTAATTGTCCGGGATAAAAAGTATCTAAGGTGTTCACCGGCAATATAAGGTGTCAACATGCCAAAATTTATTAGATAATCTTCATAAGTTGTTGTGTACTGCGCTATATAAGTAAGTAGAGGTTTTCAACTTTCCCACGAGAACTCTTTAACTTTTCGGGATGAAAAGTATCTAAAACGTAGACCGGCAATATAAGGTATCAACATGCTAAAGTTTATTAAGTTATGTGCATACGTTGTTGTGTACTACACTATTTAAGTAAGAAGAGGTTTTTAACTGTCCCACGGGAACTCTTCAATTTTCCAGTATGAAGAGTATCTAGAGTATCGGTCCAATAGTTTCCGAGATTAGCCCGTACAAACAGAAAAAAACATCGGGACTTGTTGTATTTCTCTTCTTACATCCCCCTGACTTGCTTTTGATCATTTTTTTTCTTTGTACAGAAAGGAGGATGGCGGGAATGCGTGTATTTTGGGACCCACTGAAAGAAGTGGCGTACATCATGAAACTTATTAATAATTGTAGAACGTAACAAAATTAAGAAAAAGCAAATCGTAAATAAGTCTAAAAAAGTGGGAGAAAAAAGATATAATTAGCTCAAAGTAAAATATAACCCAAAATTATTAAACGACATCTATTATCTATTGTTTAAACTATAATTTGTATCTTATGTCTATGCCTAATTACTGTCCGCTAACACAGACTAGTAAAAAAAGAAGTAATCCGCGCCGTGATATTAGCAAATGCTGCTTGCATTATGCTAGTGTGTGTGCGGTTACGGGGTATACCAGTTACACAATTTTTTCTCCCTTAAATAATCATATTTCCACAAATACTTTTATAGTATTGTTTTTACAATTTTTCATAACGCACGACGGAATTTTTAAAATATTTTATTGCGACACAAACTGATCTGTCACAGACGATGGCAAATCTCATAATGGCGGCCGATCGGCTTGTATTAGTGTAAGTGTATGCGTGGGTAAATGTAAACCAGAAGCAAAGACTCTATCAGATGAAAGTGAGAAATTGATAGAACAAAGAAAACAGTTGATTTCAAAAAAGGATAAGGCCACTAAAACTAAAATTGCAGAATTAAGTAAAAAAATAAGATCTCAAATACGCAAAGATATAACTCAGAAAAGAAATAAAACTATACAAGATCACATTACCAAAACTGGAGGAGTAAGAAAAGCACTAAAAAAACTGATGAACAAAAAGGATTGGATGATTAATCTCAAGAATAAAACAAATAGAATAACTAGGAATAGGGAAGAAATAATAAGAACTGCAGCCGAGTTCTATCGTGATCTGTACAAAAGTTCTAAAAATTATCGAAACTTAGCGGAAAATGTAAAAGACAATGAATATGATGTTATTACAGACAAAGATCCTCTACCGGAGATCCTTCTTAGTGAAACTGTTTCAGCTATCAAATCACAGAAAAACGACAAAGCACCAGGACCTGACCAAATATCAAATGAGATGCTCAAAGCCACCTTACCTATAATAGCACCTAAGCTCACTGTACTATTTAATCAAATCCTGAAAACTGAAAGCATTCCGGCAGACTGGACTAAATCAACTATAGTATTAATTTATAAAAAAGGTGACAAAAACGATATTGGAAACTATAGACCGATAAGTTTGATGGCAAACATATATAAAATTTTCTCCAAGATATTACTATCAAGAATCTCTAAGGTATTAGACGAGAACCAACCCAAAGAGCAAGCAGGCTTCAGGACAAAATTCTCGACTGTAGACCATATACACACGGTAAAACAAATATTAGAAAAATTTAAAGAGTACAACTGTGTATATTATCTAGGTTTTGTCGACTACAACAAAGCTTTTGACTCGCTAGAACATGATGCAATTTGGAACTCTCTTAAAGTTCAAGGAGTTCATGGAAAAATAATAAATATTTTAAAGAATATATACTCCAAAAGTACAGCTCGAATAAAATTGGATAAGACCAGCAGCGACTTCCCAATAGAAAGAGGAGTCAGACAGGGAGATCCTATATCTCCCAAACTATTCTCAGCAGTATTAGAAATGATATTCAGAAATCTTGAATGGGAAAGTGAGGGACTTAATATAAATGGGGAAAAACTAAACCATCTACGATTTGCGGACGATATAGTACTATTTTCTGAGTCTTCAAAGAAACTAGAGCATATGCTACAACAATTGTCAGAGGAAAGTGTTAAAGTAGGCCTCACAATGAACGTAAACAAAACTAAAATAATGACAAACTCTAATAAAAAAGAAATTAAAGTAGATGGTAAAACAATTGAATATGTAGACGAATACGTTTACCTGGGGCATTTATTATCAATCAAAGACTGTATGACAAAAGAAATCGATAGAAGGGTCACGAACTCCTGGAAAAGATATTGGTCGCTCAGCGAAGTGATGAAGAACAAGCATATTCTCATTAAGGACAAAAGAAAGGTTTTTAATGCTTGCATACTACCATGTTTAACTTATGGATCACAAACATGGGCCCTAACCGAGAAAAATCTCACAACTCTAAAAACTTGCCAAAATTCTATGGAAAGAAGCGTCCTAGGTGTTAGATTGAGAGACAGAATGAAGCTGCAGGACATAAAAGAAAAAATAAAATTTAAAAATGTAAGCAAAATTATTAAACAGCAAAAATGGCGATGGACAGGCCATATGATCAGAGACAATTCTGGAAAATGGACGAAAAAAGTGACGGAGTGGTACCCCAGAAACGGAAAAAGAAAAAGAGGCAGGCAATCCAAAAGATGGGAGGACGACATCCGAAACTTGGTCGGAAGCATGTGGACTTGTCTAGCCAGAGATAGAACGAATTGGAAAAATTTAGAGGAGGCCTATGTCGAGGGACACGCAGCAAGAAAAGTTTTTAATAATTAAGTTATGCAATATATTTAAATGTAATGTAGTTGCTGCAATAAAGGCTATTTTTATTTTTATTTTTTATTTATTTATTTTATTTATTTATGCGTGGGGCTATGTATTTACACGTTTACCGGCTTGTTTTGGTTCCTCACTGTTATGTAATGTGACACGGAGTCCTTATTTTTTTGCTCGTCCGTGTCCGCTAAAAGATTATATAATATTTATGTGGAAGATTGACCAGCAGTGAGATAGTTAAGGTTATTAGTAAGAAGTGCTAATAATTGAGAATTCACAATTCATTCGTTTTTCAAGCAGGTATCGATTCTTTTAAAGAAGTTACCTACTCATTTTAGTATAAAAAAAAATCAATTTTGCTGTGAATTACTACTTATTTGAGTGAATAGATAGTACGATGATGTCAAAACATCCATAGAAATTATATCAAGGACTGTCATACAAATGATTTAAGTTTTCTTTAGTGTTAATTCCGCCAATATTTGTTTTTAAAACAATTCGACACGTGTTTCGCCTCTACTCGAGACTTGTGCCAGATTTTGGCGAGACAAAACGTCCTTAGGATGCCTCGTGTAGAGGCGAAACACGTGTCGAATTGTTTTAAAAACAAATATTGGCGGAATTAACACTAAAGAAAACTTAAATCATTTGTATAATTATGGATTTCCGCAAAGTAACGCCTAATTCAATAAAAGGACTGTCATGTCAAAAAAATAAGATGTCAATTGCGCAATATCGACGGTGGAAAGGCAAAATTTACTAAGCGACACTTTTTGCGATATTGAGTTAGTTATATACGACAAACGATTCAGAAAAAAAACTGCATCGTTCAGTCTCACTCTTCTTCTTCTTCTTCTTAGACTTCTGATGTCGCTTAGGTATTCGAATCTTAGGTGATTTTTTATAGTTTTCGGCGACTAAACGACAACTTTCTAACATTTTTATAAAAATTGCCACATAGACAATTTTCCAATATAAGATATTGTACATAGTAAATTTTCCCTGATTTTTATTTTTAGTACTTTGGCTTTTAGATTTTTTTAACTCGGACCCAAAAATTAAAAAAAACACACTAAGACATTTTTGCCCTCTTGCTTAATTTTTATTTTTGTGACAGATATTTTTACCATACCGTAAGTTATTGTAATTTGGCGGTGAGTCAATAATTGCCCTTTCTCACTATTTAAAATATGACGTTTAGTAATTTTTTCTTGAATAAATTCAATTTGGTAGTATGCCGCGTGGTAAAACATGACCTGCCTACTTTATAAACATTTTTGTCGCTTAGATATATGTCACGTGATTTGATTTTTATATGAATACGGCGGTTGGCAGATTTGTAAGGGATACGTTGTCGTTTAGTATCATTGCGGTATGAGCTTAATAGGGCTGTTAGGAACAAAAACACATTCAGGGCGCGACGCACCGTCGCTTGGTTATCCCGTGTGTCTGCACTCACGCCGGTCAGACTGCTAAAGTAAGTAATTTCATTAAAATAATTTTTTCACCTTTCGATGTAACTAAGTTTATAGATAATGAATAATTTAATAATAAATTTTACAACTACTTACATGAGCTAGGTTATACAAATTATTTTCTATTTGATTTTAAAAGTCTTTTGTATTTTTTTTATGTTTACAGCTATGAAGCGAAGATCTTGCATTAATGGAAGAGGTAAAGGAATTGGATGGCCTAATTACTAAATCTGCTACGTACATAGATTTCTATTTAAGCATTTTAGTCTAATTGATTTATAAATCATCGGTATAATCTAGATAGGTAGAAAAAGCCTATATATGGCTGGTTGTAAAAACGAAACCAGTTCTGATTTTGGATTTTAGTAGTTCAGGTTTTTTTAATAATATTAACAGATTGTGATTTTGTCTTCCCATTTGTTTCCAAGAATTAAAGAAAGTGATTTTTTATTATTATTATTTTGTTAAAACTATTACGAAAGACATTATTTATGTTACAAAATAAAAGTGAGTCGATTTTAAAATGTTTTCTTTATTTTGTCTTAATTTAAGCTTTATGTACTCATTTTTTTCGAGCCCCAAATTAAAATATTTCAGTCAACACCCACAAACATATTGTTACTTGGTTAAATTTATCCTGTTGTTAACAACAATTGGAAGGTGTTTGACCAATTTTGCCCAGATCATGAAAACATTGGATTCAGGCTTAGGATTTTTTACCGGTCTTAAAAAATACAAAAAGAAGTATAAACAATTTATTTCCTGTATTTAATAATTTGTTTCTTGTCGGTAGGTAATTTTTTCCGGTTTCTCATTTTTGTTCAAAATTTACTAAGCGACACTAACTCGTTTAAAACACAACATTACGTACATATGTTCAATGAAGATAATAAAAGGTATTATTAGCAATTATATTTCGTTGAAGTCAACTTAATCCAATAAACCGATATTTTTTTACTAATTATTTTCTGAAATCACGAATTTCTTTTGGCTCTCCTGTAGAGTTACCTCCATGTCGTTTAGAAAATTTTGCTTTTCCACCTTCGATATGTATGGATATATACATATTTATTTATTTATAATCGCTTATAAAATGCTCACAGAATACCTTTATTTATTTATGGTGTATGTGGATGATACAGCTACTGTACTCAATAACTTTTGTATTAATTTACATTTACTTTTTTGACTTACTCGTGTAAGACATTGACTATTTGACGTTTGATTGTGTCTGTTGCATCATAATACATTTCACATATTATATTGTAATTTGAAATGATTTGTAAATCTATGTAAGTACTTAAATGTAAATCTTGATATAAAAGAGTGGCAATGAGTTTCTTGCTACTTCTACTCATTAGCTCAACCCTTTACGAAGTAGCGGTAGATTTAATAAGAATTTTTTTTTTGACATTCATAAGTGTCATTTCCGTGACCTACGTGAATAAACTGACTTTGATTTGATTTGATTTGCAAAACGTTCCGTTGGTATAAGTTGAGTTAGTTTTTAATCAATTATAATAATTTCTTTGTTTTGTCTCCCATATCTTAGCGCCTCAATATTTTTTATATAGACATGGTATAAAATGATGTTCATAATTTATATGAACTTGTAAGATGCTTCCATATTTTCTAAATTATGTGGGTCCATTCTCGCCATCCTCCTTTGATCTCTACAAATTTATAATAAGTATAGATAATTTTTTCTGTGTCGCAATAATAGTATTTGCAGAAACATAATTATGTGTTTATTTAACCCCGATTCTTTAATTGATATTTCATCATTAGAATAATAATAATAATCACAACTCAATACCTTGACATTAATCAATAACCATAGAAAAAATTAATCGTAGTTTATTTGTTAGTAATAATATTAGGATATTAATACCTATATCTATACATATAAATAAAATTGGAGTGTCTGTTTGTAATATGTAAATAACCGTTTTTTACAAAATGTATTACAGAATATATATACAGTACAAACACCATAATAACTGTCTGTATGTCTTTTTGTTCCGGCTAATCTCTGAAATGGATGGACCGATTTTGACGGGCTTATTGGCAGGTAGCTGATGTAATAAGGAGTAACTTGGGCTACGTTTATTTTAGAAAAATTCTCTTATTTTCGAAAAAAATATTAATGTTGCAATGTCTAAGAAACGGTCTAACTCTAAAAATAATTTATATGGCAAAAAACGTTTGTCGGGTCAGGTAATAGTAGTATATATATAACCGGGTAGTAACTCTGTAGTATTTTAAATACTAAACCACTATCGCCGCCGCCCACATTCTGTTGCAACACCAGAGGAATCACAGGAGCGTTACCGGCCTTAAAGGAAGGTGTACGCGTTTATATTATAACACTAGAAATAAGGGATTGCTTGTAACTAATTCTAGTAGGCTTCATAAGATACATAATAGCTTTAAGGGTAAATGTATACACTTCTACAATAAAGTCCCAGCCACTGTTCAGGCATTATCTATAAATAAATTTAAATGTTTTATAAAAAAATGGCTCTGTCGTAAATCCTATTACTCCACTGCTGAATATCTAAATGATCGGACAGCCTGGGACTAGATTGTGATTATTTTATAGCGATAGAAATGACAGTACAATATTGTATATTTTTATTGAAACGAGCGCAAAAAAAAGAATGCTGGGAGAGTTTCTTGCGCCGCTTCTTCTCTCTCAGAGCGCCATTTGTTTCCGAAGCGGTAGTAGTATCTAGTAGTATAAGAAATGACATCAAAAAGAATTCTAAAGGAATCAATTTTGAGAAAATAAATGCCTTTTATGCCTTTTGCCTTTTATTTGAAGGTACCCATGTCGTATCGTCCCGGAAACACCGCACAAGGAAGCTCATTCTACAACTTTGTAGTACGTGGAAGAAAGCTCCTTGAAAAGCGCACTGTGGAGGACCGCCACACATCCAGATGGTGGGGATGATATCCTAACTTATGGCGTGTGATATTGCAAAAGTCCACGTTGAGCTTGGAGCGGGGTGCCGTGGTGTTACTGCCTCGTTTGCCCTGGGACATGCGCGGTTCTGTGCCCTCCCCAGAATACGACGGGCAGCCCGAGCGAGAATAAGTTGAAGAAAAATCGCCTGGTTACACCCTGTATCATATTTAGTTATTGTACAAATGGGATATTAAACGGGACCCCCAGCACAGACAAGGTCACTAGCCAATAGGTAATAAGGTGGTATATTATAGAAACAAGAACAATTTTTTTTTTCAAACATCAATAAAACGGGTACAAATGATCTTTAAGATATTCACTTTTTTCAAAAATCTCCGTAAATGTCTATTTTACACTTTTTATAATTACGTACAAATCAAATTAAAACATTATTATGAATAATGTACAAGCGATGATGACATAAATAAATATATGAATACTCACAAGATCACTCCAATCGCTAATAAAAATAAATAATTTTATTTAATTTCTTTTGACGACCGTTCTTGTACTAATGATGTACAAATTAACGCTTAAAATCAAGTGTCACAAACATTTATATTAACCCAATATAAGTGCAATGTACTGCAAATATTGTGCGATTAAAATTGAAAGATTTTGATTTGATTTAGGCCCGGTTGCACCAAAATTCCAGTTAATGTTAACTAACAGCCGTTTTCAATAACCTATCTATCTTTAGTTTAATTTACTAGATGTAGACAACTCTATCCTTTTACGTTTACTTACATTTCAATAACCTATCCACATAAAGCATTGGAATATAACTATATTAGACGCAACTATAGATAGAAAAGATCTTGTCATTGAACGGTGACAGCAATGTTTCCGTAAGTTAAACTAAGAGTAGATAGGTTATCAAAAACGGCCGCAAATCTTTGACACTATGCAAGGATTTATATTGTATACAATGTTGGCTATTTAATACATAAATAAATAAACACCTTTGCATTTTGAATATATATATTTTGAATAGAAGGCTAGAGGGCGCTAAGCGAGTGTAAACATTGACTTAGTGTTTAAAAATTGAAATTAATAGAAAAAGTGCACATATAGGAGTGAATTAAGTTAATAAATATAGTTTAAGTTCCAATAAAACATATATAGTGTTAGCAAAACTTGATATTCGGTTAATATAGTAAAAAGTGCAGTTAAAATGTAGTGATCTTGTGCTCTGAACTATTGCATCATCCTTCAAAAGCTAAGTGACTTGTTGTAATATACCTACACAACATTACATTACAGCCACCTGATTGAAGGAGATTATAAGAGAAGTACTTTTTGTAGTGTGAACAATATAAATTATTTTATTAAGTATCTGTAATTATAATTAAATTTTGTTAATATAATTGCTATATGCTAAGTAATTTTAAATTTTTAAAATAAAACATACTGGCGCCATCTAGCTTGTCAACATAATATTATATTTATAAGGTTGTTTATAAATCTTTTGAATACATAGCTTAAAAATATATTACCTAGGCATTAAAATAGCAAAAAGGAATTTTACTGCTTGGTCTTTTTCACGATGAACTCACCCCCGAAATGCGCTGGATGCCGAAATGCCTTACCTAAGAAAGAATATTTACAGTGTTTAACATGTAAAGGACAATACGACTTGGATTGTGCCAGCGTGACGTACAAACTGTATTGTTTGATGCAACGTAAGGATAAATGGAACTGCCCTGAGTGCCTTAATAAAATACCAAAAAGAGGCAATACCAATACTCCAGTTCGAAACATTGACACAACAATGGACGAAGTCCGGCAACATGTAACGAACAAGTGTGAATGATCTAAGCGTACTCAAAAAAATACAGAGAATGAAAATGTCACGTTGCGTGTAAAAAATCCATCAGCTCGGTCTACAACTACGGATACTACAGCAGAGTTCTCAATAATGGAAGAACTGAAACTACACATGAGTGAGCTATTTAACTCACAAATGACTGGCATTAAGGACGCTATTATTAATTTAAAGGACACCATTAAGGCGCAAAACTCCCGTATTCAACAGCTTGAAGATCGAGTGTCGCAATTAGAAAAATCGACCGATTTGTCAGTTTTGGAGAACAAAATACAGAAGCTCAGTATAAAAATAGTCGAACAAGGGCAAACATTATTAGCAAACGATATCGAAATCTCTGGGTGTCCGGAAGTTCAGAACGAAAGTGCAATGCATATTATTAAGACCGTTGCACATAAAATAGGCATCAGTATCAATGAGAAAGATATTGTCAACGTGGAGCGAGTCGGGCCCAGGCGTCCAGAAGAGAAAGACAAACCGTATAGACCACGACCGCTTATCGTGCGTCTTACACGCCGCCCGCGTTCGCCGTGGCCTTAACACCGAAGGCCTGCAGCTTCCAGGCCCTACACGCTCTCTCTATATAAATGAACGTCTCAGCGGACACAACCGATACTTATTTCAGAAAGCCCGCTTATTAGCCAGGTTGACCTGGTGTTATGTGATCACCACCGCCCACATTCTCTTGCAACACCAGAGGAATCACAAGAGCGTTGCTGGCCTTTAAGGAAGGTGTTTTTTTGAAGGTACCCATGTCGTATCGTCCCGGAAACACCGTTTCATTTTTGTAAAATGTTTTGTATCTATATAATTAAAGAATACAGAATATTAACCTTGCTGGCCCATATTTATTTCCAAGGTTCAAAATCAAGAGAATCTTCCAACTGTAAAAACCAACCTGGGAGTTCAGGCACCTCTCGCTCGAATTCTTCGCGAGTACAATAAGTTAAACGATACCAATTCAGAACTTGATATATTCGGTGGAGGGCCGGTCAGGTTTATGTTGTTAAACAATTAGCTGGTACCCAATCTGCATTTGTCAAATAAGTAGTTTTTCTTTTTTTTTTTCGTCTTCATTATTTTAATAAGTTAAAGTTATAATTTGTACTTTCATTTTTTATTTTGTTTTTATTATAGCTTAGATAGTATTAGTTCTATTTTTCAGAAGTAATTAGTGAGTATTTTTTGTAATTTTTATGCTCACCATAATTGTCGTATACTATAGAACTACTAATTGTAACATTAGATTAAGAAAATTGTATTGTATATAATGTGGTGTGCTTTAATAAATAAATAAATAATTATTATAAGTGTTTGTTATTTAGTAAAATAATGCAGTTTTTCAGTTTAGTAGAAAATTATGATGGAAGAGCAAAAATCCTCAAGTAATTCGTTTGAGAAGTATTCGTGAATTTCATCTTCCGTAACGGAAGTACTTAAAAATCAGAATTATTTTATTTTTAGACAAAACATAACTAATTTCAAGTCAACTAACAGATCGCAGACATATATTCGTAGGTATTTGACATTAACTTTAACGCTAACCACCCAGTATCCGGCGGTTATTGCTAACGCTAAAATTGACGTTATTTAACGCTCGTTCTAATTCAACTTCAAATATTTGAATTCGAAATAGAATTTAAAATCACATATTGAGCGTCAAAAATCTATCAGCCATTCGCAATAGTATAACTCAGACCTGAGAAGATCGGGCGCAAAAACTCAGCGTGAGTTTTTTTTTAATTGGTTACAGTATATTCTGTTGTATCGTACAATAAAATTTATAATAAAATAGCCTGAGGGCGTTCGCTCCATTCCCAGTCTGTAGTATCATTAAGAAAATCTTTTATTTTATAGTTTTCATTACCACACAAACTTTTTTAACAATTCCTTTGAATTTGGCTACACATTTGTTTTGTAAATTTTCTGGGATCACGTTCTAAATCATATGATTCGTTCTTACAAGCGGTAAAACTCATTTGATGCTAAATCGTTAATTTGAAGTGCGACGACGAACACCTCAAAAACGAAAACCAGCGACTGCTAAAACCGAAATTTGCGACTGCGAAACCCCACGCAAAAGAAAACTATTAGAAAAAGTTAAAAAAAGAGTCACCTTTTAATCAAAAATCTGCACAAAAAAGTGGCTAATATAGAAAAAAAATCATCGCCTGTATTGAAAAGTCTCATAGAATCCAGTGTGAGAAATGTAAAAGGGAAATCGAAAGGCCGTCGTTGGACTGAATTAAATAAAAGTGTGGCACTTGCCTTCTATAAAAAGTCTCTGAAGGCATATAGATATTTAAGCCAAATATTATCGATGCCGAATTTGCGAACATTACAGACAATTTTACAGAAAATTTCAAATTCAAAATCGAGCCAGGTTTTTATGGTTTAGGTTAGGCTTAGGCTTACTTGTAAGCAAAAGCTGAAAAACTGAACGATGAAGATAAAATTTGTGTTATTTTATTCGACGAAATGGCATTTAAAAGCAGACTTATTTATAATAGTGTAGCAGACAAAATTGATGACTACTATGATCTGGGTGAAGAAGGTGGACGGTCTGCAAAAATTGCAGATCATGCTCTTGACTTAAAAAAATGAAGCAACCCATTGCACATTATTTCGTGAAGGGAACAAATGCGAGAGAAAAATTAATTATAATTATTAAATCGAATTTAACCTCGTAAGGACCATTGTCCTCATATGAACACATAATCATCATTTTTAGTGCATTGGTCTGCACTGGTCTGCATTAAAAAAATATTTTTATATATTTTTTAATTATCAACCAGTGGCCTCATGTGATGACATAATAGAAATTGCCTACAGTAATTCAAAAAATCACACCATTTGAGTCTTTAGTCTAACGGGATTGGCTGAAATGAACCATTCAATTTGACAGTTGTGTGGGCAATCCAATCACAGAGTTTTAAAATATTTTTGAATAAGTGGCAAACATGGCCGGTCGACGCAATCACGGTAAGTTCAATCTGTAATTACTTAATTAATCTCTCGCATTAGTTTGTCTTATTTATATATTTATAAAAAAAAACCTTATTGAATAATGTAAAAAAAAACACCAGTAAGTTTTAAGTTGGCAGCACTGAACTTTTATTATCTTTGGTACAGCAACAATGTGAATTTGTAATCAAGTGACTCTTGCTGAAATAAATAAAATACATACATAGTTAATTTAAAGTTGTTTTCTCCTAGTTGGTTAGGTCCAAAACCCTGCAAAAGGATATGGGCCCAGCGTTTTAACCTAGGAGTGGAAGAAGATCGCGGTAAAAAGGGAGTTCGCGGTCAAAAGCGAAAAATACAATACAGCAAGTAGAATGGAGTCCGAGGTGTTCGGAACAAATACATTTGCTTCAACAAGTAGCATTCAGCTGGAAGGAGTACAAAACTGGCCGATATGGAAATTTCAAATAAAAGTGTTGTTAAAGCACATAACGTGTTCCACACTGTCGGTGAAACCTGCCCAACAGCGGCAGAAGAGAAAACAAAATGGATGCAAGCTGACGCAAGGGCCCAAGGCATTCTAGTAACCCGAATAACACCATCCGTAATGATTCACATACAAAACTGTGAAACGGCTAGAGAAATGTGGAATAAACTGACTACTGTTTATGAACAAAATTCTGAAATATCACTACATCTTCTACAGCAAAAATTTTTCGACATGAAGCTCGAATCAAATGAAAATGTAACAACGTACATCGCAAAAGTCGAAGACGTAGTAACAAGAATAAAACAGGCCAAAGGAGGCATACCTGATGGAATGTTAATCACAAAAATACTCTCATCCCTCGGAGATAACTATAGGCACTTTATCTCGGCATGGGACTCGGTGCCTACAAACCAAAAGACATTGGCAGAGTTAACTGCAAGACTTATTATAGAAGAACAAAGAAATAAGAAAAGTGAAGAAGAAACAACAGCAGCATTTAAGGCAAAAAGCTCAGAAATTAAGTGCTTTAAGTGTGGAAAGACAGGACATATAAAAGCAGAGTGTAAATCTAAAAATAACCTGAACAACTACTGTAAAAATGCAAAAAACATGGACACAAAATTCAGAATTGTTGGTTCAATAACAGTGAAAATAAACAAAAAGGTAAGAAAATAACTAAATTGCATGTTAGTCCTAAAATGAGGGTAAAATTGGCTACCCAGATACTAAGTAACACGGTAGCTGTAGTACTAAAATTACTACCTAAGAGTATTGAAAATAAACCAAAACATAAAGAAATTTTTAAACAGCTTAATTAGTGGAATGGCTGGGCCGTTTGTTTGATTCCACGAACAGACCAGCTTCAATTAACAAAAATATTCGACAAAATGTTTCTAAAATAGTTTATATCAAAAAGTTTGAAATTTAAAATTTGTCTATATTTATAGATAAGTTTTAAGGACACTTCAGTTATAAAAAAACTGATAGTCAAATAAGACTGAGGAAAGTCTGATGTGTTAATGGGTTCCTTACAACAATATCGTCTCTCCAGGAAATATGGAAATACGTTAATTAAAAAAAAATCTTAAATTACGCCAACTAAATAAAGATGCCTTGGATAACACAGTCCAACCAATAGAAATCCTACTTGTCACGATTTCATATTCGCATTAAAATCATCGATACTGACTCGCATTAGCACACCTAATGGTATAGGATCCAATTGAAAACATGAAGTTCGATTTCCGTAACGTGATATTTTCAAAAAAAGATTAAAAAGAAATGACATAATATAAACATATGGATCCCATTAACAATGTGTGCTCAGTTTCGGACGTCAATCATCCAGTAATTCACATTCCTGAGGTACAAATCCGTGACGAAGACATAGAAAAAGTGTTCTAATCACTCTACAAACAACTATCGGTTTATGTTAGCGGATATTTGGCTTCAGTGATCCTAAAAAATGTTATTTGTAATGATTGTATAAAATATATGAAAGTTTTGAATCCTGAGCCAAATTCTAATTATACTTACGCCTAGCTTAAAACTTTGTTAAACTGTAGACATTGCAACTATGACATTTGAAAGTGAAATAAAACCATTATTATATCTAGTGTTGACTTTTCTTGGATTTTTTAAATACACATAAATAAAATAATAGATCAGCTGTTGCACCGAAAAGCTCATTATGTGATCAGAACCAGTACGCTCGTTTCTCCTCCTTTTCCATATAAAAAAAAATAAGACTAGGCACATCTGACAATCACACACATATTTAGCCACTCAGAAAAAAAATAAGAAAGACTGGGAGTTGTTAATGCATACACCATAAAGCCCTTATCCTTGGACCTTTAGATTTCTATCGCCCGATTTCTAAAATCTCGTTTCTTAAGAATTTCTTCAGAACTCTTTAGGTAGTATCAGGCTAACATCAAGATAGGACTGCCAACGTTACTTGTCGTGGTATTATGATCAGTAATTTGTTACAGCAACAGAATCATGTCACTATCTACAAGACGGCAAAAGGTCATAAAAATTGCACTTAAATACTGTAGTAAAATGTAAATAAACTTAAAAAAAAATATCGGCATGAACAAAATGAAAAATTTAAAAATATAATTAAAACCTTTATATGAAGTTCAATGACATTCCCCAATATGTATTAATCACAATGGGCCAGAAAAAAATGCTTATGCGTATTAAAATTATTTTAAGCATTTAGCATAAAAATTACTTGCACAATAATCTTTAAAACATTAGTTCTTTTCTTCACAATGATTAATGATGTTTTATACTGGATTTTATGTGATCAGAAAATTATTTGCTACCATTGACCGGAAAAAATTTAGATTTTTATTTCAATCATTACATCTACGAGGGGCGGTCAAAAAGTTCGCGGAATGGCGGGGTTGGCGGGGGTGAGGTCGCTCCTCCAGGTAGCCGCTACTTGAGTAACTCATAATTACTATATATGCCAATTTCTAGCCTAATTGGGTCATTAGCTTTCGAGTTACAAACGAGTGAACAAGTAAATCGGGAACAAACTAGCCACTATGGAGAAAATTGAACATCGCGCCGTCGTAAAGTTCCTCACCAAACAAGGAAAAACGCCTCAAACTATTTTGCAAGAGATGTTAGCTGTTTACGGAGACTCTGCTCCTGGTAAAACCATGATTTACAAATGGCACGGCCTTTTCAAGCAAGGAAGGGAGTCAATTGAAGATGATCCTCGACCTGGACGGCCCATTGAGGCCACTACGCCGGAAATCATTGAAAAAGTTGAAAAACTTGTATTGGAAGACGGAAGGTTGAAGAAGAAACAACTTGCAGCATCAGTTGGAGTATCAGAAACCACAATTTTAAATATTCTTCATCAACATCTTGGCATGAGTAAAGTGTGTTCAAGGTGGGTCCCGAGAATGCTCACGCCGCTGCAAAAACGTGAGCGCGTCAACTGTTCCCGCGAGTATTTGGACCGCTGTGGAGAAGTTAGGGAAGAAATTATGGCCCGAATTGTAACCGGTGATGAAACTTGGGTTCACCACTATGAGCCTGAGTCAAAGCAGGAGTCGATGCAGTGGCACAAAAAAGGCACACCACCCCCAAAAAAATTTAAAGTGTCGCAATCGGCCGGAAAGATCATGGCGACTATTTTTTGGGATACTGAAGGTATTCTTTTGATCGATTATAAAGAACGTGGTGTTTCTATAACGGGAGAGTACTACGCTTCCCTATTGGACCGATTAAAAGAAGCTATTAAAGAAAAAAGAAGAGGAAAACTGACAAAAGGTGTACTCCTTTTGCACGACAACGCGCCCGTTCACACGAGTCATGTTGCGACGGCTGCCATTCATCGATGCGGTTTTGAACAACTACGCCATCCACCCTACAGTCCAGACCTGGCCCCTAGCGATTTTTATTTATTCCCAAAGATGAAGAAAGAGCTGCGTGGAAAAAAATTTAGAGACGATGATGAAGTCAAGTCGGCGATTTCGGCGTATTTTGACGCCCAAGACAAAACCTATTTTTTCGACGGTATTAATAAGTTATATGCCAGATCCCAAAAATGTATTCGTGTTAAGGGGGAATATATTGAAAAGGAAAAATAACATAATGTATCATTTCATCTTTTTTCCCAGTCATTCCGCGAACTTTTTGACCTCCCCTCGTACGTTAGTTCCGATAAGTTCTAGAGTATTATATTATCTAGGAGTTAAATCTATCTTTTAACCTGCTTTTTTTAATGGAAATGTAGGTGCCTACTATCTTCATACCTGCCACTCCATTGATTTGACCGTTAAATGCATCTTGATGGAAATTTCCATCAACCCACTTCGCAGGGGAGAACACCTACCATATGATACGGGACTGTACAATTTTGGGTGTGGGAACATTTAAGAGGGATAAACTAACATTTCGGAACGCAGCCACAAAAAAATAAACGTCATCTGTCAGAAACCACATAAAAAAGTTCACGTTGCTGCATAATTTTGGTTTCGTGTACGTGGTGATTTTGTCAATCGAATTTTTGCTGAAAATATAATATCTAATATATTGATATACACATCTGGAGAGATTCAAGGTTAATCTTTCGATACAAACTTTGATATTGGTAAAACAATCAAGATAAATATACAAAAAGTGCTGAGAATTCTTTCATGTAAATTTACATCATTATGTTATGACGATCACTAATCTAGTATAATAATAATAATAATAAATCTTTATTTGTTGCAAAGAAAAAAATACAATTTTGCTTAAAATTACCCTCGACCCCCAAACTAGGACAGCCCGTGACATGGGGGTCAGTCTCTTCCCAGTTGTGCATTCTAAAATGTCAAATAACAAACATCAACATATTTTAAGGTCTAACAATGGAAGTTATGCAACAAATTATGAACACAGAAACTATTTTATATATTATTTAGGGCGTGTATTGTGTGTTTGTGTGTGTATGTGTGTGTGTATATGTGTGTGTATTTGTGTGTGTGTGTGTGTGTGTGTGTGTGTGTGTGTGTGTGTGTGTGTGTGTGTGTGTGTGTGTGTGTGTGTGAGTATGTGTTTAGCTTTTTATTTTTCAAATGCTATACCTGGATTAAGTAGTGGTTATCGAATAAGATTTTCAGTAGCTTCGTAATTTAGGTTTCTTAACATGTTCTTGAGTTTATGTCTAAGTTCATATATATTACAATGCATAATTTTAAGTTTTGTATTAATATTTTTGAAAAGTAATCGTCCCAAATAGTTATATTGGCGTTGTGCAAATGAACTTTTTGTTCGGGGAATGTGTATTACAGGTCGACGTCGGGGAGTACTGTCCAGTGGTGGGATTCGGTGCATCCGATCGTAAAGTGTAACGCTTCTGTCTATATACAGCTGACGTACCGTAAGAAGTTCAGTGATTTTGTATAGTTCCTCAGTAGAGAATCTACGAGGTTAACCGAGCATCACCTTTATGATAGCTCTTTGCGCTCTTTCTACCTCAATAAGGTATGAGGAGGCTGCTCCACCCCATGCAGATATGCAATAGATCAGTAGAGATTGACATAGTGCTTTATAAACCTGTATTATCAATTTGGTGTCAGCAACGTCACGGAGGTTTCTAAATACGGGGATTAGCCTCCTGACTCTATTAGCAAGTGCTGTGATGTGGGGATGCCACTTTAGGTTTTCGTCGATGACAACTCCCAAGTACTTCATGGTTACTTCTTTACCGAGTACTTCACAGGAGCAGTCATTAGGAGTGACTTCTAATTTGTTACAGAGAAACGTGTGTAACTTAAGTTTGAAATTAGAAGGGGGCTGGGTGACTCGCGTTATGCTAAAGCAAATGTACTTGGTTTTTTGAGCATTTATGGTGAGTAGATTATTTTCCAATGTTTTTGTGATCCTGCTAAGTCCAATTTCAGCTGTTGTGCGGGTCTCATTCCACGTTCTCCCATGAAATATTATGGCAGTGTCATCGGCAAAGGCAATAAGTTGGGCATTATCTAGTCTTATGTTGCAAATTTCATTAGCGTATACTAAAAAAGCGTCGGTCCCAACGTGCTACCTTGTGGAATGCCGTGTGTCACATTTAGGTTCTTGCTAAAATATTCTGCTACTTTTACTTTTTGCGTCCTTCCTAATAGATAGTTATTAAACCAGTCAAGTGCGATTCCTCGTATACCAAGGCCTTCCATTTTTCGGAGTAGGAGAGGTATGGACACGGTATCAAACGCTTTCTTGAGGTCAAGAAATACTCCCAGGCATTTGTTTCTTTGGTCCATGTGCTTGGTGACAGTATTGGAAAAGGAGATCACAGCATCTTCTGTAGATTTTTTAGCCCTGAAACCATATTGGTTACTTGCTATCAGGTTATGTTGTTCAAGGTAGCGTATTAGTCTTGAATTAACCACCTTTTCCAATACCTTACTCAAGGCTCTTAGTAGTGAGATGGGCCTGTAGTTTGAGATGGACAGCTTATCACCACTCTTATAAATTGGAACAACTATCGCTTGCTTGAATAATGATGGGAAAGTACCTGTCATCATACTGAGGTTACAAAGATGATCAATAGGATAGCAAAGGATATCCCGGAACTTTCTCAATATACTCGTAGGTACGCCATCATCGCCAGGTGCGCAGCGAATTTTTAGGTTCCCCAGAATACCTTTAATTTCTATTGGATCTGTGGGGTTTAACATCATCGAATTCCCTTTATGTGCGTGTGTTCCCTGTTGGGATATTAACTGTTCTTCGGTTTTATTGGTGGAATTTAATATTTTCTTAGCCAATGAACTTCCTACATTAGTGAAGAAATCGTTAACTCCTTCTAGGGATTCCAGTGGATTGGAAGCCAAGCTTAATAATTCATTAGCCGAGGTTTTTTGCGGGCTTAATTGGCATATTTCTTTTATAACATCCCAGGTTTCTTTTTTCTTACCATTTTGTTGCAGGAGTTTATTTTGATAATAATTTATTTTTAATTTCTTAGTTATTTCTTTATGAAAAGTATGAAACATCAAACGTGATAAATGTAAGTTTTGACTAGTTTCTCTATGTTTTCAGGGCTGTACTAAATATTTAACATGAAAGATAAAGACATAAAACAATATTTAGCAGCTGTAAAAGGTGGATGGCTGTCGGAAGATGACCTGGAAATTTTTGATAACGAAGAGGAAAGGTTGAAACAAATTCACGATTGAGATGGGTTACTTAACCTAATCAGATCCCAACTGGCAATGCGTTTGCAGGATTACTTGACAAAAGAAAGTTGATATGGAAGAAAAAAAAATATGGAGTTTCACGAGTATAAAGTCACTTTCAAGGGTGACTCTGACTTTGGACTTTGGACCTGAGTTATCACATCTAGATAGTCTATATGCATGCTTCAGCTACGTTTTTAGTGAAAACTTCATGCAGAACATAGTCAAACAAACCAATCTTTATGTTACCCAAAAGAATCCTGAAAAGATAACTACTTACACTGTAAGGGTTAAAGTAAGGGAAAAAGTTCTTTGGTGTGCTTTTGTACATGTCATTGCAACAATTACCAAGTGTCAGATCATACTGGTCACCAAAATTCGGCTTTGAATCCATATCTTCTGTTTTGCGGAATAACAAATTTGAGAAAATAAAAATAATTTACATTTTAATAATAACGATCAGCACAAAGAAATTGGACATCCAGAACATAATCGTTTGTTTAAGATACGACCTGTTATTGAAGAGTTAAACGAGAGGTTTTCTTCTGTTCCAATGGATCAACGGCTTTCGATTGGTGATGAGCAGATGTGTGCCACCAAAGTGGCACATTTCCTAAAACAATATCTGCCTAACAAGCTCCATAAATGGGGCTTTAAGTTGTATGTTTGAGTTTGCTTGGATTTGCACACAACTTTGAAGTGTATCCTGGACAGGACCTTACTAACAAGACTGAAGATGTACCTGATTTGGGCTCAACTAGCAATGTTGTTCTCCGCTTGGCACGAGTTATACCTAGAAAGGTGAATCACATTCTGTATTTCGATAACTTTAATACTGCAATACCGCTAGTGTATTATTTGGCAACACAAGGCATAAATTCTGTTGGGACAATACAGAAAAATAGAACAGGACTCTCGTTTTTGGCGGGAAACGATTGATACCTATAATTAAATTCTAAGTATTTAATTATTAATTCTAATTTAATTAGTGATACATTTGTTGTATAATTGTGATGCGAAATGCCGTCGGATAGCGATGGTAGTGTAAAGACAAATGTATCGGAGAAAAAAAAAAGAAAAGTACAAAAAACTAACAATACAGAATCTGAGGCCACTAATATAAGCCCTATGTTAAAACTGGATATCGTCGAGCATACGCCGATAATTGCATGAACACAGAATTTCCTGTGTTCGTTGAAAGCACTGAAGAGGATGTTAATTAGGTAATAGAAATCCATTGGTGGTATCAAAGTTATGTAAACAAGTGAAAGGCATACGTGAAAGCAGGCGTATCAACACATCAAAAATAATGCTCGTCTTCAAGCAGGTTACAACTGCTAATGATTTTTTAAGTCATGAATGCCTTGAAATCTTTAAACTAAGGGCATTCATTCCTGCTTCCTCTCTCTGAAGAAGGTTGGGGTGATTAGACATGTACCAAAAAATGCAAGTAACCATGAATTATATAACAAATTAACATCTGAGTATGAAATTATAGGTGTAAGACGATTTCTAAAAAAAGTAGGAGAGGAATTAAATCCTCTTACTACTATAACAGTGAAATTTAGCAGTAATTCACTTCCAGGATATGTTTACCTAGATAATAACTCGAAAAATAATAAATTGATAGATAACTCGAGATACAAAGTATTTCCTTACATACCTCCATTGAAATGTTTCAAATGTATGAAATTTAATCATTTAAGTAAATATTGCCAAAAAAACATTCAGGTTTTTTCACGGTTAGCTGGAGAACATCACTACAAGGATTGCAGTTCGGACTATCTGAAATGCAGTTACTGTGGTGAAACTCATTTAGCAAGAAGTAGATAGTAAGTAGTTAGTAAGACATGCCCAGTTAAGGTTGAGAGAATAGCAAATAGTTAAAAAACATATTCTAATGCTTTACAAAATGATAAAATTAGTTTTCCCCCACTTCCAAAGGCTTTTAATACAATTTTAGCAAAATCAATAAAAAACGATCAAATGCCTATTAATAATATTATTAACAATAAAAAAATCTTAGAGGCAATGAATAATAATAGTGAGCACATTAGTGACTATAGACAATTCTAATGAAATAAAGAATAATTACCAAATTAAGGAAATATTTTTAAAAACTCTCTTTGTACTGCACAACATAATATTCAGAGTATTAATAATAAAAAAACAATAGTCAGAAATTCTATAGAACAACATAAAATTTATATTTTATTATTAAATGAAACTTGGTTAAAAACACTAGTAGTAGTTGCATAAGATTTCCGGGATATACATTTATAGGGAAAAATGCAAAAAACAATCATGGTGGAGTAGATACTGAAATACAAATTAATGAACACAAAATTTTATCATGATTTTTAGTCCATAGCAATTTCCTTGGAAACTATTCTTGGTGACGGTCTTAAACTAAGATTGGATTATTTTACAGAAATTAATAAATTATTACCTGTATATCAATATGGTTTTCGTAAGGGTAGATCTACAGCACAAAGTTTTTTTAAGTAATATTTTATTATCTAACACAGTACAAATTATTTACATATGACTTAAGAATTAATAACAGTATTTATGTATGTAT
Source organism: Leptidea sinapis (assembly GCF_905404315.1). NCBI lineage: Eukaryota > Metazoa > Arthropoda > Insecta > Lepidoptera > Pieridae > Leptidea > Leptidea sinapis. Next base: position 4,184,153 of record NC_066293.1, read on the forward strand.
ATTCCTTATATCATTAGTAAAAAGTATTTTAGGGTTCACTTCCAGAAGTAAGTAAGTATGGTTAGAAGTCACTTCGATTATAGTTTTTTTACCTATATGTAAACAAATCATTTATTCTTAAAAAAAATTAGATACAATTCAAAACATTGGACGGAGAATTATAAGTGGGGTTACACATTAATGCAATGGAAGAAGAATGTTGAATTCCTCCCTTGTCTGTAAGGCGTATTTTCTTGCCTGAAAGGTTGTGTTTGAAACAGACGTCCTGTAATTCCGATGTAGTCAATAAACTGTTATTACCAGATAATTTTATTGAAATAACCAATTCCACAAAGGAATCCTTGCAAGCATCAGCTATAAAACTTCTTTTACACAAAGAACCCACTTAAAACCAACCAACCACTTAAAATTTAATTAAATTTGGCCCATGTATGAGTGGCAATATGAAGCGCTTACGTTATTAATTGTAAATAAAATACATTTTATTAATATTAAGGATAACATAGATTTCATATTATTTATTGAAGAAGACTGTGAAAACTGTAGAATATATACTGATGGATCTAAGAATGAGAACTTTGTATGTTCTACCTTTAACAATTCTCAGTTAAAAATGAGTAAATGTTATAAATTAAATTTAGACTGTAGTATTTTTACTGCAGAATGTTTTGCGATACTTAAATCTTTACAATATATTCAGGCAGAATTGGTTAATGTTACCAACTGCGTAATTGTGACAGATGCGAAAAGTGTACTGTTGGCCTTAAGTAGTTTTAATTTTAACTATAAGTCTGTTTATATTATCTGCAAATAAAAATGGGTTTATTAGTTTTAAGTCAGAGGGGAATTAACATAGAATTTAATTGGGTACCTTCCCACGGAGGTATAGCAGGAAATGAAATAGTGGACTTGGCAGCAAGACAAGGCCATTTTTATGAAGACTGCTCTCACATTATTAAAGTTCCGTTCACGGATTTCGATTTAGTATTGAAAGAAAGACATAAGATATTGTGGAATAACCTCTGAAAATAAACTTTTAAAAATAAAGGAAAATGGTTTGGAGAAATTCAATACAGAATTCAATATAGAAATACCTGTACAACCATGGTATATTAAAAATAAATGTGAATCTAGAAAATATAAATCAATAATAAATAGAATGAGGTTTGGTCACTGCTTGCTACCAACACATTTAATAGGTAAAAAATTTGTCCCAATAAGAAATGCAACCATTGTGAATATGAAGAAGCTGATATAAACTATATAGTATTCAATTGCCTAGCATTCAGCGTACAAAGACTAATTTTAGTGAGTAAAAAAAAGACACGATTATGACAGACAACATACCTAATTTTGTATCCCGCCACATCAAAGACTTATTGCAGAAAACACAATTTTGTTTAAACCTATTTATAATTTGATTTGTAGCACTGTAGAGAAACTGTAACAAACACTATAAATATTTATAATTTTAATCATAATTCCATATTAATAAATGTAAACTTTTTATGTTTGGCTTAAAGGACTTGTGTCCAAAGCCGTTGATAAATAAAAAAAAGAATACCTAGCTTGAAATTACCTGCTAAGAAACAGTTTATGAAGAAATCTGATGCCAGAGGCTCATTTGAAGAAAGATTGACTTCATTCCAAGGTGTAGTACATGAGTGTTGTAGCATGATAGGACAACAAAATTACATTATTGTCGTCCTATATTGGGGCTTTACCTTTCAGCAATTCAAATTCAAATATTCTTATTCAAAATAGGATGTGACATCACTTATTGAAAGTCAAAAACTACCACCCATTCCAAAATTAATGCCTCAGGTCTGAAAAGAATGGGCGCAACAAACTCAGCGGGCTTTTTTTTTCATCGAAAAAATATGTTTACAAAGTTTTATTGTACAATTAAACTTATTATTTAATAGCCTGAGGGCGGTCACTCTATTCCCAATCTGTGGTATCATTACCGACATATACTTCGCCCCACAAATGTATCCCGATATGACAAAGGAAAAAAAGAGAAGGTGGAAACACTAATACCAAAAGTTATAAGTGAATACAATGCCCACATGGGCGGAGTAGATCTCATGGACAGCTTCCTAAGAAGATACCGAATCAAGGTGAAGTCATGAAAATGGTATTTGCGAATATTTTTCCACTTATTGGATGTGGCCGTCATAAATTCTTGGACCATATATAAGAAAAATTTGATTGCGAAGAATACATCTAATAAGAAAATGTAAACTTAGGTGCATTCAGGAATGAATTGGCCTTGAATTGTTGTTTGTAATATGGGACCAAATGAAAGCAAAAGAGGTCGTACAAGCACTAATCTGATAGAAAATTAGATTCAAGCAAAAAAGAAAAGAAGTGCAGTAGCAGTGGCTCCACCAAAGGAAGTCCGCACGGATAGGCATGATCATTGGCCTGTAGTAGGTGGATCCCTACTATGCAAAATGCCAATATGTAAGGGATATTCCACCATTCAGTGTTCTAAGTGCACTGTTAATTTGTGTCTCAATAAGAACAATAAGTGCTTTCTGAAGTACCACACAGACTAAAATTTGTCACTAAAAATAACTAAGTACTAAGCTAATTAGATGTAATAATGATGTAAATTTTCACCAACCTGTTTTTGGTCAGAAATGTATCATAAATGGCCTTAATGTTTTTTAAAATTATATTTATCATATTCTACAACCCAAAATACAACTAAATTTAGGGGTTAAAAGATCGAACTCAGGAACTTAGGTAATATAGGTAACATAGAAACTCAATTTTGTGGGTAGGAAATGTTCACATCGGTCTATCTGTGGACATTCGCAAATTTATCGCGTTAATTTAAGGTTTTTTGATTCTGTTTCTATCGTAATGAAACAAACAAAAATATTACACGGGGAGCTACGAGTAGAGATACAATAATACAAAAGTGAAAAACTGTCTTCAAAGCGGTTTAGCTGCTTGTGATAGCACTGCGCACAAACAGACAAAATACTTTTCGGGTTCACTTGCATTATTGCTAATTTTATGTTAAGAATACATCTAAATATATATTATTAGTATTAGTCGTAAATGATTATGATGCTTAAATATACCACAGCTTATTTGATGGACGCGATACAAAAAATATGTTTTACGCAAAACAAAAAAACGATTATTTGTGAAAAAGGGCTTGGCAACGTTAAAAAAATAATCGAAAGAAAAGCTCAACAAAACTTTTAAATATGTGTAAAATGTTATTTACCTTTTTGTTTTTATTGAAAATCATTTACAAAACATATTTGTTCTTTTTCAAATTATCGCACAAAAACATTCGGTTGGCAATATTTAAATGGATAAGTAAGTTAATTCAAACAGCGTTCACTACGCACCCACCCTATTCCGAAGGCATTGGCGCTTTTGACAGGCTAATGCATTAATTAAGTTTAAGTTTGTAAAAACCGAAGCTAGCTTATAACCATCAAAGAGGTTTTATCGCCATATTGAAAAATAAAATATTTTTTTGGGAGCTACGAAAATAGAAAAGCCTGTGTATTTAATAGCCTAAGCACATCGTTGGATTTGGTACTGCCGGACCATTAGTAATTGTAAATAAAGTATCGATAAACTAGAAATGTGGGTATGCCCTATTTACGTCTTTATTTTTTTTCGAAATTTTAGTATGTGTGGAATGTTGATTCACGAATCAGTTTACGGCTAGCTTTCGGGATGTTTGTCCGATCTGTCAGAGTGTCCGTGAATCCAAGTGGGTGCCTTATGCAGGGCGCGATTGTTTTAAGTGATTGACTGTATTTATTAAACCCACTAAGAATATGTATGTGTATTCTTAGTGGGTATTGCTTTTGCTTGATGGACTTGTCACGCATACCAAAAATCTTGTATTGATAGAATAAGCACGAGCCATCATAGTTAGCTTTCCACCACACTGCACTCATCGTCTGCAACCCCTCGACGCTAGCTTCATGGGCCCACTAAGTACCTATTTGTGCAGAAGAGGGCTATTCGCGCGATTTATAACCTAGATCCTAAAGAATCATTAAGAGAAAAAATTAAAGAAATAAACATTTTGACTGTTGCTTCTCAATACATTTTTGATATTGTTCTGTATGTTCATAAGCACATTGAGGAATTTTCAAGAAACTGTGACATTCATAATGTTGACACGAGGAACAAACATAAACTTGTTATGCCTACTACTCGGTTGGGTCGAGTTAGTAAGTCTTTTGTTGGGCGATGTATATGCTTCTACAATATGATCCCAGAAAATGTACAAAACAAATGTGTTACGAAATTTAAAAGAATTGTTAAAAAACGTTTGTGTGGGAAAGGTTATTATAGCATAAACGATTTTCATAATAACAGCACGGACTGGGAATAAAGCGAACACCCTCAGGCTCTTTAATTATAAATGTTTAATGTAATTGTCAATTGTAATCGAATTTCCTAAAATATGGAAAAAGGCTAGAGTAGTCCCTGTGTTTAAGAGTGGTGACAGAAAAGATATAACTAAGTATAGACCCATTTGTATATTATCAGTATTTTCAAAAGTATTTGAATCATTAATCTGTCCGATATTATCATGGCACTTAATATCAATAATGATACAGAACCAGCATGGCTTTCTTAAAAAGAGGTCTACTATATCTAATTTAGCATTGTTTGTCGATGATTTATCAGTTGCCATAGATAGTTGGTATTTTCATTAATGACATAGTCAAATGTTTTAACTTTTGTCAATTCCACCTTTATGCAGATGACCTCAAGATGTATTGTGAAATAAATAATATTGAAGACTCGATTAATATGCAACAGGATTTAGATAGACTTTCGGTTTGGTGCAATGAAAATAATCTAAAATTAAATCATTTGAAATGTTACAGTATCACCTTCAGCAGAAAAATAAGAAATATTAATTTTGATTGATACTGTAATAAATGGCAACATATTAGAAACGGTCAATCAAATAAATGATCTCGGGATCATTTTAGATTGTAAGTTGAGTTTCATACCACATATTGATAATCTGGTGAGTAATGCTCTTAAACTTTTAGGTTTTATAATAAGAAGTACAAAAGAATTTAAAAGATCATCCACAAAATTAACGCTGTTTAATTCAATGATTAGAAGTAAACTTGAATATTGCTCTGTTGTATGGAATCCTAACTATCAAGTGCATAAAGACAGAATAGAAAGAGTACAAAAAAAATTCTTACGACACTTAGCCTACAAGGACAATATATTAAAAGAAATTAAAAATACCAACGATCTCTTAAAACTTTATAAAACTATATCACTATGCAATCGTAGAAACTCAAGAGATCTCTGTTTTTTGCATAAAATTGTATATGGAGCTATTGATAGCCCGAACTTATTAAGCAGAATAAGGTTAGCAGTTCCAAGACAAAATGCACGGTCACATATTAAAAATAAAATTACTTTTATGCCAATAATTACAAAGAGTAACCCAGGTACGACCGCTCCTATTAACAGAATTGTAATGTCCTATAACAATATATTTAAAATAGCAGAGTTGGACATATTTTGGAACTCTGCATCAATTTTCAAGCGCAAAATTGAAAATCATTTAATTAAATAATATCATTCGTTTTTTTTTTTGTATTTAATAATAGTTGCTGTATTTTAAATTTGTAACACAATATTGATTACATAACATAGTTACGGCCTACCTGCACCTAGATGGCACTACGAGTCCTGCTGCCACCTCACCGTGCATACAACTATCAGCATGAGCGACATTTACTCCCGACGCCGCTAGATGACTCTGCCGACAAGTTAGTCGTCGCTAACGTTTGTTTGTCGAGAATAGGGACCTCTGGACCGCCTCAAATGTTAAAGGTAAGAGAGCTCGATTGCCTTCGTGTGCTGAGTATGCTAGCGACTCGCACCGGCGCTCGGGCCCTTATAGTGTTTCAGCATACTGTGCTACTTTGTACTGAAACCTTGTTTTTGCCACGGTTGGTGTTCTGGGTAAACACGACACCCCCTCCGGTCTGGGTCCGGTCTGCCTCCTGAGGCAAACCCCGGGAACCAGCCCGGTGGGGTGCTGGCGTGCCAGCACCTCCGCTTGGGCCGCGCCTAAAGGCAAGGCAAAAGAAAAAAAAAAATAATAATATAAAAAAACAGCATGCCACCACCAATCCTGCCGCTGATGTCACAGCGACGCGCGACTCGACCGCGCCCACTTCGACGTAAGGTTTTTGTGCGGTCGGCAATCTCCGGCCTTGAGGCCGGGCTGGACGCAATGATAGCGTCCGGCCAAGCCACCCTCGCTGCTGGCGCAACGAGGCGCCCCGAAGCCGCTCAAGCGGGTCCTTCAACGGGAGCCGGTGAAGCGACCTTCGCAGCGAGTCCGCTGACGCCGTCACCGGCTCCATCCATGGAATCGTTGCCGTTCATCGTCCGACCAGCAACGCCCAGGCGACGACTGATGCCCACGACTGCCGCTACGCCTATTCCTGCCGTACGCACGGCGACGCCTGCAACGGCGAATCATACCGCGCAAGCGCCTCACCCACGTCAGCCACGATATCCCGCCACGCAGCCTGGTATACCCGTGGGGCGTTTCCCCTCGCCTCCTCATAGAGGAGAACACAAAACCTCGGCACGAACACCACCGAGTATGCCGACCCTGTCGCCAGGCTCTCCAATGGAGACCGCGACAAGCCCAACATACGCGGCTACTACCGCGTCCAAAAAGACGCCGACGACGGGCGACGTCACCGCATCCGCCGCCTCCGCCACCGCTACCGCTGCGAGCGCCGCCACCACCTCAGCCACTCCGACCACCAAAGCGACCAGTCGCTACCCACCGCTGATTGTGGAGGTGCTTCCCGACTGGACGACGCATTTCCGGGAGCTCAAAAAGCTACTCGGCCACACACCTAACGGACGCCCGTTTGGCAAAGGCGTCCGCTTCATCCCCAAGTCGGACCAGGAGTTCCGACATATCCAGCGCTACCTCACGCAGCTGGAAAGTGTCGCTGGAATCTCCTGGTTCTGCTACTCGCTCCCCGCGGAGAGGAGCGCTAAGGTAGCAATACGGGGCCTGCCGGCAAACACAGAGCCGGCACAAGTGGACGCGGAGCTGCGTGAGCTCGGATACGTCCCGGAGCACGTGCGCGCGATCCCCGCGCGCCCAGGCAGACCGGGATGTCTGATGTTCGTGCAACTCCAGCGTACGCCAAATCTCATCCCGGGTATATATGAGGTGCACGAGCTCCTCTGTATGCCCGGGATCACCATCGAGGCGTGGCGCGGCAGAAAGGGACCAGCGCAGTGCCATCGCTGCCAGCAGTTTCGGCACTCCTCGCACAACTGCCACCGGCCCATTGCCTGTGTGCGGTGTGGGGACAACCATCCTGCACGAGAGTGCCAGCGCCCCAGGGAGGACCCGCCGACGTGCGCCAACTGTGGTGGCGCGCACACGGCGAACAACGCAAACTGCCCGGTGTTCCGCAAAGAGACGCGCAACCGCCGGGCGGGCACCATCGCACGCACCGCCTCAACAGCGCGCGCGTATCCTCCCACTGCCCACGCATTAGAGGCCGACGCGCCCGGCTCGCTCATGGCTGTCGCCAACCAGCCACGGCAACCGGTTAAACGCCGACGCAAACGCGGGAAACGCGCTCAAGCGCGCCAAGGCGCCCTACCTGCCGCACCACCTACTGCGACACGCGCTGCTGCGCCCGCCGCACTGCAGCCTACCGAGCGCAGTACGAAATCGTCCAAGCCCACCGTGGTCGCCGCCCCCGCAGGGGGGACGAAGGCGAAGCGAGTGACGCCGCTGGACCCGCGACTCACCAAAGTTATCAGCACATTGAATCATGTGCTGATGGCCATCCAGGAGCAGCGTGACCCTATTCCGCTGATCCTGGGTTGCATCACGGAGCTCTGCACCTTTTATGGCTGAGCTCCGCATCGTGTTTTGGAACGCCGACGGGCTTTCATCACAAAAAGCCCGTCTCTTCAAGACTTTGCTTTCTCAGCGTCGAGTGGACATCGGCCTGATCAGCGAGACTCACCTCAGACCGGTAGACAAGTTGAAGGTTTCCGGATACTACGTCTACCGGGAGGACCACGCCTCGCCGATCGGGACTGCTTACAGGGGATTAGCAGTCTTGGTCCGTCGGAACGTCATTCACCAACTGCTGCCAGTACCTCAACTGCAGACGTCGTATGCCCTAGGCGTGGAGATCTGCATCGAACATCAGCCCACCCGTGTGTTCGCTTTCTACAAGCCGCCGCAGAACCGACTCGCAGTGGCTGATGTCCACACCTTGTTGGACTCGCTGCTGCCCACGATTGTCGCGGGTGACTTCAACGCGAAACACACGGCGTGGAACTCCAATATCGTGAGCCCAGATGGCAGACGCCTCCTGGACGACGCAGATCGCCACGGTTACCAGGTGCTAGGACCAGAGGTCCCGACGCACTACCCGTACTGTGCAGCCCACATGCCAGACGTCCTTGACATAGCCGTCACGTGCGGCCTAGCTGCCGCACCGTCATTAGACGTTCTGGATGACCACCTCATCTCCGACCACCAAGCAGTCCTTTTGACGCTGAAGACAACCCCGATGACGACATCGCTGCCTTCTCCGAAGCATCGCCAGGACTGGCGAATCTTCGCCGAACACATGGCCGAACATTCGCCATCCTTTAGAGTAGAGAGCCCTGCAGACGTTGATCGACTCGCCACGGACTTCAGCGCAACAGCGTCCAATGCGCTTCTTGAGTCCAGACTCGACGCTGCATCTACTCGTAGACAACCCCAGCTCCCTGCCTACATACAAGCGATGATCGAGGAGAAGAGGAAGCTGCGAAGGCAATGGCAAAACCTGCGGTGCCCGACCATGAAGACGCGGCTGAACGCTCTGGCTGCCAAGATCTCAGACGCACTGGAGACAGTTGCAGACGAATCCTGGCACTCCGCCATTGAGCGAGCCGGTGACGACTGGTCTGGCATGCACCGCCTATGCCGCTAACTCTCCGGGAAGCCCTCCCCGATTAGACCCCTCATGGCCAGTGACGGAACCCCACGTTACCGAGCTGAGGATCAAGCGGAGATATTTGCGGACTACCTGGAGACGCAGTTTACACCCAACCCGACCGCAGATGTGCAGCACGTAGAGACCATCGAGCGACATGTGAAGAACTACTTCGAGTCGCCGATAGTACCGACAGAAGACCCCGTCGTGTTCTCCCCCGGACAAGTCCAAAGGATGATTCGGCGAACTAGACTGCGCAAAGCACCCGGCCCTGATCGAGTCACCAACGAAGCCCTGCGTCACCTACCTCCGCGAGCAATCGCGACTCTGACGCGGCTCTTCAATGGAATCCTCCGTACCGGGCACTTTCCATCATCGTGGAAGCTCGGCCGAGTCATCCTGATTCCCAAGCAAGGCAAGAACATCATGCTGCCTGGGAGTTACCGTCCCATCACTCTTCTATCCACCACCTCGAAAGTCTTCGAGAAGCTACTGTTGCTGCACATCACGCCGCATCTTCAGCCACGCGACGAACAGTTCGGTTTCCGTGCCGAACACTCCACCACTTTACAAGTGACGAGGGTACTGCACCATCTCGCTACCGCCTACAACAAGCGAGAGCAGTCTGTTGCAGTATTCCTCGATATGGAGAAGGCGTTCGATCGCGTCTGGCACGCCGGCCTCGTGTACAAGCTGTCCACGTCTACTACTCCCCGCCGAGTAGTTAAGACTGTGGCCACCTTTTTGGAAGACAGACGTTTTCAAGTGGCGGTTGAAGACGCTCTGTCCACGGAGCGCCCCATCCGAGCTGGTGTGCCCCAGGGAAGCTGCCTGTCGCCCGTCTGCTACAGCAGATACACGGACGACATTCCAGTCGCCGACGGCGCCATTTTAGCGCTGTATGCTGACGACGCGGCGTTCATTACCACCTCGCTGAATGCCCCGCATGCAGCGCTGAAGATGCAGCGAGCACTGGACGCGATTCCCACCTGGCTGAAGGACTGGAGACTCAAGGTCAATGTGGCGAAGACTCAGGCGATTTCCATCGGGCGGGCGCGCCTATTGCCGCCCCCGGTGTCACTCATGGGCGAGACCGTCGTATGGTCCCCCAAGGCCAAATACCTCGGCGTGACCATCGACAGGACACTCTCGATGCGGCCCCATGTTAAGAACGTGGTTGCCCAGACGCGCGCCGCACGGAACGTTCTCCGACCCGTGCTGGCGTCCCACCTGCCTCTCCGTACGAAGTTGTGCGTATACAAGGCGTACGTTCGCACGCGACTCACCTACGCTGCCCCCGCCTGGTTTGCGCTGACAAGCGAGACGGGTCGCAAGTCGCTGCGAGTACAGCAGTCGCTGACGCTCCGCACCATCTCCGGAGCACCACGCTTCGTACGAAATCAGGTCATCTCCAGAGACCTGCGCATGGAAAGCCTGGACGACTTCGTTCGTCGCCTGAGCACCTCTATGTTCGCGCGCGCCGATGGAGCGCGATCCCAGCATTTGCGTGGCATCGCGCCATACCATCGACGACCGCCGTCAGAAGAGGACTACCACGTGACCTAGTCTCCTAGGACACGACTGCTTCCTCGCCGCTGGCTGATGGGCGCTCACCGGTACACTACCGGCGGGCTCGACCTCGCTGAGCGGCGGGCGCAAGCTAACCACGGACCTACAAACCGGCTGCAGTCCGCAGATCGCTCGCGACACTACGCGGGCTTGATCGCACTGTAGCAGGATACCACCGGACATGACACCACGGACCAACCGGTCCCACCCAGTGCCCCGTCTGTAGTTGCAGGCGGCGTTTATACTACTGAAAGGGGCCATCGCCCCGAACAGTTACCCCGAGGCCCGTAAGGACCTACGCGGAAGACCCACCAGTTAGTGTTAAAGGTATCCAGAATAGGAACTAGTATGAGCACGCTACCCGCTTCCACCTCTGTTGGGACGGCCTTGTGTCTTTTGCTAGTTTAGTATTACATTGCTGACCCCAGAGTATTTCCACCCCCCGTTGGGATACTCAGAGCCAGCAGTGTGCACTGCTCAGAATTGTATTGAATAATTTTAACGTATTCTTACGGAAATATAAGTTTTGCATGTCACGACTGTCTTCTCACTAACTCGCCCCCGCCTCTCAGTTATAAATTTAGTTTTTTTATTTTGTTTAGAGTGATAAGTTTTTTATATTTTTGTTAAGGTAACCAATTTATTAAGTAATTTAGATAAGTAGTAAGTAAACGAAGAAATTGTCATATTATGTTAATAATGTTTTTAAGTACTTGTAATTTAATTAAGTAATTAATTGCATGTCGAGTTAGCCCGTAAATGGGGTATACGATGTTAAATAACATAAGTAATTAATGACGCTGGTGGCTTGGGCACGGGGAAGGGCGCTGGTGTGGGACGCTACTTGCGTCGACACTCTGGCTCCTTCTCATGTCCAAGTTACGTCAGTTGGTGCTGGGGCTGCTGCTTCGACTGCCGAAGACGGCAAACGTCGCAAATATGTTGGTCTCAGTGAGTCATACATCTTTGTGCCGTTTGGTGTCGAGACACTTGGCCCGTGGGGCCCAGAGGCGCGGAGAATGTTCAAAATACTATCTTCGCGCCTCAATAAGGCTACTGGAAACCCAAGCGCTGGCAGCTATTTCGGTCAACGGATCAGCCTTGCTTGCTTGAATACTGGCAGCATTACCGCGTTGGATAACGCGGTAATGCTGCCAGTATTCTTGGTACGCTTCCACGTAATGATAGTTTTAATTTTATGTAGTCGTAGTATTGTAAATATTGTTATAAGATTAATGTGTAAATATACCATAAGGTAATACATTGTATACAACGTGGGCTTCCTATTAAATAAAAAAAAAATAAAAACATTGTACGATATTACCTTGAAAACAATTTAGGAACGATTAAATCTAAGTCCAGGTGATATTTGGAATGTTGATGAGACGGGACTTACAACAGTTCATGTGCCTACTAGAGTCATAGCTCGCCGGTGTATTAATAACTTGGGAAAAATGACTTCAGCTGAAAGAGGCACTTTAGTGACAATTGCAATTTCAGCTCTCGGGAACATGGTTCCCCGGTTTTTCGTATTTCCAAGAGTACACATCAAGGACCACTTTCTTAATTGTGTTCCTGAAGGTTCAGAAGGTGACGCTAACTCATCTGGGTGGATGAAAGAAGAAAATTTCATAAAATACGTAAAGCATTTTGTGAAACACGTTAAACCCAGTAAAGAAAAGCCTATTCTTCTGCTCTTGGACAACCACGACTCACATTTACTATCGAGGTGCTTGATTATTTTAAAAACAATGGAGTTACAGTTTTGTCACCCCCCCCCTCCTCCCTAATTGTAGCCACGAACTACAATCACTTGACATGATTGAATCACACCATCTCCACCGGAATCCAACCAAAGTTTTCTTTTACCTGAAGAGATTAAACCTTTCCAAAAGCAGCACCACGATTGGGAAGTAGAAGAAATATACGAAAACGTAAAAGCACCATATATACAGAGGGAAAGAAAACTATGAATAACGATTTTCAGATAAAAGCGACGACGATGACACAATTTGTATGGAATGTACTGAATCCTATTCAGCCAGTAAACCTGGTGAAGAGTGGATTCAGTGCACTACGTGTAAGTTATGGGCTCATTCTCAATGTGCAAAAGGCAATTCGCTACTTTACGAATGTAAGAATTGCAATTCTGATTTAGAAGACTGGTATGATATGGTCTAATTTTAGATAGATCTGTACTAAAACTAGATAACATGAGACAGGTTGTATTCATAGTTAGGTTTACTTTTAGAAAAGAAAACTTTTTTTTGTTTTGGTAAAAGATTGAAGTGGTTCATGATAATCACTATTTCAAAGATGATAATATTTTGTTATGAGATAAACTTAAAAACTCTTATATAAGACTGATTGTTCTATTTTCAGAAATAAGTTAATTTTTAGAAAAGAAGTTTTCATACTTTATAATATTGGATACTCACAAGTTCATGTATGTTCAATAATATTTTCATAAAAGGGATATGATCTTTGATGAGCAATTTTTTAAAATAATTCAAGTTACAATTAAGGTTGAAACAGAAGGTGAAAAAAAATAATCTTACTTATTGTTGGTTTATTTTTTTTTTATCTTCTCTTATCTTTAATAGTTTAAAAAGAGACTTATTAACCGGGAATGGATCTCAAATTTAAGATAACAATTAAATAAAAAGTTTCTATCATTGAGTAAATTTTAATGTTTCATTTTATGCTTATCCTCTTTATTTACACTAATTACTGCCTAGGTCTACCTACCGCTTGCATAAGCATAACCATAGTAACCATACTAACCATAATAACCATAAGGTCAATATACCCCGGGTATGACCAAGCGTCAGGGGTTTAGAAAATCAACTAAATAAGTATTATAATGATAAATATATAGGTTTACGGTCATTCAGGGCATCCCCGTGGATGTCCTGATAGATAGTGGGGCGTTAAACATTTCTTTGATAGCTTCAAACGTTATAAAAGTTCTTTTCTTTTCAGCGTAAGTTTACCGAGCGCCTTATTAAAGGTGATAAAGAGATATCTTGTCGCGAGTATGTCACTTTGACGGTCGAATTTGAGGACATTTCTCTTGACGTTGATTTGATAATTGTACCCGCTTCTTACACGAATACCCCTATATATAATTATAGGCACAGACGTATTAAACAGAGACGGCATAATTTATTATCGGACCAAAAATAAACAATATTTGACTCATAGTTCCAATAGTGTTTTAAAGATTAACTCAGTTGAGAAAGTGTTAACTAGTAACGTTAGCACTCCACTCGGGGGTGATGATTTTACTGCTCTGATGACAGTAATTAATGAATTTTCTAAATTTTTTATATCCGGAACGGCTACGACAACGGTAACTACAGGACAGATGCACATAAACCTCACTAGCGATAAGCCTGTAATATATCACCCATACCGTTTATCCTATCAAGAAAGTTAGAGAGATAATTAACGATTTATTAGACAAAGGGATAATTGGAGAATCAGAGTCCGAATATGCCAGTCCAATATTATTGGTCAAAAAGAAAGACGGTTCAAATAGGTTGTGCGTTGACTTCCGAGCTTTAAATAGAATTACAATAAAAGACAGGTATTCTTTTCCTCTCATTGACGATCACATAGACCGCTTAGGGTCTAAAAATATAATATATTTAATATTCATATTTCTTAAACAAGTGATCTCATTGTTAAACTTAAGAGTGATAAGTCTTACTAAACGAATTTATTAAATCTGATTTGTAATAATTAAAATTTACTTTTTATTGATCTTTTCCCTTACTACCCCGATTCTTCCGCACTTTCCCCTATCTAGTAGAACTTTTTGATGAGCCAAGGTCATTATTCGTACTACCAACTATTTTATCAAAGTTTCACGTTAAAAACACTTTCAATTTTCAAATTTCTATATAAATTTTTATTATTTAATAAGTACTAAAAAGGGCTTAATGGTTTATATATATACGATGTAATTTTTATGCAAGAAGCCACTAAAATCACAAAATCAACTAGACTTCAAAACGCAACGCATATGGTTCGAGTAAAAGAGACAGACTTATGCAACGACTGTACACTGTACAGCGTCTCTTTCTCACACCGCGGACCTCATACATATTTCTTTCGTTCATTCTTCCATAAGTGATTCAAACGCCATTTAGTTATAGGCACTTCATAGTACGAATCTTAGCGATTCAGTTTAGATACCTAAACTGTACTGCATCGGAATTGAATCGCTACTTAAAAGTTGATGGTAGGCCTTCTGATTTTAATTAATAGTAGCCCTAGTGCTACTTTAACTTTGTGCCTAACTAAAATAAATTCCCTCATATTTGTATCATTCTTCTGCAATAAGTTGTCGACGCGATCTAACAATTGGTCGAATGTAGCAATTCTCATACAGAAACAATTGCGGAATTTCATCTGAAGTTGACATAATCACAATAAAACATTCTATTAATTTTCCTGGAAGATAAGAAGGGATCAATCTAAATAGTGCTTGTTTTTCTCTTTCTACGACGACGTCGCAGAAGACAAAGAAGCGTCGCAATAACCTCAGTGCTATCCATGTCAATTCTATCCGACTGATCGAGCGAGACTGGTCTATGTGTCACGCGGCTCTGCGGTAAAAGCTCGGCACAATTGCTGTTCGATGGCGAAAAGAATATCTGCAAAAACCGTCAGCACCATAACCAAAGAAGGCGAAGTTGGTGCTACCACGTCACAAAAAATTCCACACACCAAATAAAAATAGCATGCAAATAATGAAAATTATTCTACATTATTTTGATCTGTGTGCAGTACTAAATAAAATATATGAAATGTATGTGTGTCTACCGTCAGAAAGGAGAAAATCGCGATGAAGCAAAGACCCACGCGCCTAACACAGTAAATAAATGCTTGCAAATAGAAAATGAATAAGGTGTCCTAAGAAACGATATTACTGGCGTGCGATGGATAATTGTGCATGCGGGTGATGAAATGAGGTTTATACCAAATGCTTTATTAATATTTAAACAATCGAAATTAGGTGACTACCATGTTGGTTAAACTGATTCCTAACTTGCCGGTTAAAAGTTTAGTAGTTATGGATACTGTCCCTTATCATACGGTAAAGTTAAACAAAGCACCGACATTAGGCTCAGCCAAAGCAAAAATGCAACACTGGATCATAAAACAGCGGTTATCTTATCTGCCTACCATGCTAAAAAAACACAACTGTATGAAATTATAACCAATATATGAAGCCGATGAAATGGTTCATGTTCATTGCCACAAAGTGTCTAGCGCACCGCCCTATCACTGCGATCGAAACGCAATTGAATTTATGTGGAGTCAATTCAAAAGGGGAGTAGGTTGTAACAAAAATGTAGGACAAGAAATTTTTAATTTAACTGAAAGAGCTTTTCATTCTATCGCTGCAGAAGACTGTTAAAAACAATGCGAACAACTGCGCCATATTGAAGACAAGCTTAGTGAAAGACATGATGAGATGGTATGGAAAATGTAACGGTTTATAATAGAATTAAATGCTAAGTCTGATTTAAAATCTAATAGCAGTTACGAAGATTCATCTGTTTGAGCAAAAATTATAAATACATAAGCTGAATACTTCAAACTTACCAGTCTTTGGGCGAGACCTCACTATTCGCCCTTAAAATGTCCGTGATTGATGCCATCTTCCTATTATAAATAATATCCAGACGACCGAGCCTTGCTGTGATTTTTAAGAAAGTACAAAACTTGAACAAAAAAACACTAATAGGACATCTGAGCCGGGGTCTTCTGCTTTTCGGATCACCTAATGTCTCATCTGAGCTATTATAGTCTTGTATATAGTGGCGAAATTTACCTTTGTATTCTAATGTTAGTGTGGCTGTTAATGTTAATGTACATTTTTTTTAATTGAAACCTAGCTAGATCGATTTCTCGCCCCCGAAACTACCTGCATACTAAATTTCATTATACTCGTTGGAGCTCCAGATTCTAATTATATACAAGAATTGCTCGTTTAAAGTTATAAGATAATGTAAAACTGGAGGGAAAGTAAAAGCAGTATTTTTTAACATAATCACATTATGTCACTGATTTTACAATTATATTTGCTACCTTTTATGATATCTATTCACTGGTAATTTTATACAACATAAATGAACACTGCACACTAAGCAATTTGATCTCGACTCGGGAAAAAATTCAATTTCCTAAGCTTTATAAGATTGCCTTCAAATATTAAACTATTGTTGGAACTTCTGTTCCATCCGAACAATTATTTTCAAAGGCTGTTCAATAGTTAATCAGCAAAGAAATAGAATGAAAGGTGAAAGATTAAGGGCCGCTTTTTCAATCCTCAGATAAATCACTAGATGACTATCGAGAGAATAAAATTATCTTACTGTCTATCTTACGATTAAAAGTTTTGAATTTTTCAATCGCTTTTTATCCAAAGAATAGTTGTCTGTGGTATTGTCGATGCAACTTCACACTTAATACGTGCAAGCGAGATGGACATATATATTATATAACGCATAAAACAGAGAAAGGATGTTTGTTTGACATTAGACATTTATCACTACAATCAATAACCTTGAATTCACTCGAACTTTCAGTGTATTTCAATTTAAATTTGTTTTCGTGGTTCTTAGTACAATGAACGAAAAAAAACGTGACCGTGCTACGAACTTTAGAAAATCGGAGGTGAGCCACTTGACCGAGTTGGTGACGAAATACCGTGCGGTTTTAGAAAATAAAAAAACTGACGCCGTCACCAACAATGAAAAGGATGCAGCATGGGACAAAATTGCCTGTACATTTAATTCTACGTGTGATGGAGTTACATTTCGATCAGCGAAAACCTTAAGACAAAAATACTGTAGAAAAAATTGAATTAAAAAAAATTGTAGAAAAAAACTGACCGGGGATACCCCATCGGTATGAAAGAGCTGAGTTGCAGATTGCACAAGTGAATGGACGCTGACGCTGTACTTCGATTGTCTCTAATTTAATATTTTTATTGTACACTTTCGCTCCAGTCTTTGTATTAAGTAACACATATTCTAATATTATTGTAATTAGTGATTTGTGTAATAAATAATAATTTTTAAAAAGACATTTTATGATCGTCCGAACATAACTGGCGCAGTCGGTAGTTTCGCGGCACTTTCAAAATCAAGTGAACGGTTCTAATCGTAATAACCGCGATCGGGATATAAAAGAACCTAAAACGACGATTTCACGGGAATTACGGAAAATTTAAAATCCTGTTCTGAGGCAAAGTCCGGCGGGAGATGCAGAGATTTCGGTAAATACTCGTTTACTTCCAAGTTCCTTTGCTCTATTTCCTGTCGTAATTTTTTTTTTGATATTGTATTATTCTTACTTCAAATTAGAAAAATAATTTGAATATTATATGAATATATTTCATTGTGTATTGTCATTAATTAATTAATTATTGCATTGTTAAGTAAGGCTAGGGTACAGTGAAAGCCATAATGTCTCTTAAAGATTGCGATAGAGTTATTAAGACTATGGGTGATTTAATTCCGAGATATAACGGTAACCCCAAAACATTAAATTATTATATACGAGAAGTAAACAGCGTTATTAGTTTAATAGAGCCTGGCTGGCAAGCGCACCCCGTGTTAATAATTTTAATTAAGAGTAGCCGTAGTTGGCGCAGCTATAGATGCTATAGCGTACGAAAACTCACAGGATACGTGGCCGGAGGTCAAACACGCGTTATTAAGACGTTTAGGAGAAACGAGATCCAAGTAATGCAGGAACTTGTTCGAATGCGTCGCCTTAAATCGGAGGACGCCAAAACATTTGGAAACCGACTTAGGGACATATTAGATACATTATTTACAGTCGGAAAACATACCGATAAAAGTTATTATGAAAATATGGTAATAGAACATTATATAAGTCAGTTAGAATTTAACGTAGGAATAGGTGTAAGGATTATGAAACCCACGTCTTTAGAGCTTACGATTGTTGCGGCTAGATAGGAGGAAGCTAAATTAATGTATAAGCCAGAGAAGCCACAATTTGCTTTCGAAGAGTTGTTCTACACCCCGAACGACTACTCTCAGGTAAGTAACCCAATTAATTATTATCACCACCAGTATTTTGAGGAGCTTCTGAAGAAATTCATGAACAAATTATTCGGGAAAATCAAGCAATTACCTAAACTACACTTTTACTTTGGTAGATAAGAAACTTAGCTTAGTTAGATCTTATTCTAATAATTATAGAGTTAAGCGAGGATTAGTAAACGGGCTTGGCTCAATAGTCAAAGCAATAACTGGAAATTTGGATAATAATGACGCAGAAAAAAATAGAACAAGAAATTAGTTCGATACAGAATACCGTTAATAATATTTAAAAAAAAAAGCAATTAGAATATTTTTTTTTGGTAGAAAATACTAAATTAAAGAATTTACCTCAGAATTAGAAAAAAATTATAAAAATCAAAATAAACTAGCCTCGATAATTAATAATGTTTCTAATAGTTCTAATTTAGTTTATAATCAATTACATTTTCTAGATATATACGTCCAATTAAGTTTTAGTTTACAATTAATTTAAAATAAGCTAATGATATTAGAAAATGCGGTTACATATGCCCGAATGGAAGTCATGCATCCTAGTATAATTAATGCTCATAATTTAATTAATGAATTACTAAGTATTAAAGAAAATTATTTTCTCAACCTATTTTCGGAAATAGGTATACGTAAAATAGATGATATAGAGAAATCTGTGGTGGTTTAAGCTTATAAAACAATGCATACACCAAATTTTATATTAGAAATCCCCTCGGTTGACCTTTAGATATATGACCTTATACACCTGTATTCCATCCCCGATAAACAAAACCTTACGATAATCCCAAAATCCAAATACCTTGCACTTGGAAGTGATGGGTACGCTTACCTTGATGACGGATGCCGGCATATCTCTGAGTCCACACATTTATGCAGCCAACTCAATGAATTGTCTATAAAGAAAACTGAAGACTGCATCATCGCACTGGTGCAACACAAACCTGCCAGTTGCACACTAGCTAAAATGGTTTTGCGTAGTGGAAAAGTTCAGAAGATCAATGACAACAGCTGGATTATGTTCCAACAACGGAAGAGCTAGTAAGGAAAATGTGTGATGGAAGGACGCATTACGAAAAAATAAAGGGACCCCAAATCGTTACTATTCCAGATGAATGCGTGATTCAAATAATGAATAGAACACTTCAAGCTCATAGATTTTTTTAAATACGAATGAAATTATACCATTGCCACATCAACAAGACTATTTTTATAAATGCCCAGCTGATTTCACTTTGCACATCGAGGATATATCAGTAGACAACATCCGTGGTCTCATTAACCAGGCTCGAGAGGTCCTCCTCTCCAGATCCAGATGAAGTTAATCTGCCCCTCATAATGGCGACTCCGAGTTGGACTACAGTAATATTATACTTCATAGGCTTCATGGTAACATCCAAAAAGTTCTATCAATGGCTTAAGAACAAGCGGATGAAGCCCAAACCAAGAAGTGAAGAGGCCAGCGAGGACGCTGGAGGAAGCTGCAAGTTGCGCTTCCATCTTGAAGGGGGAGGCGTTACCGGGGCCCCATCGGTATGAAAAAGCTGAGTTGCAGATTGCACAAGTGAATGGACGCTGACGCTGTACTTCGATTGTCTCTAATTTAATATTTTTATTTAGTACACTTTCGCTCCAGTCTTTGTATTAAGTAACACATATTCTAATATTATTGTAATTAGTGATTTGTGTATTAATAATAATTTTTAAAAAGACATTTTATGATTGTCCGAACATAACTCTTGCCACAGGCAAGAATTTTACAAGACTGGTGGCGGGCCTTTCAGTGCCCCTGACCTTAATGAGGATGAAGAGAAACTGGTGGCAATATCTACAAACTTATCTGGACTTGACGCACGCAATGATTCTGACATTATTACAGGTATAATACATAATCAATATATAAATATGAATAATGTTATTGATAACTAGCAATAGACATAAACAGAACTCTGAATGTATGTAACTCTATTATATAGCTCATACTTAAACTTATTTATTTGTATTTTCAGTTAGTCAAATTGAATTTCCTAAATATATAATACCACAGGTGGAGCTTGGATATGTCACACTACCAGAAAATGCTACTTCAGTGCCAGATGAAACTGCTGCTATGCTTTTTTCCTAATACACCAATATATAAATACCAATATATCCAATCATAGTATGCCAGCTCTTGTTGATACAAGTTCTGATACTATGCTATTTTCCCCGGGGGGAGCACAGGGCAAGCTCAATAATTAACATATTATTAAACTGGTTTATTTTTGCTTTATTTCAGATGAATGAAGATTTAACATTTTGTGACGCAATTCCTCCAGAGGTAAATGCTAAGACTGATGACAACATTGAACTAATTAATGGTGAATTTCGTTTTTTTTTTCTTTATTTTGTTAGTTTGAATCTAAATGTATTAAAAATTAAATTTTTGACCAACTTGTTTGGGATTTTTGTAATGGTAATGTCCATACAAAACATTCAGCTGAACAATGGTTGATTTGTAAGGATTTGTGCACCATCCTAAAACCGTTACAAGAAGTTAAGCAATGAGTGGCGAAGATTATTTAACTGGAAGTCTTATAATTTTGTTCAACAGAATACTCACGAATGTTTTCGAAAGTAAAATTTGCCCACAATATACCAGGGTGTATTGTGGGCACAATACCTCAGGAGGTAGCCATATCTGTGGCTGTAATCTTAGAACAGTTAAAACAACGAGTTGGTACAATTGAGCATAGTGGGACGTCTGGGTACTGGGTACATAATATCAGAACATCGCACGAGGCTTAACCCTAAAAAAAGTGAAACAGCTAATGTTTTTAAACGTTATCATGTAAATATTAGCAATGTTATAAGTTTCATTGTAAATATTAATTATTAAATTGTAAATTAATAAGTATCTATGTAGGATGATGTTAACGTAAATATATTATGTACGAATTAAAGCAATATTATACCTACTGTTATACCCTTACAATGTAGGACATAAGGCTGATTAAGCATTTAATATTGATTAGTCAACATTTTGATTACTATAAATACACCACGACCTAACGGGATCAAGGGCAGTACGTAGTCAATCGCCGGTCTTCTATCCTAACAAACGTGTTACATTTAAAGTACTAATTCTACCAAATCTATATTCTCTGTATCTTTTCCACTGCTTTTATTAATACTTGTATTTGTATGAATAAACTTTTCTTTTTAAAAAGGGAGATTTTCCTTTCGGTATAACATTTTGGTGGCAGCGGTGGGATACGAAATTCCCCTACCCAAATACGGTTCCGAAGATCTCGTGTGTGAATCCGTGAAGTGTATATTCTGTGTCAAAATAAACAAAAAGGCCTCTAAATTGTGAGTGTTGTGACATAAATTATTGAGTGAAATATGTTCATCGGCGCAATTGCAGTCGTCGTTGCCCTGTAAGTCTTGAATCATCAATAAAATAGTGCTCAGAGTTAGTCTAAGAGTCGGTGTAGGATATTTTTTAATTTTGTATATTCCTAGATTTTGTTAATATCTTCCATGTCTAAGCCCGATAAAATGTCTGAAATCGACTTAAACATCTTTATTAAATTCATCAACAGCTTTGATAGGTCTAGAGACCAACTTAGGCCATTTTTAAATATTTGCAGAAATGCTATAAATCTAGCACACCACAAGGTAAGATTCCACTCATAATGAGTGGAATCTTGCCTTTCGAAACTCCTCACTGAGATAAATATTTCATTACCAACACAGAAGAAGGACGAACTTGTAGGTCGCGTAGCGGCTATGCAAGACCTCGCCCTAAATGTTTTCATGATTGGCCTTCAGCCACGACTTTCCAGTATAGTTAGATGTAGAGATCCAACCACATTAAGTGAGGCCATTGCTTTCGCTACAGCGGAAAAAAAACTACTAAGAGTCACATTCAAAAAACATAATACATCACCACGTCCCATCACAACACATAATCAACCAAATCGCTTCACGAAACCAAACAACTATTCCAGCCCCATTATAATATGTAGATATTGCAAGAACGTAGGACATAATATAGAAAAAGATAATAGATAATAGATAGACATAATATACAAAGAAAGTCAAGTATAGAAATAATTCGTGTTCATAATATAGAATCCAACTACAACCATCATCCTTGACGGTAGATGGCTCTTCGACGAGCACTTCCGCCAGCTTGCACCAAGGCTGGTTGACGCTGCGTCCGCCCTTGGGTGACTATTGTCTAATTGGGGTGGACCCAGCGTCGCTATGCGATGGCTGTACACGGGGGGGTGCGGTCAATGGCACTGTACGGTGCACCGGTGTGGGCAGCGGCGCCAAAATAGGGCGCGCCTCTGGCGCCCTCAGAGGGTTATGGTGGTTAGAGTCAAACGCGGTTACCGCACCGTATCGGCGGAGGCGTCGTGCGCATTGGCCGGAACGCCCCCGTGGGATTTGGAAGCGGAAGTGCTCGCCGAATTTTATCGGCGGACGGCTGAGTTTCGAGCGGGTAATGGCAGTCGGCCTCCGACCGAAGAGGTACGCGAGTGGCGAAAAGCCGCCCGCCGAGACATCCTAGTTCGGTGGTCGTCCCGGCTGGAGGCTCCACGTGCTGGATTTGCTGCCGTGGAGGCGCTCCGGCCGGTCATTGTCGAGTGGGCAGGGCGACAGCACGGGGCTCTTTCCTGCCGACTGACGCAGGTGCTTTCTGGGCACGGCTGCTTCTGGAAGTACCTGCACTCAGTCGCCAGGAGGGAACTGAGTCCCGCCTGTCACCACTGCCACTGCAGTGAGGACTCGGCTCAGCATACGCTGGCAGTATGCCCGGCCTGGGTAATTCAGCGCCGGGTCCTCACTGCAGTCATTGGACAGGATCTTTCGCTGCCGGCCATGGAGCGCGGAGGTAGCGGAGCGGGCTCGGGAGGACGATGTCCACTCGGATCGTATCCGTCGCCGGCGAACCGGGCGGCGGAGGGGTGCCTATATGCGCCTCATGCCGCCCTGAGTGTGGCCGCGGGTGGACGGGACGGGTATACCCATCCACCCGCCTTAGTGGTCAGCCGCGAAGGGGCGACGTCCGCGTGTACCTGGACGCCGCCTAATTGAGAGTTTATATAGAAAATGGCGCCCGCACTCTTGCGGGCAGGCGCCAGTAGAAGTACCGGATGTGTTAATAACATCGTTCCCGGACTCCTCCTACCAAGGCTTGGTATGGTACACCGTGTTGTTTTAGTCAGTTCGATTCCAACACACCACTCTATCGAAAACCCCGGTGGGGTGACAGCCCGTGGGCGTTTCGACACGTATAAAAAAAAAGGTTAGGTTAGGTTGGAAGTCGTTCCCTTCCACCTGTGGGTGTCAATTCCCACGGGGTCCAGGTAGTCTAAGATCACGCTATACAACGACCTTCACCGAGATGCTTATTTAATGAGACGTATTTTTTATGTTATTAAATATGCCAATAAATATATCCTATATGGGTTGCCTAACAAATTTCAGTCCAGAGTATTTTTAATTAATAATTTAAAAATTTTTTTTTTTAAACATTGCACCGGTGTGATTATTAAATAAATTTGATACCAATCGAAAATTTGAAGCCCATAGAATATGCAAACGTTAGGTTGCCTATTTTTTTCCGGTCACAACCACGGGTTGCCAGGTGTAAACAGGTAAATCTATACTAGCATTTTGCAACGGTCTGATTATTGAATCAAACTTAGATAAAATGAAAGATTATTTCATAAGGAACACGGTGGTATAGGGTTGCCTGCGAAAAATCAGTCCCGAATTACGGTTGTCGAATTTTAAATAATAAAATATCGCTGCGAGTGAATGTGTGTGAGAGAGAGGTCCCAGACCAACCATCCCATGCGGTAGAAAAGGACGCAGCGTAGCAGCTGTTTAAAGTCCGCCCATTTAAAGGAGAGTGCGCATGCTATTTGTGCTTGGAAATGAAAAGGATAGCGATAGACGCGTATATGCTGTGCATTATTTTGGAGTAGATTGTCGCTATAGATACAAGTGAAAAAACGTGCTGCTATTTATTGTTGGAAAAAATGGCGTAGAAGGAGGTGGCGGAGCGGGCCCGGGAGGACGATTTCCACTCGGACCGGATCCGTCGCCGGCGAACCGGGCGGCGGAGGGGCACCTACATGCGCCTCATGCCACCCTGAGTGTGGCCGCGGGTGGACGGGACGGATTTACCCATCCACCCGCCTTAGTGGTCAGCCGCGAAGGGGCGACGTCCGCGTCTACCTGGACGCCGCCTAATGGAGAGTTTATTTAAAAGGTGGTGCCCGCGCTCTTGCGGGCAGGCGCCAGGAGGAGTACCGGATGTGTTAATAACGCCGTTCCCGGACTCCTCCTACAAAGGCGCGGTATGGTACACCGTGTGGTTTTAGTCGGTTCGATTCCGACACACCACCCTACCGAAAACCCTAGTGGGTTGACGGCCCGTGGGGGTTTCCACACGTATAAAAAAAAATAGTTGGAAGTTGTTGTGCGGTCGTAGTGACAACATCGTTTTCACTTCGCTCCGCGTTCACGACGGCTTTTGGTGTGTTTATAACAAGTGTGTATATACATGCTATATACCAAAAGGCGCGCCTTTTTACGGCGAACGCAGTGGTGTGATAACTGCGAATACTGTCGAGTGTCGAGCGTTAGATAAATTATTTATCGACCTTTACATCTCAAGTGTGACACAAAATTTGGAGGCGGTTTACTCGCTGGGAGTCGCGGTAACCCCCCTGTTTTTAGTGTTTGTGAGGTGCACCAGATTCTGGTAGACACGTAAGTGCCTTTTAATTCAATATCTGACCACATATACGGCCGTGAAAATCGATTCCGCCAGCATAAAGTTGCAGTGTCAGCGGATATTCAACAATTCTATAGACAGCATCTTGTCACTTCTTCACAGCGATTTCTGCAACAAATACTATGGAGAGAAAGCCCTAGGACACCTACAGTACGGCATCTGCTCCTTTCCTCGACACTAGGTGTCTGTTACAACTAGCGCATGATTGTAATAACAAAGCCATTCAATTTACAATGGAACATGATTTTTATGTTGATGATTATTTATCAGGTTCATCATTTGTCGAAGGAGCGATGCATCAGTGTCGTGAAGCTATCGCTGTCTTAAAATCAGCTCAGTATACTCTACGTAAGTGGAATTCTAATTCATTATTATTATTAGAGAACTTTCAAGTCCACATACCGGAGAACACATAGCTGAACATTCTCGTCAGCGCCTCACAGCGCCAAAAGTACCGAGATTCCGTCTGCAAATGAATATGCCAATTTTAAAATTAAAACAAGACATAGAAACTAGATGGAACAGCATAAGTATTATGTTTGCGAAACTGTGTGAAGTTAAAATCCCACTTACGATTGCTTTAGCAGAAATTGATCTTGCACTGGAATCCCTTGATAATAATGAGTGGAAAGTATTAGTGGACTGTGTGGCACTTCTAAGAAATATTGAAGAAATTACAGAACAACTATCCGGAGAAAAATATCCTAACATGGGAATGGTAATTCCATTAATTCGAGGACTGCAGTATAACTTAAATGCAACCAATACCGAAACACGAACTGGAGGTCAAGTGAAAGAAACATTATTAGAAGTCCTACAACGACGACTTGGCTCACTAGAAAGCAACAAACATGTGGCAATCTACTGGATCCACGTTTTAAAAAACTTGCGTTCGGTACGGACAGTAATGCAGCATATGCCAAACAACGTTGTCTTGAAGAATATACTTATCTCAGAAACAGCACTCCAGGGACTAGTGAGCTAGTAATTACGCAGCCACAGAAACTTGAGCAAGTTACTGCAAAACCATCGATCTGGGATCATTTTGAGCAGAAGAAGTCAAATTTTATCGCAACTACTGCATTTCAATTGAAAATATAATAACATTACGACAATACTTAGAATTGCCACTACTTGCAAGGACAAGCAATCCTCTATTGTATTGGAAGAGCATGAAAACAAATAACCCACATCTGTACAAATTACATCTGAAATATTCTTGCATCCCAGCCACCTCCGTTCCCTCGGAGAGAATTTTCTCTAAAGCTCGTCAGTTGACAAATTTAAGGAGGAACAGCCTGCTGCCAAAGCATCTTGATTACATAATTTTTGTAAATGCTAACTGGACACCAGCGTTGCCAGATACACTGTAATTACAGCAGATTTACTGTATTTTCACACGATCTACTGTACACTGTAATAGTAAAATTACAGTGTATGGAGAACACTGTAATTTTTCTACAAGCAAAAATCAATGTAAACTGAACGCACCCTTTGTGAAAATAAAAAATAATTATGAACTTGTCGAAGCGCAAACGGCTACTAGAGCCCGCGCCATCTCTGCTTTTGTTATAACCTTTGTTTCTATGTAGATAAGAACGAAAATGTCCTATTTTAACGGGCATGAATAGCGGCGCGGTTACTTGTATAGTGAAGGTGTGTGTGTGTGTATACACCACGCACACTGTGTATACTACGCGCGAATTCCCCGTCATAGGCTAAGAACCACTTTGTAGTATTAACCGCCTAAATTTTGTCAATCATGAGTTAAGTAAGTTTTTAGGCATATTGGGACCACCAACATAAATTAGTATAATTATAATTGTGTTGTTTTGCGATGCATTACGAATTCATTTGGCTCGTGTAAGTAATTCTGTGAACTTGTGAAAGTGATTATTTTGTTTGAAGACTTGAGAAAAAATTAAAAATGCCTATGCCAAAATTAAAAGGAGATTTCGATGTAGCACTTCTAAGAAATATTGAAGAAATTACAGAACAACTATCCGGAGAAAAATATCCTAACATGGGAATGGTAATTCCATTAATTCGAGGACTGCAGTATAACTTAAATGCAACCAATACCGAAACACGAACTGGAGGTCAAGTGAAAGAAACATTATTAGAAGTCCTACAACGACGACTTGGCTCACTAGAAAGCAACAAACATGTGGCAATCTACTGGATCCACGTTTTAAAAAACTTGCGTTCGGTACGGACAGTAATGCAGCATATGCCCAACAACGTTGTCTTGAAGAATATACTTATCTCAGAAACAGCACTCCAGGGACTAGTGAGCTAGTAATTACGCAGCCACAGAAACTTGAGCAAGTTACTGCAAAACCATCGATCTGGGATCATTTTGAGCAGAAGAAGTCAAATTTTATCGCAACTACTGCATTTCAATTGAAAATATAATAACATTACGACAATACTTAGAATTGCCACTACTTGCAAGGACAAGCAATCCTCTATTGTATTGGAAGAGCATGAAAACAAATAACCCACATCTGTACAAATTACATCTGAAATATTCTTGCATCCCAGCCACCTCCGTTCCCTCGGAGAGAATTTTCTCTAAAGCTCGTCAGTTGACAAATTTAAGGAGGAACAGCCTGCTGCCAAAGCATCTTGATTACATAATTTTTGTAAATGCTAACTGGACACCAGCGTTGCCAGATACACTGTAATTACAGCAGATTTACTGTATTTTCACACGATCTACTGTACACTGTAATAGTAAAATTACAGTGTATGGAGAACACTGTAATTTTTCTACAAGCAAAAATCAATGTAAACTGAACGCACCCTTTGTGAAAATAAAAAATAATTATGAACTTGTCGAAGCGCAAACGGCTACTAGAGCCCGCGCCATCTCTGCTTTTGTTATAACCTTTGTTTCTATGTAGATAAGAACGAAAATGTCCTATTTTAACGGGCATGAATAGCGGCGCGGTTACTTGTATAGTGAAGGTGTGTGTGTGTGTATACACCACGCACACTGTGTATACTACGCGCGAATTCCCCGTCATAGGCTAAGAACCACTTTGTAGTATTAACCGCCTAAATTTTGTCAATCATGAGTTAAGTAAGTTTTTAGGCATATTGGGACCACCAACATAAATTAGTATAATTATAATTGTGTTGTTTTGCGATGCATTACGAATTCATTTGGCTCGTGTAAGTAATTCTGTGAACTTGTGAAAGTGATTATTTTGTTTGAAGACTTGAGAAAAAATTAAAAATGCCTATGCCAAAATTAAAAGGAGATTTCGATGTAGCAATACGGCTTGATGAATTCTGGCATAAGGTTAGTAACAAAGACTTTATATTTTATTATAGATAGAAATATATTTAGTTCGTTAGCAACCTACAATATTGTTTAATACTAATGCTGCTTTTCAGGTGAAACAGTTGGACGAGTTTCGTTTGATTGGACAATACATGCTCGATATTTTGGCTCTTCCAAACTCTAACGCAGAATGCGAGAGAATGTTTAGCCAAATTAACGACACCAAAACCAAGAAATGAACGAGATAGACCAGGACAATAAGAGGCAACATGTTAGCGCAAGAAACCATTTAACGTAACAGTACTAGTTGCGTTCATTTTAAACCGACTGAGAAAATGATAAAATCATTTAATTCCGGAATTAACAAAAAAGAAACGGCTATCGGGTTAAACGACAGTGATTGATAACTGGTTTGTTTGTCATATTTATAACGTGTATTTTAGTATAAAGCAGGACTGTTGATAAAATATCGACATATCGAAATATCGATATTATTATTTCGAAATATCGATATTTATTACTAATATTTTTTTGGACGATATATCGATAGTTCGATATTGAAATATCGATATCGATGGTCGATATTTTTTTTAAATAAATTTTTATTTTTAATTTTTTTTTCGTAATTTATTTAATCTACAAAATCATCGAAAACTTAATCTACCGTATTTTATTTATGAAAATTAAGTTAGCCGACATTCAATAATTTTTGATTTATTTTATTAATTAAAAATTAGAATTAAAAACTAATTTTCAAAAATTCCAGGTATAATTTTTAAAATTTTCTACTCGTGAAAATTTTTGTTTTAATTTTTTAAAAATTATTTTTAATAAAATAAATTATAAAAATTTTCAAATATTGTTTGTTGTCGCTGTCAGCGTTCACAGCTTAGCATAGTTAGTATCTTTACCTCCCTCTAGGCTCTATGTAGATTAGTCTGTGTCTGTGGTTAATATGGAGCGAAGTTAAAAAGAGAGGTTAGGAAAAATTACTGTTTTATTGTAATGTAGTGGTTGAAGCAAGTGTTTATTCATATCAATTTATTAAATATCTAGTTACATACAACTAGTTCAGTGCTGAAAAATGTCTTCTTCGGCTAATTCTTCCATTGTATGGACGTATTTTAAAAAAGTTGATGCAAGAAATGTTTCCTGCAACTTAAAAACTAAACATCATCATGCATATGCCCAACTAACTATAAAAAAAAAGTCAAATATTAAGACAGCCACGATTAATAAAGCAGACAAAAACATTAATAATATGCCGGTAGCGTTGTTACCATTATCGAGACCACATACTGGACTCACTGAGAGTAATAGCTTCTCTGACAACCAAGAGGGTCTAGTTAATCAGGTAATATTTTTTTTTGCAATGTATTAGTGTAAATTTACAATCATGTTCTATAAAGTCTAAAATCTCTAAATTTATGTATTAGGTTAACCACCAAGAGGAGGATACTCAAAGCTTAGATAATATTTCGGTCTTTTCAAGATCACCGAAATTAAAACAACAAACTGTTTTGCAATTGTTTGAAAAAAATGCAAGTTATGATGGTAATATATTTGAATTTGTTATTGTAAATATAAATTTTATACTTGAACTTTTTTATTAATATTTTTTTAAATTTTAGATGGAGGCGAGCGCCATATTGCAATTACCCAAAGTTTAGTCTACATGATTATTAAGGATAATTTACCCCTTTCTTGTGTTGAAAAAGAGGGATTACAACAATTTGTTCGTACAGCATGTCCTCGGTATAAATTACCATCAAGATTTAAAGTAAATATGTTAGATCTCTTTATAGTTTCGATTCCTAAGAATCGTATAATATGCTTTTGAAATTTAATAATGCTTATTACAAACAATTGTTTATTTTTAGGTAACTGATTTAATAGAACAAAGATATAGTACAACAAAAGCTATACTAGTTAATCATTTACAAGAAACAAGGTACCTTACCATGAGTAGTGACATAGTTATAATAACGAACTCCACGAGAAGTTTTCTAATCGTTACAGTTCACTTCCTGAATGTTGCTGATGCGAGTCTCAACTGCTGTTGTCTTACTGCCCATTACATGACAGGG